>NW_027211770.1:14120000-14745000 GCF_022749685.1 Semicossyphus pulcher
CCCCCGCGACCCTGAACAGGATAAGCGGTATAATAATGGATGGATGGATACTACACTTAAAATGGTTTTATTTTTTAGATTTTTATTTATTGGTGTCCCTCATGTTCTGCAAGTCAATCAGAAAATATTTTCACACAGACATGAATGCTTAAGTTTCGACTTTTCAGGCCTTGTAATGTAACTGGTGCCAGCCTGGGATTGCCTGTAATGAGCGCCAGTAGGTGACTGGTTTCCCTGATATAAAAGGCAGGCCTTGACTTGCAGAAATCTAAGTCATGCAAAGATCAAAAAGTGTAGGTGGTGTGGGAAGCAGTGCTAATCAGCAGAAAAGTGCGCCATGTTTCAGCAAACCTCCCTTTGATCTGCTTCCGTTTGGAAAGCACTCTGGTTGTTGTGCACAGTGACACGGTGTTGACTGTCAGTCTGATGTCAGCGGTGGTCCGGTGCCGTCAATGGGGATTGCAAAGAGAGGAATTCCTTATTTCTGCTGTGGTCAAATTTGACATGCCAACAGTCTAAACATGTGCAAACAAATCCAGATGTATGACACACTGATGGGGCATCCAACCATGTAGTCAGACTCAAAAGATTACCTTTAACCAGAGTAAGATCAATCTGTCAAATTACATAATGTGCCCAAAGCTATAAAGCTGCCATCCGCTAGGCTTACAATTACAGTGGGTAGAACAAATTGTAAAAGCCTGTTTCCCACTCATCATGTTTTACAACCGCAATCAGAAGTGAGACTATGCCTTTTTTCTGCACAGCAATCACTGTGACCACAAGTGACTAATGCTGGATGATGGTAAATGACTTGTGTCACAGACGTATGGCCAAATAGCTGAATCAGGCTTGTCAGTTACACACAGCAATTTCTATTTAAAGTTTGATCATTTTAGCTAACGTTAGCCGTAAGCTATTAGACATACTATAGAAAGTAAGACTGTAGCAAGGTGAAGTGTGCTGTAACATGTGCAGTAACTGCAACATTTCAGCATTTTTTTAAGGAAAATCTGGAATGAAATTGTCATTTTTTTTATGCCTCTGCACCGGCGACAGCCATTATGTTTTCGGGTTGTCTGTCCGTCCGTCCCATTCTTGTGAACGTGATATCTCAAGAATGACTTGAAGGAATTTCTTCAAATTATGCACAACTGTTCACTTGGAGTCAAGGAATTTGAAACTTCACTGTGACAACATAATGTTCTGCAAAAACACTTTTCTGGCCTTTATTCAACACCATACTCAGGAACAGAAGGGGACATTGTGACCATATTTCACATTTGGACAGATACTGAATTAGTGACACTAATCTTTGGTGTCCACCTTGAAACTGGGGTGATTGTGTAGATATACTTCATACCTTTTATTAAAGTCTTCACTGTATGAATCTGGACAGAGATGGATGTAAACTGCAACTTGATTGGTTGGCGGAGGCCTACAACCGCAAGGCAGTAATTCTAGTTCATGAATTGGAGGGTGTGACAACGTTAATAAAATCTTCTCTCTCCGTCTCTCAAATCGTGCAAACAGATGTGACGCTGTGTGAAGAGGCCGTGTTTCAGTCCCTCTCCTCGCTGCGACTGTCCTCGGTGCCCCTCGAGCGGCTGTTGGAGAGTCTTCCCGGCCGGAGGGTGGACCATAAGAGCCTGGAGAAGCTGAAGAAGGCCTGCTCCCCCCAGCAGCAGGTCCTCCAGCTGCTGCGACTGTGGAGGGAGCAGAACAAAGACCAGGACAAGCTGTACGGCATCATACGAGGTACAAAAAGAATCTGCACTTTCCACGTGGAGCTGTTTTTATTCAGGTACAGAGTTGGTGTATTAATGTTCGCACTCTGTTCCTCCAGGTGTGAACCACTGTGAGAGGAAAGTCTCCCGCTGCAACGGCCTAAAAAACCTGACCCTAGACGACCTCCTGAAGGTCACCAGCAGCCTGCCGGGGGTCAAAATTCAGCAGGAGGACGTCCAGGCTGTGGTGTCGACTTGCCTGCCCAGGCAGTACATCCTGCAGCTTCTCCACGTCTGGAAGACAGTGAACTATGACCTGGATCTGGCCAAGGGTCTGTCTCACAGTCTGAGGGTGCTGCGCAGCCAAGGGGCACCACGCCACCTGCTGAGAGGCCTGAAGAAGATCAGCCGCATCATTGGGACCACGTCAGCGCACAAGATGTACGAGAAGATGTTCGTTAGCATGCTTCAGGGCGAGTCGTGTTTTAAAGCTCATAAGCCTTTAAATGAATAAAAAATAATAAGGGTGGTAAAAACTGGAATCATCAGATAGTGAGAAAACAAACACTAGAAGAACCACAATTATTGCGCAGGGGGGTAAATGTTTGTGAATGAGTTTAAATAATGGGTCACACGATCATGTCAGGTCTTTACGATATCAACACATGATATCAAGCTACGCAAAAAGTGCCTAGATGTATTTTTTCTATCTGTAACATAAGGGCAAGAGTTTTCTGTCAAACCCAATTTCAAAATAAGAGCGTTTTGTTTATATGAGTAAACAAGGGATGCTAATAACTTCACCTTCAGTCTACAGCGTCTGTTTGCAGTGATGAATCTAATAAGCATTTTCCAAAAACATCTGCGTACTCCGGGAAAACCAAAACAAAAGAAATGTTTCCCGGAAAATTTTTGACTAGATTCTGTGAAAATGAAAAAAAAAAAACTATTTAAGATGTAAATAGCACTATTTTATGGAAGATAGGCTGCAGATGTTGTGTTTTTATTATTGTTGCTTTCTCGCTGATTGAGAGGAAGGATTTGGTTTCATAATGAAATACTTTAATTTTCTACAGTTTTCCTTTGTTTGTTGGTTTGTTCTGGACTGCTGGCAAGTAAAGCTCGTCTGAATTTTTTTAACCTGTCAGCTTTATGAATGTACAAAGGAGTGCAATGTGTTTTCTATTTAAAGATAATAATTTTTCTTTCTGAGTATGTAAAGGCTTGTTTTTATTACTTTTTCAGAAATACTGGATTCCAAATGCTGCAAGTTCATGAAGTGATATTTGTTTTATATTTTGTTTTATCACTTTTATATTATGAAATGTATGGTCTTTATTGTATATATGCCTGACTGGTCCTCTTTAAGCTTGTGTAACTTGTGAACACTAATGTCCAATGATCTGATTAAAATCAGTTTGTAAGAATATGATGTTTCTTCATAAGTTAACATCCATCCATCCATTATCTATAACGCTCATCCTGTTCGGGGTCGCTAGGGGCTGGAGCTGATCCCAGCTGTCACTGGGCAAGAGGCGGGATACATGGAGACAGACTTTCACACTCACATTCACACCTATGGGCAACTTAACCCACACATGCATGGGGAAAACAAGGAACAGCCCCCTGTGTCCATACCGGGATTCAACCAGGAACCTTCTAGCTGTGAGGCGATGTACTAACCAAGGCATGGCAATGATTGATTTTTGAAGTTATTTAATTTTCCTCTTGGATCAGCTGGAAAATGCACAAAACTGTAATATGTGGTTCTAACAGGACAGCGGCCCTAAAAACATATGAGTGAAAAATACACATTCAAGCAGCAGTGATATTACTCAAAATGATCATGTATAATATTAAAACCCTGACGGGGACTACTTTACAGCACATGAGTACTTTAAAGTTAGTTGTGTTGATAATACCTGAACACCTCTCCTTAAGAAAGGATTCTTATACAATTAAATCCAAAAAAGACACAAATGTTATTAAAAACAAAACAAATGACAAATTATTGAATGATTGATTAATGATAATAATACAGAAAATAAAACTGAGTTGAGCATGTGTGACTGACCCTATTGACCTGCCCTGCAGCTCCCTGATGAGGCCCGATTCTGGGTTAGGCACCAGTGGACGGGGCATCACTTCCCCGGACTTTAAAAAAAATGATTGCTTTATATGCCAATAATATCTTGCATCCCTAACTCCAAGTAATATTTCTTAATTTTTTGTAATCACGATTAATATTTGCTGTAGCACTCATGAATTCACTCATTTACAAAGAAACCCTCCCCTCAGCCACTTCCCCATCCTCTTTATATTTCATCAATTTATTAACCCCCCCTTTTTTTCCTCCTCTCTTTTCCCACCCATCCACACAAATTACTTTTATTCCACAGAACCAATCAAAGCACACGCACACACACACACACACACACACACAGACACACACACACACACACACACACACACACACACACACACACACACACACACACGGATGCATGCACCAACATCAAACCAACATAACACACCCAGCTACGCTTCTTTTCTCCATGCTCCTTGTCTTGCTTTAAAAAAAGAGAAAAAAAGAAGAAAGGTTTTTCATACTTGGAGTGTTTTAGATTGTGTTGCTGTTAAAGGTCATGACCTGAGTACTGAACACATTTATCTTATGATCAAAAGTCGTGGTTTATAAACAATGTCAGCCAACAGAAACCTGAAATAGAACCACCAATCACTGCCAGGAGTAAGGATTACATCTGTCTCCACTTTACGAAATACTGTGCTTTATATATAAAGCTGAAAACACAAGTAACCAAAAAGTCTACAATATCGACAGGTCCTCAACGGAATTTTGCAAAGCTTTTTCCTGCTCTGATGATGACTGTGGACGGGATCGTGACGGTTAATCTGGGTCAGAGGACACACATGATGTTCTAAGTATTTAATTACAGTATATGTGTTTTTATGAGGGGGAAGTTAGGGGCATGGCATGACAGAAAAGATTACCGGTTATGGTCAGACCGGCGTTGTTGCGGTTCTTTTGCATGCACTGTTACCTACATGTAGTTTTAGATATCGTTCTGGTATTCACGTACATATTTGAGATATAGTGCTTTGAAATATAGTAAATGTAAACAAAAACTGCTGATGGACAAAATGATTTCTATGTTTATAATGCAGCGATGTAAAAACCTGACAAATGATGGCACTTGGTACTTTACATAACTATAAAATGTGTGTTGATTTTAGGGGGACAAAAACCATCCTCATACATGATACATGATTAGAAATCTGCTGCCACTATTTTTCAACTACATTTTGTTCTGGATTTCCACCATGAACTTCTCGCACTGTGATGGTTAGTTGGTGTCCAGCCGTCTGCCTGGATGTCTGGAGTCACAAGAGTCTCACTGATTGTCCTGTCAGTGAGGTTGGGTTTTAAGGCATATGTATTCATGTTTAGGTTAAATCCTCAGAATGGCTTGAAGTTGAAACACTGTAGTCAGTTTATAGGTCAAGAATGTTTCTCCAAGTCAGTGTGAGACAAGAAAAATAGTCCTCAAATGCCAATTTAATGTCATGACTTTAAGTGTTGACCTCATTCTGAATCAGACAAGATTTCCCATCTCGGCTCATCACATCATTTTCTGCTTTTGAAATATCTTTTTCACATATTTCAAAATATGTGTTTTGTACGGGTGCCCGGAAGTTGTATGACCCCAGTCTGACTCATCGCATTTCCTTCACTTATTAGTAATATCTTCTGTAAAAAACAGAAGCAGAACCTCGACACAGCAAACATTTACGGACATCAACATCAAACTAACTTACCGACAGTGTTTCGTGCGCCAAATGTCCAAAACTCTCAATACTGTTTGTTGGCATCCTATGCTTGCTACAAGTCTTGTTTACTTACATTATTCATTATTAGAAAGGCAGTATAAGTAGACCCTCTAAAGATGAAGAAACATTTATTTTTTTCATCATCACGATCAATAAAGACAATGTAATCTGATCATTGTTATTAGGGATGGACAATATTATCTGCACGTTATCGGCATCTGCAGATAATGGCTTGAAAATGACACATCAGCATCAGCAGATATGTTATTTTTCTGCTGATATTTTCCGCCGATAAAACAACGCTTTAATTATGCTCAAATACTTGCTGATTCCCTAATTAAAGAAAAGAAAATGTTACATACAAATAAATATGGCTTTTTTACATAAACTAAGTCTAAGCAATTTTCTTAGTGAATGCGTTAATTTCAAAAAGCACTTCATTATGTTATTTCTGCATCTGCCAGTGGGCCACAACAATAAGAGTACAGGGCAGACTTATATTGGGTTGGAAAATATCGGCATATGGGACATCGGCAAAAAATTAAATACCGTGCATCCCTAATTGTTATCCATTATAAATATCCATACCTATTATAAATTATTATTATCACTATTATCTAAACATAACTCATGAATTATTATGCTGTCACATTCTGTGTGTCAGCCCTTTGATTCACTGGTGATCAGTCCAGGGTGGACTCGTCTCTTCCCCAATGACAGCTGGGATCGGCTCGAGCTCCCCCGCGACCCTGAACAGTATCCTCGGTGTAGATGATGGATAAATGAATTCTGTGGAAAGGGAGGAGGAGATGAGACAGGTTGTTATGTGTGTGTTTGGCTCACTGCAGTATTTTAATACCATTCGTCTCCATTCAGTTACACTGAAATACAGTACACATACTGATCGGTGACTCACTGACTCAGTGACACATTTTCCAGAGGAAAAGATTATTTTAGACGCACGTAGACATGTTTAAGACTGTTTCAACACCTTGACATTTTCCTTGGAATTTTAAGGATGAGGTGTTTTATAGTTATTGTGCAAAAACACTTGGCTCATATTTGATACATTTAACAATTTCAAAACCTCAGTCAGGAGCCTTAATATGTGTTTCTTTAAGCTTATTTCATGTAGCTAAATAAATGAAGGCCTTCAATTAAAGAAATTAAAGCTTTTCACTTATTAAAGATTAATTTAGGCACAGGGAAATGTTTGTGAAGTGTACATGTAGTGATGAGGTCTTTTTACATCTGATATCCTAAAATGCAACCATTTATTTTAAACTGATGGAGAAATTTCAGTGGATGTCAGAGAGAAAACACAGAAAGAAAACACCAAATATGCATATATCATCTTATACAAAGGTGATGGTTCAGGGTCTCATATTCTAAAAAGGTCTATTATGGGGCAGTTTTCTCTGAATAACAGCCCTCACAGCAGGAGAGTGGGGCAGAACATATCAGGAGAGACATGATACAAAAGGCATGTGTAGCACTTAAGGTGTGCAATTTAGACAACTGTGGGTCAACTGAACCTTTAGGTGTCAAATGTGATAAACTCGGAATAACTTCCAGTAAATGAGAAGCTGATTTTGTCATCAGTTTCTTCTCATAGACGAGAGAGAACCAGAAAGAGCCGTCATGATTCTACGTCACAGAAAAACTGCTTTTTTTTGTTTTTTTATAATCTTCATGCCTGTGTCGTGTCAGATTCAATGTAAAGCTAGATGTGGAAGTGGTTTGACCTTTTTAATAAAGATTTTACAACTCATTATTCACAAACCGCAAACGCCCACTCAAATACATAGTTCCTCCACGGTTTGCTACGGTATAAAATGAAGCTGATAGAACAGTCACAGCCTCTTCAACAGAAGTGACAACATGCAGTCCATCAGCATGGTGAGTATTCTGGTTGAGTGATGTCTGAATGTAGCAGAGGCACAGCATGATGTGTAGCGCTGTGATCAGGTTTAATCAAAATTATCATCAGATGTAGACGCAGTTAAGATCTTGAACTTTGTCTTTGCCTTTATGAGTGATTTAAGAAATATTTGTGGCTCTTTATTTTAATGTTGATTTGATTTTTTTTATCACTATAGTCAAGGACTTGTAGCAAATGTATAATCAGTGGTTTCTCACAACAGATGCCAGAACTGTCTGTGTTTTTACAACTAGAGACGCAACCAGTTCATCTGTTCAGTTTTGGAACTCTAATTTAGAGCCGCCTTTGTCTGGAAAAAGGCCTGAAATGATTAGACTTAGACTTAGACTCAACTTTATTGATCCCTTTGGGATGACTCCCTCTGGGAAATTCAGTCTCCAGCAGCTTATACAGTATAATACAATAGGAAAGAATCAGCACACAGAGGGTAAAAAATAAAGATCAAAATATATATATCTATCGATATATATATATATATAAAAAAGTACAAGTTAGGTCTTTAGTGGACACCAAAGACTCTATAAGAGAGTTTAATATCAGGTTGAGCTAGAAAATGTATATTATCACACTGAAGGCTAAATTGAATTATATTTTGCATCCATGGGTCTAAGAGAATCAGCTCAAGTGCACTGATTGAAAAATAATCTTGCAGACTGCTATGTGAGAAAGAGCTGTAATCACTATCATGCAGGGAAGGCAATAATAGGTTGCATATTGATGTACAATATAACATTTAACACTTTTTTGTACAATGCTGTGAATCACCAAAAAAAGGTGCTGAAAAAGTCAGTTAAACTGGACAATCCAAATAAAACATGAGATAAATATGTATCAAATTACAGCTGATGTGGATGATGAAGTTATGAGAAACTCATTTGAAAAATTATCAACAGTTTTTAAGGTAACTTTTCTTATATCACCAGTTTAATTCTAATATCACAGTGACATTTGTATTTTTTTAAGGACTCTGTTGTAATCTTAACAGGCTGTTGTATCCTTCTAGGAAAAGAATGGTACAGATGGTAGTAAAACTAAGTAACAAAAATAGCTTAGATAAATTAAAAACACAAAGAGAACAGTTCAGTAACCTTCCTCCTCTCCTCAGATGCTCTTACCTGCGCTGCTCCTGCTCTCCGCCGTCCCCCGCTCCGCCTCTGATCCCACCTTTGAGCGCCACGACCCGCTGACAGGAAAGACCCTCGACTGTGTCATGTGTCAGCCCGGCACCCACATGTCCGCGCACTGCACCGCCACCGCGCCCACCCGGTGTGAGCCGTGCAAAGCCTCCCACTTCACCGAGCTGTGGAACTACCTGCCCAGGTGTCTGTACTGCGGCACCTTCTGCCTGGGCAACATGGAGGTGGAGTCGGAGTGCACGGCAGTCAGTGACAGAGTCTGCCGGTGCAAAGAGGGCTTCTACTGGACTTATGACTTCTGTGTCAGACACACAGAGTGCGGGCCTGGACGCGGAGTTCACACCAAAGGTATTTACAAGGGACAAGATATTTTTGTTGTTATTTGTGTCATGTATTTTTGCCACTAATTATATGCTACAAAAGTACTTGAAATCTTACGTATACATTTTTCCTTGCGTAAAACCAGTAAACAGATTTTTTTTTAGCAGTGCACGTGCATCCTAGGATTGCATCAATAAATAAGTCATATAATGCCAACAAATCTTTAAAGATATAGCCAACTATTAATACAATAAAAAATTAGTCAATCCCTTATATATTTACAGGAGTAGCAGCCCCCAAAACAATCGCATTTAATGTCAATGTAAAAATCTAAGTGTTCAAGGAAACTGCAGAAATACACCCGAGCACCTGGTTCTCCGGAGCCTCAGTGGTATTTCAATACACTGTAATGACCTAAAAATGTACTTACATTTTCTACAGGTACTAGGCACAACAACACTGTTTGTGAAAGATGCTCCGAGGGCACCTTTTCCAACTCGTCCTCTGCGCTGGAGCCGTGCGCAAATCACCAGACGTGCGCAAGCGGAGAGATTGTGCTAGTTCCTGGCTCGACATACCACGACACCGTGTGTGGCACCTGCGAGGGTCTTGCAAACGGAGGTGTGTACTTCTCCTTAAGTTTTACCTGCCTATTTTAATTATGCAAAATTCATTTGTAACAAATGATTACCACAAACTCACGCAGTACACTTTGTTCTCAGGTGAGACGCTCAGGACATTTTTCGCAGGCTTCCTCAACGCGAACAAGATGCCTGTGCAAAAAATGAAGAGATTTGTCTCCAGGTGAGCCCTCACTCTGCCCTCCTCTTACTTCTTCTCCTTGCCTCTTTTCAACAATTCATTTCATCTCTTAAGTCACTCATTACATTGCCTCTTCTAACCCTTCATCTCCCTCTCACAGGTACGTCAGGAGGTCAGCAGAGGAGAGCCGGCCCCGGCACAGAGGTCATCTCATGGATCACATCAGAGCGTGGCTGGCAGAGGCCACACATGAGCAGCTGACACAGCTGCCAGTGATGCTGAGAGCCTTACATTTCAACAGCCTGACAGAAAAGCTAGAGAAGAGACTCAGCGAGATAAAGCACCAGAGTCCAAACTGTCATGTACTTCTCTGATGTACTGTTAAAGACTGTTACAGAGCTCATGGCACATACAGAACAGATACCTCGTATTTTCTTTCACGTGCAGCTAAATAAAGTCCATGTTGTGACAATCTCAAGCAAAACAACCACTGTGTCACCCTGCAGTTTAATCAAGCCTGGCTGTAATGTACCCAAATTACCACAAGGTGTCGCCCTCAGACCGATTTTACGCTTGTCGTGGTGGCATAAAACCCTTTAATATAGGCTTGTAGTATACATACATTTCTACAAACCTGGTTTGAGTAATTGAATTCCTTCTGTTAATGTATATCTTCATAAAATTTTCCATATTTTAGAGCTGTTTTGTCAAGAAAATAATTTTAAACTAGATGACAAGATGTAAAATTGGGTTTATTTTATTATTCATTAATACCGGTACAGCAGTACAGTTTCATGTATTTCAATCATTTATTAGTTTAATATTTTTTAATATTCAAACAGTAGGCTTTCTGGTTTAACACCACTTCTCTTTGTAAGTGCAAAAAAAGACCCCTTGGATGCCCCTATAGTGGATAAAACATGATGAACTGCCCTCTAGGGCGCCCTTGCACTGGCGAAAACATAATGTAGTGCCACATGGGCTGCCCTACATAACAGGAAATGTTTGACTGTAAATGCACCAAGACTTCTGTGTGCCGGTGTTCAACATGCAGCTGCCTGCGGTGCCCTTTTTATTTAGTTTTTGCCCCTGACCTTTTTACCTGCTTACTTTACTTAAAGTAAGCCTACACCAGAAGTTGTGAATTTAAAGTGATTTTCTAATCTGCTAGTTAAAATAGGCCTAAAATTATCTCCTATAATGGGTACATTATCCATCGACAGCAGCTTACTTTTGTATTTATGTGAATACAAGCCTCTAATACAGTCATTGAGACACGGTGTGAACCCCTCAAGGACCGCTAGAGGTCTCTGATTCCCAGCATTGGAAGCGCGCGTGCATCCTATTCATTAATATCTGTCTGACACCACCACCAACGCCCCCTTGTGCCACGCCACACCGCCCCGGCATCGCATCGGCTCCCTGTCTGTCGCATCAGCGAGCGGGGAGGGGCCCCGGTTCCCACTATTGGCTGCTACTGTATTACCGACAGCTTTACGGTAGGGCAGCGGCCAGAGAGGATGTGCGCGAGCGGTGTTCCTTTCATCTCCCTGAAGCGCTGAATTTGCCGGGTTTCAACATGATTTTACGAGGACTCTAGCAGCATCTCGTTACTACATTTACTTCAGCATAAAACCTTTAAACCGCGCGTTGTTTGAACAGAAAAGAGATGCGCCCGGATGCACGCGGATACATTGTCCGGACACCGCGAGAGCAGGAGAGGAGCATGTAACCGGGAGAAACGCACCGGCGGCGGCACCACCACCTGACTCTTCTCTCTCGCGCTCCTTGTTTCCTCATAATTTGAGGCTTGTGGATGTGTTGACTGAGTTCTGCGCGTTATATTGGATTTTATCTGCAGCAAAATGAGCGAAGAAGTGTCAGAGGTTCCCAAAGAGCTGCTGGGTAAGAACAGACGAAATGGACCATTTGTAGCCATGTGTGCAGACAGGAACAATCACTGGTACTGACTGTAATATACAAATCACTGTGCAGGGTGCATGTGCTCTTTAGCGAGCTCAGTAGTGACCTTATTGAACTACTATACAAAATATTCCTTACATACTGAGATACAATAATAATCTTATTATCACCCACAGTATTGATAATATTCAGCCCCAATATGGGCAGCTTTATTTTGAAAATCCTGTTGTGATAATTAGTATACCTCTAGCTACACTAGCCTCACTAAAACCTGTGGTTAAACAGACCTTACTTTACACAGCACAGTCTGTTTATAATGTGTCCAGACATTCAGTGCTTGAGCTGCAGTAAAGCTTGAAGCTGTGTATACATGGAGCCATGCTGCTGTTGATCAAGGTGCCTGTACTGTTAATGTGATGTAGACCTCAGCCTATATTTGGAAGAAAAGCTGAATAGTTTAGATGTGAGTGTCATCCCTCTGCACATAGCTTACAGGAATATCACCCCCACAGATACTTGGGCTTGTAACCTCGCTCCCTCTTTCCTTTTTGCCTAAAGTCTGCCCTTTTCCTTGTGATATATGTGTCCTGATTGTGGACATACACTTTAAAGTCCTGCAGGCTGTTTGGCTCAAGCTCAGGGTTTCTTTGTTTGGCAAAGTAGCTCAGTTTTTGACACCTCAGTGCAATGTTGGACAAGCACAAGCTCTTGCGGACACACCAAAGCCTATAATGTTCTTTTGGCTCGGTTTCCTCCTCATAAGAGACACAAAGACAACAGCAGAATGTAGATGAGGCTTACAGGAAAATGCCAGGTCATGTAGTCACATGGTTTGGCATGCTTTCGTTCACTGAGTCATGGAATTTCTCAGCCAATCAGTCGCTTATTTCAGTCTATCAAAGTAACTGTGGTCTCATTTATTTACGTCCCTGTGCCCTCACACAACAAAAGTATGTTTCTTGTGTTAGCTTGATGTGGGAATCCCAAGCCCTCAGTGTTAAAGATGTATGTTACATGCTGCTTAAACCTTTTGTTTCCACTTAAGTGGCTTCAAAGTAGTTAAAAGTCATCATATTGAGCTGTGTCTGTTTCTATAATATGCTTTACATTCTGTATCAGCTTGTTCCAGCCCCTCATTGAAGCAATTGTTTACACTGAGTGAAATCTTAGACGCAGTATTTTAAATAACTGCACGTTTCCATCAATTGGACAGATTTTTCCAACATTCAGGCAAAGATCTTTCTTATATTTGGACATTTTGGGATCAAACTAGAGTTTAAAATGACCATAACATTGCAAAATTGGAGGTTTATGTTGCAGATGAATTGCTCGTGTGGACATCTTCTCTTTTATATGACTATCGACAGACAATCCGGGGTTGAATCTTCTCCAGCAAACTCAGTAGCAATCCTTTCAGTTTCTATATCACAAACTGAAACATGTTGGTTAGCCTGCTGACATACTGAAAACCTGTTTAAATGAGACACATTAGATATTTTCCCTCTCTGTAGCTCCAGATTTCTTGGTCCAACCTTCACTCAGTATTAGCGTCAGCAAATTCTCTATCTTCATCCCCTCTCCCCAAGAATTTTCCCGACTCTAGCAGACTTATTTCTCCCACACTGCACACTTAACATAAGGAATTTGGTTTGTCATGAGGTATATTGTCATGTGGCGATGTCTGGATGAGCATTTAAAACCAGCCCTTGTTTAAAACATGCACTTGTGTGGGTGATTCAGCATCATGCAAGATCACTTTTGGCACAAGGAGACTCTGCACGATGCTGCACATGGAAACACCGTGGAACAAATACAGCCTCTCACTGCAGAGCTACAGAGGGTGTTACATTGTGTTTTTAATGAAATAGGAATTGTTCAATCTGTCTGGTCTTGTTGGCATTGATCCACACAGGATTAAATATAGATATTTTAATGAGATACTTTCTGCAAGGAGAAGACAAAGGGTTCCCCAGCAGAGTTCAACAGGCGGTTAAAGCTGTTGAGAAGTTATCGGTGTCATGCTGAGTAAAAAAGCAAAAAAAAACGGGGAGCATAGAAGAGTTAGAAACATTTGTCTCCAAGTATATGCAAGGGATGCTGTCTGTAAACTAGTTTCTGTGTGTAAGAGAGAGATGCCAAAGCTAAGAGACATTAAAGGAAAAGAGGATCAGATTGAGGAGCAGGGGATCAGAGAAAAGCACAGCTGATACTACTGAACTGTTCGCTCTCATCTCTGTGGCCCTTCTTGGGCTCGACATTTAACTTGGACTTGCTCAGAATAGCAACAAGCAGATACGTGCAACCACATCAGCGTAAAAATGTGCACTAGCTGAGGGTCAGTAAATATGAGATTGACTTTACGGGCTTGTGAATTGTTTGTTTGAGCTTTAACAAGGCCACACGTATCTCATTTCTCCTCCTGGTACATGTGTCCTAACCGCCGGATACGAAGCAAAGGGCAGCTGGGTAGTAAAAATCCAACCCCTGTCACAGTTTTAATGAATGAGCCGAAAAATTGAATTAGTAGAAAATGATATATTAGAGTCTGAGGGTCATTAAAGAACACCAGGTTTCATTATGTGTCAAACACACTGGAGACGTCCATGTGACTTACTGGGAGAATAAGGCGGCTGCAGTTTCAGTGCAGTTCATTCAGCGAGGCTGGCAGAAGAGGCATTTTCCTAATTATTACTTTCACTTTGATCTGTTGATGGTTGGAGGAAGCCTGTGGGCGAGCCTACACACATGCCAGCACAGATGTACAAACACAGAATCGCTCTGTCTCAGACACATGTGCACAGACTATCTCAGCCGCTGTGATGCTGCTGAATGAGGAGCGTGGCGAGGCGGCTGACCCAGTTCTGCTCTCTAAGCCCGTTCCCTGGCAGCGTAGGCTGCCTCTTAGTGTGTACAATCGATCTAAACAGCAGCACACACTCGGCATACTGATGAAAAAATATTTATCAGTCTGTTGATTTTTAAATCCTACATGTGAGCTGGTAGGCTACCAACACATTTTGGTCATTTTTATGTCAGTCACTGGACTGTCCACAACTTTAAACAAGTCCAAAATATCTGTATTGAATGTCGACCTTGAGATGAACTTTTCTCTTGCATGCTAACAGCTAACAATCTGTGCTCGCTCTAAAATCCAACTTGGGATAAATTCCCTTTACGCTGTGCCACGAAAGCTGTTTACCGTTCAGATTTCCCAACTTCCTCAAATGCGCCAGAAATGATCTATCCGACCTCCGTTCAACAAACAAGTATTTTAGACGTAGTTTTCTTCTCCTCTTGAGGACAGACCTGACAAAGCTTCATTTTTACTTTTTACTAATCTGCATCATGATGTTGAAATTTCTTTAAACTTACCCATTAATCGAAGTAAATCGCAAGAAACACTTTTTCTTTATCGGGTCCATGACGCTGAAGTTAGCCAGAGTGCAGCCTCTGTGTAACTGACTATTTACAGTGAAGAATTAGTCCAAAAACTAGCATCACCAATTCTTCTTGCTTGTCATCCACCATGTTTGTGGACTCTAAAGTCGCGTTTGACCGTGCAGGATTCTGTGAGGTTTCCAGTTTTGAGAGTCGGGACTCTGGTTGTCGGCTAATTAATCTGTTAGTGTGTGGTGTGCTGTGTTATATATGCTGGGTCATATCATTGCTCTTCACACACCATTTTTTTTTTAATGTTTGCATAAACATAACATAAATGTAACGGGGGGCCATCCTCTCTCTACATCCTTTTATCCAGAGTTTTTAACCCCGCTGAGGTCACAACCCGTCCTTTTTCTGATATTCTGTTCATTTCCCCAGTGTTCATCGTGGGTCCGTGCTTTAGTCCTTAGATAATGAGTCAGTCTTTCCATGCAATATGTTTCCTCTATTATGTCCAACCACTGTGCAGGGCTTGGGTCACTTTGTAACCAGTTCCTTGTGATGGCCTTTTAACATGCAAGTATCAGGATTTTGAAGAGGTTTTTCCTTTTGAATCATGTCACTGGGAATCAGGCCAAGTTACACGATCCGGGGATCCCTGGGAATCTTGTAACATAAAATCTTCTCAATAATCTGAATAAACTCGTTGAAGAATGTTTGTATTTTTATACACAGCCAGAGAATATGTAAGTGATCGACATTCATTTCCCCACACTGTCTCTAGCAATGCTGCTGTGTACTTAATTATTTATTTTTTTATTTGGAGTGTAACAAAGAAGCGGATTACACTTTTTCACCCAATTCCCTCCACTTTCTAGAAACTAGTGACAGTTTTACACCCAACCAGGCACGATGGAAAAAGAGTTGAGATCTGACACAAAGTAATCAGACCTCAGAGGAGAGATTAATGACACACAGCACAGATTAAATGAATACTAGAAGAAAAATCAGTCCACCCATGGCAGTTTGTGATCTGCTTTTAGTTTAAATGTAGAAATCCTGACTCAAATTCTGAGTCTGATTGGGTCTGTGTTCAAACTTTGTGCTAACGAGCGTGCAATTTAGTATTTTCTTTGATATGAAAATGACTTTTTTTGTTTATTTTAATTGAACTACTGTCAAAAAGATATTTTTGACTCTGATTCTCTCCCTACTTTCTCTCTCTGTCTCCTCTCCTCTGTGCAGAGAGTGTGAGGGATGCAGTGGGGAGGAAGGTGAAGCTGTCGCTGAGGAAAAGAGTCAAACTGGAGATCAAAGGAGACAAGACGGAGAACAGAGTGTTGGTGAGTCAACTATTGTTGCTTTCAAGCTACTTCTTCATTAGGGGGAGTAAAAGCTGCCAGTCTTTTTGTCCCACATTTCTCTGCTTTTAAAATATACAATTTAGTTTAAGAACATCAAAACCTCTGCGCTCCTCTCTTTCTTATCTTCAGCACTTGAAAGACGTTCATTATTTCACCCTTCAAAGTGAAGATCACTTCACTGCTTTGGCACTATGTCTTTTCCAGTTTAGTCTCTCTTTGATTTTTAGGAAATTTCCTGAAAATCAAAGGAACAGTTTGTGAGGAATAGAATGCACATCACTCCGAGCATCCTCTGTCTCATTTAGTCCGAGGGCTGTTTAAAGGGGGGAGTCAGCCGGGTGAGCGGCGGCTTGAAGTGACGTCCTATTAGGAACATTTCACAACTGTTTCCAAGGAGCATCGTTATCTCTCAGTCCCGCTGGTCACATTCGTTTTGAGTGGAGCCAGCAGCAGGTTTCTTACACCACTTGAATCTTTGTTCATGAATAAGAAAGTTTTATTAATGATTGCCAGAACGCTCCCAGGATTGGGATAATGGGATTTTTTTCTGTAGGGTGCATGTGTGCTGAAGTTTTAAGACTCTCATGCAAATTGCAAAACAAAATGTTGCACAGGATCTGAATGATTTATCGACTTGAAATTAAGAACCAAGGATTCATTAGGTGACCCTGTGGGTAAAAGCTTTAACACTGTTTTCTTGTTACCAAAGATCGGTATCAAGAACCGGTAGTTTTTGGGACCGGTTCATGATTGGTCGGTACCAAAAGTACTAATAAGCTCATGGACAAATGGTGCTCCTGTTGGTATTTAACGTTAACATTCTGTCTTATTTAATGTCATTTTTGTTCAATTGTGTCATTCTAACGTAGCTGGCGTCCATCCCCTAGTGATGACGAAGCTGCCGGCGTCAGGCAATGACGTTTCATTGTTGTGGTCTCATGCTGGAGAAAGTCTTGTAGGTCTATAAGAGTTTGAAAGTTTGGGCTGACTTAACCAAATTTAACTCTGGTGCATCTTCGTGCAATTTATGTAAAAAGGTAGTTACGTCCAAAGGGGGGAACGCCCGCAACCTCGTGAAACACATAGAAGTTCAACAGTCTATAAATCTGAAGCAGTGAAGGGTGTTCTTTTTTTTTTTTTTTAATAAGATTATTTTTTGGCCTTTATTGACAGAGAGAGAGAGAGAGAGAGAGAGAGGACAGTGTTCGAAACAGGGGAGGAGAGGAGGAGGGATGACACGAGGCAAAGGGCTGAGGGTGGGAGTCAAACCCGGGGTTGCCGCATTGAAGACTGTAGCCTCTGTTCATGGGCTGCTGGTTAAACAGCTGAGCTAAACCGTTGCCAGTGTAACGCATTGACTGCTTTAGCAAAGTGGCTAATGCGAATGCCGTTGCTAGCGTTACTACTAGTATATCCTCAGTGCAGGCTCCGAGTCCTGGTCTGACACCCACGTTAAACTCGTTATCCTCCATTGCTAAACGAGGGAAAATAAGACTGGAACAAATGCAGAATGTCACAGAGCTGTCGCCAACTTTATTGTAAAAGATTAACTTAATTACAGAGGAGTCTAGTTGGTTTAGGTACACCAGAGACGGTGAATTTTGAGTTGACATGACAAAACTTTTGCTTGTTCTTGAGGAATATTGACCGTTCCTTTTCTATGTTTTTCTTTACTTAAATGTCTGACAAATTAGCTATTAGCTGTTCATGTTTCAAGTCTACCTACAAATACACAGGCAGCTGTCACTGGCTTACTTTCATACCAAAGAACACTTGAAAATGTGGAGATTTTCGGGCACTTTCTGTAATTTTTAGAGCATTTATTCATGTTTATTCCTCTCCGATGTTGGAAATCCAGTTGCACATCTAACAGTGTGTCTCTTGGCCAGGTGGAAATAGCAGCTTAGATCATTAACTACTGGCCACAGAGCAGTAAAATCCATTGACTGCTGAATAATTAATACCTGGTAGATCATTAAAAATGCATACTGGCTCTTTCTGAGCTTAAAACTGATCAAAGCTGAGGATAGTTAAGACAGAAAGGTTCCCTGTATAAATCGGTGTCTGAGCAGGGTTCATAAAGTTTGATGGCTGATTCACAAAGCTTTCATTTGCTTTGAATGAATCTGCATGATATTTAATATGTGTGTCTGTGAGGGAAAATGACAGGAGCCTTTTAGTTATACAACTCTCAGTGGAATAAGAAGCTTTTAGTCGCACAGCTCTGTGTGGAGAAGAGAAAAGAAAAGTTTGAAAGCTTTGTGAAAAGGCTCAACCATCAGCCGGGCCCCTGGGCATGTTTAACTTTTATCTCAAGTCACTTGTAGTAACTGAAAGTAACTTAAATACATCATCGAGGGACATAAGCACTGAGAGAGAGGTGAGAGACAGAAGTGATGAGCTTCTCGGTCACATATCTGTACTCGCTAAACGATCTGGGAGCACGCTGAGGCGGGGAGCAGCAGGGAGAGCGAGATTTTCTAAGGAATGCAATAACTCATGTCAGTTTATGTTGTTTAATCATTTATTGGAGATACATGTCAGTACTTAATATTTAACAGAGTTCAATCCAATATAGTGTAACTAAGCATTAATGTCATTTTTTGCAACCGGGGCCTTAATCCTTAATCTGTTTTGAATATTTAGAAACTTCGACTCTGACAAAACAAACAGCGGAAGCAGTTTAAGCCTCTGAAAACCTTCCAAATAAACTTGTGTTTTATACAAATCTGCTAAAACTCTTGTCTCGAAATCCAATCTAAAGTAAACAAAGTAGGCCCCTGGATTAGCTTTTGTAGCTAGCTGTGTATGTATGTAGTTCTTGGCAATTTGCAGGGTGATATATGCATATACAACCCATAGTCAGCTTGGAAAATACCAGAATTTCCCAATAGAGAAGAACCAATAGGGATATATGGTAAATGGACTGTAGTTATCTAGTCTTCCAACCACTGTAAGTGCTTTTTACACTACGTGTCTGTGAGGGTTCTCAGTCATCCAGGTCATCGTTATTCAAAGCTTAATCTAATAGACTAGACACTACACTACATGTCCCAACCCTTTCAAGCTCACATTCACACATTGATGGCAAAGGCCTAAGCACCAATCAGGATCTACAGACATTCATACCCTGTGACTATGCCTCCAGGAGCAACTTGGGGTTCAGTGGCTTGCCCAAGGACACTTCAACATGAGACCGCAGCAGTCAAACCCCAAACTTCCGACTGAGAGACGACCGACTCTACCTCTGAGACACAGCTGCCCCATTATATGGTGTCCTTGATTGGCAGGGCATCTCCTCCCTCTCCTTCATTAAAAATTCCCCAATCTGCATAGTCTCTGCTTACTATGTACTACATTTGTCCTTTAGTAAAATTACAGCCGGAAACAGAATGCGTCTGTGCCATCGTTTAGTGGCAAGTTGTTGAAACTTAAGCTAGCTTGAAATGTAGTAAGTTGTAAGAAGTGGTTGCCATAGGTTGCACATAATATACATAGCATCACCTCGTCCATTAACGGGATTGGCTCCTTAGGTTTGTGACGTCACCAATCTGAAAACGTGTTGTTCAGCCTGTCCTTGGTACACTGCAGTTTAAAAGCAGACAGGCCCAGCCATGGAGATGACTGCTTATGTTGTCCCTGATATGTCTTGTAGCACATGAAGAACACCACATGGAGATGTTTACAAGGTTAAACACTTCATTTCACTGGAGGGGGTCTTTAATCATTTCAAGTAATGTAATATTCATTGAAGAAATGAGTGTCTCTAACTTAAAGATTGATTGCTATTTAATCATTTTAGTTTTGAGTTGATAATCAGTAGTTAATTATATTTTTTTAACTGTAGACAATAAAAATAACCATCTTTTACAATGTAGTCCAGTCAATAGCTTATATAGTTTGGGTCTGATTCACTTGACGTGGTTATGACAACAATGTTTCCATGTAGGAGCTGGAGACAGAGGCTAGTAGTGCACACACTGACGGAAAACAATGCAAAGCAGTGGGAGTCAGTACTGGGAAGTGAGGAATTCCAGTGGAGTGCTTCTGGTATTTCATCCAGACGCAGAGCATGAGAATGACTCGGTGAGTTTGTATCAACGCTCCGCTTGACTCGCTGAACAAATAAACTTCTGTTTGTTGTTCTGCACAGAAACACGGCCGGAGAAACTGATTATGTAGGAAATGTCTGCGAGGGAACACAAACATGTCAGGGACTTTTAGCCTGTGAATGTTGTACTATCTCATGTGAGACATGATGAAAGAACAATATATATGTTTAGACTGATTTGAGATCAGATGTTATCAAATAAATGTCGGCTGTAAAGTGAATCAGTATCAAGTGTGTCACTCCGCTAATTTTACACATGAAGATCTCTTTACTGCATGGAGCTTTTCATAACTTAAAAGTAACCCAGATGACATTCTCATCTTGGGATTGAGACCTCAAATACTCAAGAGAAAACGTGGGATCTAAACTGGAGGCGTGGAGTTGAATGTTCACTTCTCAGGGGGTCTAACCAACAAGACTATCAAGTTTCATTACTGGATGTGTAGGGTCCATCCCGGGCGTTTGGAGCCTAAGGACCTGTTTCCACTCACGGCATCCTTTGCGCTGGCAGCGCCTATTTTCTAAACAAAACCATGCAGTTCAGAATTTTCAGCGCTCAGCGTTATCAGCGCAAAACACACTGAGCTCTCAGTTGAAAATAGTTCAACTTTTGGAACACCGCGAGGATCGTCAATGTCACTTCAAGAAGGGGCGACATTTACGATCTCAACTTTGTCAATAACAGTGGCGGAGAAGCTAATCTTTTCATTTTTTTTTGAGGGTTCAATTTCCAGGTGTAGAGCTGCTGCTAATAAAACATGATTCCTTTTTGTTGTTTTTATGTTTCATAGTAAAATTTTCATGAATACTAATATTAAATTGACATTGCTGCCAAACTTCTAAAGAACCTAAATAACATTACTAAGTGGCATATGTATACATACAGTTTATAAATCACAGTAGAAGTTATGTAAGTGGATTGGATCAATAAAATAAGCATGTTAAACGATGGTCGAACAAAAAGAAAGATGTGTGATTGTAAATGTTTAATGAGTGGAAAGACAAGGAGGCAGTGCAAACTGTGTGTCGAATAAAGATGTCCAGAAACTTAACTTGCATTTTTCACATCTGGGCATGAAAACGTTTTTTCCTAAATTTCTAGTTTGACATTATTTTGAACTTATTGAGAATGTATGTGAGAGACTTTGAATGACTATACTATGAGTAGTGAGCATCTATCTTCCTTTACTACATACCTAGCTACCTAATGCATAAGCTATATGAAAACATGCTCTTCCCATTATGGTATTTCCAAGTATAAATCACCTCAAATGTCTAACATACATCCATATTTCCCACTGTGATTTATTTAACAGATTTGATGTTATTATCTGACTTTTATTGAACTTGCTCGCTGCACCCACACACAGTACAGAGCGTGATTTACTGCAGACAGCACATGGGATCTATCTACAGTGTAAACATCTAATGAAGGGAGCAATATGGTGATTTCCTATATCACTTACTTGTCTGTCAAACGCACACAAGGCTCCCCCCCTTTTTTCCCCCACAGAGCTCCTCTCAGACCGGGAGTGGAGCACTACAGCGCCCGAGGCGTCTCTTAAGCACACTAAAGCCTGATAGATACAGTCATACACCTCCTTTGAAGACAGAGGGATGATGGAGGTAGCGATAATAACATCAGTCCATCAAACACACCCAGGGGGAGAGGGGGGAGGAGGGGAGGGTGGAAGAAGGAAGGAGGGAAAGGAAAAAGGGGCAATGTCACGTACTGCATAGGGCAAAGGGGATGGAGGGAGGAAAAGTCTTAGAGAAAAACAGCTGTGCTCTCTAAAGGTCTTACATTGTGACGGATAGAAATGATGAGTTACAAAGTGTGAAGCAGGAAAGAATATTCTCACACCAGCAAATCATTTAACAAATATTGTGTTTAATCAGAAGTGTATAATTAGGAGATAAGTACCCAAACTTGTTAGGATACATCCTTTAATGGACCAATCTGCTCCAACTGTCAAGGTCGAAAATATCTCAACAATCATTGGACGGATAACCATAAGTCTTTTAACAGACATCCCCAGTCCCCAGAAGAATTACCCTTCTGAGTGGTGATACCTTGTCCTGCCTGTGTTGCACCTGGAGGTGTTGAAATTGCTTGTTTTATTGATATGTCTCAACAACTTTTGGCTGGATTGCAATAAAATTTGGTGCAGATGTTGACGGTGCCCAGATGATGAACCCTTATGACCTTTGGGATCTGCTAACTTTTCTCTCAAGTGCTAACAGCAGCTCAAAGTTGAAATGTCTCCACACCTACGAGAACGATTGGTATGTAGCTTTGTAATAGAATTCATGGTTTCCAGATGATGAACCATACCAGCTTTGGTGATCCCCAATTGTTCTCTAGTGCTGACAGCAGCTCAAAGTTTTCACCTTTCCAATAATGTATAGCCAAATCTTCCAGAGGGATGGGGACAAAAATGTGTTCAGGTATTCATAGTTTCTAGACAAATAATCCTACTGACTTCGGTGATGCCCTAACTATTCAACTAGCTGATTTTTAGTGAACTGTCTTAGCAAATGTTTGATGGGTTGGAATGAATATTGGTGCAGACATTCATTTTTTTCCCATAGGATGCATTTTGAATCACATGAGGGATTCCTTGAGTTTTCTTTCGCAATAAAACTTGTCATATACTTTGGTTATTCCCATAAGCCTCAGTTGTATATTGTGTTAAGTGAAATGAGCAGATGTTAGGATTTAATCATGCTGGACTGTGGATCTGAACATCGTCCACATCTGCAAAACAGAACAGCTTGACTCCCATTATCCTGCCTCTGATCACAGTGCTTGCTCTTGTCCTTGTATTAGTCATGTAGCAGTGTTACTCATTCACAGATCCATTACTTCCATTGAAAACGTTGACACTGGAGGGCTGGCGCAGTGTTGTGTTTCCTCTTGATCTCTTGGTGTGAATGAAGGAGAGTGTATGGGTGTGTGCTTGTCCCAGCCACAGGCTGTCACCGATAGTTAACTGCTTTATTGCCTCTCATTGTTTGCTTTGTATGTGGGAGTGGCACCAATACAGCACAGACGGCACGCTGTGAGACAAAGCTGAATATCAACACGGTTACATCCAGAGGAGCACAGATTTAAATCGTATTCTAGTGTGCAACAACACAGCTTTTATACTTATCAATGAGGAGTTTCACACACAGTCACTCAAACTCAGATCTGACTGCAGGTTGTTGGCATTCACACGTTTCTGGTGGTAAATCAAACATATGTCCCAAAATGACAGGTGTACTTTGCTTTCACATGCAACTTCAGAGAATAATCTGTCGCTCAGTTGTGTTGTGTTCCACAAATGGGCCTTGGTTTTTTACCCTTGTTGGTTGTGCTGTGCTCACAAATATAGCTATATTAACAGCTATGTAGCCAACTAATGGGAAAGGTAGGGCATGACAGCATGAAAGTAGCTCTCTTTTATGGATCTGTTTTCTTTGTTTTGACTTTGAAATTAAAAGAACCTGGTCTTTTTTTCTGTCCCTACACAAGTTACAAACTGTACTTTTCTCGTTCCCCCTCCTCGTTTCATCTTGATTTACACCAGGATTATTTTTGATATGTTTATGCAGACAATTTTCAGGCACATAAGATACAAAAAAGATAGTATCAGCTCTTGCCATTTCATTAATTTGTCTCTGTGAAGACTAATCGTACCAATAACTTATCTACCACTTTAGTTATTAAAAGCAAGAAGCCTGTGCGAGTCAAAGGCTGAACTATATTTTAAAAAAGTTTGTAGTACGAGTATTTAAACAGAGAAACTATTCTGTATTTTCTCCTCTCTTAGTCCTCAGCCTTGCAGCTTGTCCTCATGTGACTCTGCTGATAACAGCCTTGAAGAAAATTAGGTCTTTTACTGAAGAGTAATTCACTGGTATTTCTGAGTCTACAACATGACGAGAACCTCTTACAAAAAAATGTCTTAACGTTTGTATTTCATTGTAAAATAATTGCAACATTTGGACAATGATGAAGAAAGCAAGTTAGGCACTCTTATTCTGGTCCCCTCAGTGAGACTAAATGTACTATAATGTGTTCCTAAAGAAGGAGATGCTGAGACCAAAGCATAGAACCTCTAACTCGTCTTTCCCGCCGTCCTCCTCTCCTTCTCTTTAACCTGGAGGTCTGTCATTAGGGCCAGTGAGAAAGAGGATGTGACCCACTTCTGTACTCCCTGATGATCACCTGTGATGTCCTCTCATGGGAACCAGCAGAAGTACTTTTTGTTCATTGTACTAAAACTTTTCCTCGAAGGCTGCAGAGCAAGTATCCTTCACATTTATAATTCCCTTTGATAAAAGACCACAGCATCCAGTCGTTGCTGTAGGCTGCTGAAGTTTTTTAGTATGGCTACAGTCTTTATAGTAAGAGATTTAAAATAGCTGTGAATTCATTAAAACATTAACATGTTAAGTATTAATCACAACCTGAAAAGGCATTATTAAAGGGAGCGAGAGATGTGACAGTAAATGTTGGAATATAATCCATTTTATAGGGTTGAACAATCAGCTGTATTTGTGTGTGCGAAAGAGACATTAAAATTAAAATCTTTAATCATTGATCATATATGATGTTTGTCTCGTCTGCTGCATTATATTCTCTAGTTTAAAGACCTACAATTCAATCTATTGCTGGGTTTGTTATCTCATGAATGCCTAGAGGGAATATCTTTAAAGAGGGGTTATTGTGCCGTTTCACATTTTAAGACATATATATAATGTCACAGTGTTGGATGTCCAGACTAAACGTGGGTGAAGTTTCAAATCTGTAGGTAACAGTATGTTGGAGTAATCCCCAGGCTTCTCAGCTCAGTCTGCAGGCTGCTGTGAACGACAGGTTTCACACTGTTTATTCTGCATGTTGCACTTTGTGACTTCACAAAGTGCAGCCTCAGCAGGCTTCGGACAGCTGGCCAATCAGAAGAAAGTGAAGCCCATTTTGTAGGGGCGGGGTTTCTTAAAGGGACAGAGCTGACTGAGTTGTTTCAGACAGAGGCTGTATGAGGGCCTGCACAGAGCACCGGTGTGAGATGTTTTTAACTGTAAATTATGCTAAGCTACTCCACAGGTATCAGAGAGTGAAACATGAAGCTTGGAGGATTTGGCACAACAGTCACTTGGACTGGAAGACACCCGATTAGATTTTGGTGGTTAAAGGTCAAAGGTCACTCAGACCTTACTCCATTCTTGTGTGACATGATATCTCAGCAATGTCTGGAGAGAATTTTTAATACTTCTGGTTTCTTTTATTTTTTTCATAATTGGTTCATTAAAATGATGCCATCAGTGGACGATTACTGGACAAACTCTCCTTGTTGTGCCCTTCACCTACCTTTTTCTGCCATCAGGAGGTCTACGGACAATCACAAGACCCCTTTACAATGTCAGTTCAAGGTGGGACTGTTACGCCTCCTAGTGACCTTTTGCTTCCATAAGGTTGGAAGAAACACACACTGGCGGAGCTTCATTATGACGGAACCACAATGTGAAAAGGGCTGCATACTGTACATACGGTATATGGTTCCTCCTGTAAATGATTATGATGTGACCTATTTTTTTAGGTCTTGTTATGGCTTTGTTTTGTTTTTAGGTGAAGGTATTTGTTCAAATTTCACTATACAAATACAGTATATCCCCCACCTAGGCCAGAGCTGCACTGTTACTGTAACCTGACTTGTTGTTGGAGGCATTCAAAGACAAGTTGTATTTCTAGTTTTTACAACTATTCAGTGGGTGTTTATGTTTCAATATTTGTGGCTGGAGCTGAGTCTGACAGAAAACCACGCAGCCTGCCCTGCGTTGCTTTCATTTTTGAGGTTGGGAATCATGTTGTATTTACAGAACGAGCTCTAACCTTTGCTTGGTTGAGTGGACATGAACATAGACATGCTGTTCTTTGTCCTGTAACAGAGGTTCAGCCTGAGTTCAGACTGTTCTAATGTTGTTCGGCACATTATCACAGTTAACTCTGCATCAAGGCCACCGTAATGCTGTGGTGATTATTAACATGATTGGGGTTGCATTGAAATCTAAGCAGGCAGAACAAATGTGTCAAACAGGTCACAGATTCCCCGCTGAGTGTCGGCCATGGGGCTGTCTCTTATGATTTGTGTTTTGTCAAGAGCACTAGATTTGACCTTTGGTGTTTAACTTCAACAATAAGGGATGTTTTACCTTACGAGCCATGCGTTTTCAAGCCTTAACATTCAGGCGTGCTCAAAATTCAACAAGCCGACAAAGTGAGTCAGCCGGTGGAACAGTTCCAAATGATTCATCTGGTTTTCTCGTAACCTCCAAATGATCTGAGACAATGACTTTGCAATCTTTAAGAGCACTAATTCAAGGTGTTTATATGTCTTTGTTTATGGACTAAAGGGCCAGAACACAAAGATATTTAATTAACAATGATATACGACCACAAAGAGCAGCAAATCCTCAGATTTGAGAAAGCAGCAAATATCTTCAACAATTAATCAACAATCAAGGTAGCTTTTGTTGTTGCACCTTATCAAATACCTGTGTCCTACTTTTAGTTTTTAAATGGCCAAAATTAACTCTTAAAACAAAAGATCTAGTGCAGTTTTTAGAGTGTTTTTTAATCCCTCTCTCTTGCAGCCTGTGCAGGGAAACACAGAAGCATCAACACAGACGTGTCCCAGCTGGCTGTGGCGAGGATTTAATTCACCTTCTTTCTCTCTTGGAGCCGACGGAGTCAACTTTAGTTCAGTCCATCTGTGAAACGTCAGCGGTGACCGGGTTCCTCCCTCGCACAGATCTAAATATGGATATCTTTAAGTATTTAGTGTTCTGTGCCTGAAATAATCTCATTAGTTTCACTTCTTTGCTCCAGATCAAACAGAGCAGTGTGTTATCCCCTCATGCATTAAAAGACGATGAAACAACCTCAAATACAGTCCACAGTGATTCCTCTCAACGTGAGGCTGATTTGCTGTGTCACACTGTGACCAGCTCGACCAGAGCTGTGTTTCTGAAAGCAGATGCGAGTTAAGGTTAGTCAGGAAGTCTAATTTTAGTTCACTCTGTATCCACACCGTGTTATCAGACTTCTTTCTGAGTGTTCTGGTGTGTGCAAAGTGCTTCACTGACTGACTCAGCTCAATGAGACGGTTAATTAGGATGAATTTTCTGTGGAGTTCTGCATGTGTGTGTTTTGGTTAATTTTTGCCTTGTGGACAGGGAGCACACCCCCGGACTGCCTGTCAGCACTTAATTGCGAAGAACCAGACATGGCTACATCCCAGCCTCCCTGAAGTTCAGGAGAAATTAAGCTTTCACAGGGTTTTATTTTGCATTAAGGAAGAGTCAAGAACAGAAAGAAAGCATAAAGCTCATGTTAAAAAAGACAATCAGTCCAAGGTGTACCCCTCCTCTTGCCGAATGACAGCTGGGATTGGCTCCAGCCCCCCGCGACCCTGAACAGGATAAGCGGTATGGATGGATGGATGGATGGATGGATGATGTGCTGATGTAACACCTATCAAAATAAGAGTCTAAACTAATCTTTGATCCTGGAGTGACCTGGCTGATGCACTTTGCTGTAGTTTGCAGTCAGAGTTACCTGAAGCAGTGTTGGTGATGTTCCCAGAGATGCAGCCTGACTCGACTGCAGCAAAACCAGTTTGTATATTTATGTATGTATTGTGGTGAACATGGTCAATTTCCAATGTACAGCAAACAAAACACACAACTTACTTTGACAGCACTTAGCAGTCAAAAATAATTTGCCCTACTGGGATTACACACCTGACCTAGACTTCCTGCACTTTATACCTGAGCTGCAGTAACACAGTGACACCTAAGTAAATACAAAAAATGTCCATTAAATGCTTGTAAAAGATGCACACACCACATATTTGATTTTGCACATATATAGCTACCAGTCGCTTTCCATCCGCGATCCTAACCATTGACCAGGATGCACTTTGGGAAGAAGGCACGCTGGCGGAGGCAGTGTGATGCTTTGGGCAATGTTCTGCTGGGAAACCTTTGGTCCTGCCATTCATGGAAACGATATTCCTTTCAGCAGGATAATGCGCCCTGCCACACTGCAAAAATGATTCAGGTATGGTTTGAGGAACGCGACGAGTTCAAGATGTTGACTCAAGATCTCAATCCAATCGAGCATCTGTGGGATGTGTTGGACAAACAAGTCCAATCCATGGAGGCCCCACCGTGCAATTTACAGGACTTAAAGGATCTGCTGCTAACGTCTTGCCAGGTATCTCAGCTCACCTTCAGAGGTCTGGTGGAGTCCATGCCTCGACCATATACCTACACAATACTAGGCAGGTGGTCATGGCTGATCGGTGTATATGCCATGACTTACTCCTGGTCGATATTTCTGTGTGAGAGAGAAACGACATTACCAGTGTGGTCCTTCTTATAATAAGGTTGAAATGTCTCACATGTTAGAGGCTGAGTATCAATCGGTCTCACTCTGTGGTGTAACAGTCTCCATTAAGCTGAATAGGAACATGTTTCCAGCCTACAATGGCCTACAAAAGCCTCCCTGGAGAGATATTACCCACCACAGAGCCCGGCTCCATGCAAGCCCCGCCCACAGTCATTCATCTTCATTATCTCATAGGTCAGGGTCATCGTCACTCAGACACTCTTAGTAATATCATTGACCCTGGCTGAGGTCGCTCGCCTGATTTGTTTTTTATATTCTAATACCGTCTACTATCGGGTTTCACAGGATCACACAGGGGAAATTAGGCCTTGTTATTTCAATAATAAAAATATGAATGTCTTAATATAACTTCTGTACTAAATCTGCACAACTGGTGTGACTGGTCCTCTCCCATGTGAGTGCTGTTTGGTCTAACTGAGTGAAGAGTGTGAGCTGTTGTGTGTGACAGTGTCACGGCCTGGTTTGTACAGCGTCAGTCTGCTCTCATGTGATGTCATTGAACGGGGTTTATAGGTCGCAGCAGCAGTCGGCATTGATCGGATGAAAATGTCATAGTAAGCAGCTACAAAAACAGTCTAATCAATGTCACGCTCTCTGTCAAAACACTGAAAAGATCAAAATAAGACAACCTGCTCAGTGAGTGTGTCTCCTCCACGGAGACTTCACTCATTTTTATCGCCTGTATGTTGAGAGTTGAGTTTAAAGCAGATCAATACAGAACAGAGGACAGTGGAAGCATGCATGATATCAGACAGTGTGTCTCTCTGCCTTCAAGGACTCTGTCACAGACATTTGCTGGAACACGTGCAGCTGTTTTTCAGCAGCAACAACTGCACTGACTTCTATAGCAGCGCCGTCATATGTTTTTGCTGCATGGTTGGTTTTTATTGTGTCCTTGCAGTTGATGTAGCATCACTGTTTTTATCGCTGCCTCGTGCAAACCTGCAGCCTCCCACCTCCTCCATTGTTCTATTTAATTTAATTTCAGTGTTTTGTATAAATAAGCTCATTGTAAGAAATAATATTACAAAACATACAGTTTACAGAGCTGATAGTAGACATTGTAATTGAAACATTCGCCCTTTTACCCCCCTGCTCCCTGTGTTGTAGGTCTGTGTGTGCAGTCATGTGTGTCCATGGTTCCACGTGATCATGGAGGTGGATTTTGACACATCAGCAATATGTTATGTTAGGATATTGAGTTTTTTTATAACCCTGACTCTAAGAAATATAATCCTTTTTTTCAAAACCTTAAAGGCTATTTTAGTCTTTAATGATAAAACTCGTTTGAAGTTTTTTTTTCCCCATGAAATCCACCAAATTAAAGGGATTTCCCCGTTCTCTAGTTTCCTGTTTCCTGATTCCTCCTCTTATAGGAAACCACATGTAGGTTTTCTATAATTGCCGCCTCCTTTTGACCCTTTTAACTCTGATTATATAAATCTGATGAAGATAAGAGTTACTTAACGTTAAGGGAAATATCATTCATGATCTAAAGCACACAAACTGTGTTTTATCATTGAGATCAGTGTTCAGCTCTGCGTGTGTTAGTGTGTGCGTTATTAGTGCCGTCTGATGTTATCTACCCACTCCAGCGGGGAACCATGGGTAATGCCAACATCAGCCCAGAACGGGATCCCTCCTCCCTCCTCCCTCCTCTCCCTGCTCCGCCTTTGTCTCTGTCGGTCCTTTCTTCTTCTCTCTGTCATACCTGTGTGTGTGTGTGTGTGTGTGTGTGTGTGTGTGTGTGTGTGTGTGTGTGCGCGCACGTGTGTCTGACAAAGCACTGTACTGCAGTTTGAGGAGGTTTTTCCACTCTTTATTGCTTCAGACGTAAGAAAAATATTCCCTCCACCTCTGCACTCTCTTTCTTTCTCTGTGGTTCTCACTCTTTCATCCCTCTGTGGTCTGCAGTGATATCCTGTTTACCCAGAAACCTTGGCTCCCCATCACATAGCTACACACCCATCACACACACGCTCACACAAACCCCTCCCCATTGTGTCTGGCTGGCATGCTGATGAATGAATGAACCCCTGTGATTATTCCTTATCTCTGTAACCTAAACACACACGGGGTTCTTAGAGGACGCCCTGCAGGCTGACACCATTCTAACAGAGGAACCCCCTCCCCACTATCCCCCCCCTCCAGGGTCCAGTTTAGAAATCCAATTTTAGAGCACGCCTTGCCAACCTGGACTATAATCTTAATCTGAAAGCACAATCATTTAATCCCCCTGCCCGGCCCTTTGAACGCTCTGTCAGCTTTGTTGTGTAAGAGACAAATTTGGAGGTTTCACGCCTGTTAGTGAGTCAGTGATACACAGGCAGCATGCAGGGATAAGATATGCTAACATGCATTAAATTACCTTTATTGATTGTAGCTGGTTCAATAAAAAACAGGATTTTTTTCACTCAAAAGACAAATTATTATTTGCTTAAGGCTGATTTTATTAGTGTTTCCATCCGTTTAAATCATCACTTTATTATTGTGATTATTTGCTGACACTCATATTCTCACTAAAAACAGAATTGTAGCAATAGAAAAAATAAAGCCTGAAATGAAGCATAATCAAACGGCACATTTATTCACGCCCAAGCCGGCTGCAGCTGTGGCCTGACGGCACCAGCCAATCAAATCTCTTCAGGAAGTGTCCCACTCAGCCGCCTTTTGTTCCTCCCCACGCTCCCCTCCTCAGCAGTAAAACATCATGATGAGCGGGGAAGTGATAAAAGAAAATTGATGTCTCTCCATTATTGCTGCTGGTGCTGCAGAGTGAGGCTGATACACGCTACGGGGGAACAGTTGATCCAAATTGGGATATCCAAAAATTGGAAGAAAAAGCGGCGTGTATCCTGACAAAATGATTAGCAGATTGGCTGCCGTACAACAATGTTGCATTATTAAGCATTTATGCTGCAGACGCAATTATGATCCTTTGAATCCTATAAACCACAATAAATATGAGAGTCCAAGGTGTGTAAGGGGGCTACAGACAGACAGCCACTCTGTCTGGTGGCTTTTGTTTTGCAGTGTGTTGCTGTTTTATGTTCATGGGTGTTTTTTTGTGTCATTTTTACTTTAAAAAGACCAGACTGTGTATCATGTTCTTTGTACTTTCACTGAACCTTTCTGCGCTGTGAAAGTGGACCACGTACCCACATTGTGGTGTGGTTTTGGCGCAGCGTGAGTCTTCAGTCATCACAGGACGAGACCTCAGCTGCTCTGTCAGCAGCTTGTCTTGGCAGCAGAGAATCAATTAATTGTAAAACAAATTATTTCTCTTCCTGAGTTTAGAGACGTGAGGAGGCTGTTTTCTGGGACCAGATTAAGTTCAAGTTGGCCTTTACAGCAGGTTCTACCGTGGAGATCTCTCCTTTTTCCTGACTGAGGTTCCTTCTTAGTTTTCGCACCCTATCATCTCAGATAAGTGGTTATCTTTGGCTTCAGAGCCAAATCCCACTGCAGGCGTGTGACAGGAAAACAGAAGAGAGTGCTTCCTCTGCAGCTGAGCTGAGGGGGATTATCATTTTAAGATTGTGGTCAGGGTTATTGGAGGGTTGTTTTGGCAGATTTGATTGCAGTTCTAAAACTGACAAAGGTGAGTTAAAACTGGTTATTAATATTTTCCGCATTAAACTTTATGCATTCATCCTTCTTTCGACAGACTCGGCCATACAAAGGACAAATCCATAATGTTTTTAGTAGCTCAGTAAATGGCTTCGCAGGAGTTATCACTACTTTTATCACTGCCTCGTATTTGAGGTTTTCATAGGTCCAAAATGTTGGACCCAATTGGAGTTGGACCCCTGGACAAACCATTAACTAGAAAACCTACCTGAAGCAGAGAAGTAAAAAACATTTTAAAAAGGGAGAGAGACCCAATCTAAAGGTGACCTCTAGATGATTATTAGACCCGAGACAACATTTATACAGAGAAACCAGAAACATGATGTCAGAGGCAGCTGAGTCGGTCGTCTCAATCAGAAGGGTGGGGGTTCGATTCCTGACTGCTACAGTCACATGTCCAAGTGTCCTTTGGCAAGACACTGAACCTCAAATTGCTCCTGGAGGCGTAGACATTGGTGCATGAATGAATAAATCCTGATTGGAGGCACTTTACTTCGCAGCCTTTGTCCTCAGTGTATGAATGTATGTGTGTGAAAGTGTTAATGTGTAAAAGGATGAATCTCAGTGGTCGGAAGACTAGAAAAGAGCTACATAAGTGCAGTACATTTATCATTTACCATCAGTTAACAAGTATGATTATAGAACCAGTTTAAAGTCTGAGCAACTAATTCCAATAAAATAAACATTTTTGTGTTTATATACAAAGACACATTTGACACATTAAATGGTAAAATGGTAAATGGAGCTTTTCTAGTCTTGCGACCACTCAAAGCTGCTACATGTCACATTCACCCTTTTACACAAGGATGACAAAGGCCTAAGTGCCAATCTCCAGTCAGGATGTATGCCCATTTATACCCGATAGCTGCTCCTTCAGAAGCAATTGGGGTTCAGTGTCTGCCCAAGCACACTTCAACATGTAGACTGTAGCAGTCAGGGATCGAACTCCCTTAAACACACAACTTAAAGTCTAATTTTCCACTCTGCACCAACAATTAATTATTCTGGGAGAGAAAAAAAAAGTTCTTTAGGTGGGGTATTTCAACCGGTGTACATTCACAAAAAGCCATGGATTAGTCATCATCCTTAATGTCTTTACTCCCGAAATGGAAAAACCGAAAATAAATCATGTTTGAAATAGGGAAGTCCATGTGATGTTTAACTGCTACTGTTAAACGGTGAACGGTTAACCGGTTAAAGTGCACATCCCTAGTTTGAAAACACAGGACAAATTCTGAACCATCCCTTTGTATTGCTTGCAAATAACTTTCCCCTTTGGGCTTATTCATTAGCTCACTGTGGTGCCCAAGGACGCTGTTGACTCTTTACTGTCCCCCTCAGGCTGGAGGGTAGAAAACAGGTTGGACAGTTGGTGAGAGATGCACCTGTGGCTGTTTTCCCCCAAAATAGCTGTAAGGGAAGCAAAAAGTCAACTCCATACTCGTAAGTTTGAGCAATGTTTCTGCCTCATTGAAAGTGTTTTAAAAGGTGCTTTTTTCATTTTTACAAAATAAAAACCTTAAGTGGAGCTGTGAAGATCCTACCTTGCAATTTTTCTTTGCACTATTCTTGCCCTGTATGATTTTGCTGCTGTATGTTGAACAGCAGCCTGAAGAGTCTTGCTCATATATTGCACGGTGTTACACCATCCCTGATTATTCATAGATTAAAGCTAAGCCGTGTGTGTGTATCCTCTGCTCCATTGTCTCTAGGTGTATGCATGTGTCCTCCGTTGAGTACATTCACCCACACAATACACAGAAAAACATAGGCGAACATGCATATTTATACTCTTATATATGTACTGTATATATAGGGAAAAGTAAGCATAAGACGGGACCAAAGGTAGCACTGCTGGGAAGAAAAGATTGAGATTACACTTGACCGTCTGCAGGTCTGTTGTGAGGTGCCTTATGTACAGTATATATTTCTTCATGGTGTGGTGCAACTGGCGTCCAATTTGAGATAAGGAAGACAGAGTGTGCAAGAAAACATTTTTCCTCCTCCACAGAGCTGATTTTTCTGTGCAGCAGTGTCTCAATTATCTAAAAGTCACATCCACACCATAAAGTCTCACATATAGAGTGCGTGCCGGTTTGAAATGGGCAACATGGCCATTTTAACCCTCTGGAACCTTCTGTAATTAAATAGTGTATGTTTTGAGTCAGTGAGATTGGGCTTGAAGATGGATTGAGGACATTTAAAGATTGAAGAAGAAAGTAAGAGTAGGATAAGAGGAGGGGAGAAGACCACCGCATCAGGTCTAAAGCTGGCTGATTGATTTCAGTGTATTAAAAGCTCCTGTAGGACGGGGTCATCCCAGCAGCATTGGTTTTAACAGAGATGAAACGGCTTTTAAACACTTCCCTTCATTAAATATCTTCCTCTCTGATTGGATTTAAATCTTGGCTCCTTATCAGCGAAGCAGCACTTACAATCTATTAGGTCATTTCACTGCTCTGCCCTTCCATCCCCTCTAATACACTCTCTGCTGTCCACTCTGCTTCTCTCTCTCTCTCTCTCTTTTTTCTGCATGGCCCTAAAGACACTCTGATTCGACTGTGCTGCGTTGACAGTTTGCAGCCAGAAAATCATGACTCATTAATGTTACACTCCGACACATGCACATGCAGGACGTGTTGGCATTAGTTATGCAACAAAGAGTCTGTGTCAGCAGCAGTGTGGGGATGAATGTAATTGTGCTGTGTTCTTTGTTTCACACAGCTCTGTTTGTATTAGTGATGCAACAGATGATTTAATAGCCTATTCTCAATAAAAGAATGTTGAAAAAGGCCCCTAATGTTTTGCAGGAGACCAACGTGATTTGATTTAAATAGGTTGTTCGTAGTCCAACACCTAAAGGTGCTCAGTAAAACCAGTAACCATTGTATTCTGTGACTTAAGATCAAATTAACTTTTGTGTCAAGTAGGGCTGCGTGATTTTGGCAAAATGATAATCACGATTATTAATCATGGTTATTTATTAATTATAGGGACAACATTTTTAATGTACTTTCACATTGTTGTTTTGCTTTGTGCCGCAGATACAGGCTTCTTTGCATATATTTTTTCTTGCTTACTTGACCTTAACCTTAAAGCTGTTTTGGGGGGGACTGGTGTTTCACCTTAACGAGTGACTCGCTCTCTTCCTGTTTTAGCCTAAAAAGCAGCGTTCAAAACGCGGCTGACTGTCAGTAGCCTACATGACACGTTTGCACAAACAACACTTCAAAGACGTAACAGATAAGTATATTTTGAGCTCGTAATGAGAAACACCAAAGAGGCATTCACGAGGACAGCTACGTATTCTCTTCCTGTTTACAACAGCTGCTGTAACTACGACAACCACAGATGCACTCCACTGAAAGTCGCCAGTTTTTTGAGATGCAGCAGAGTTTTTCTACAGACGGAGCATGCATTTGTTTTGTTTTTTTAATATATATAATTTTTTTGGCTTTTAATGTCTATTTTTAGATAGAGGACAGTGGCGGAAATGGGGGAAGAGAGAGTGGGGACGACACGCGGCAAAGGGCCGAGGGCGGGAGCTGAACCCGGGGCCGGCGCATCGAGGACTATAGCCTCTGTATATGGTCGCCGATTTAACCGCTGACCTAAACCGGCGCCAGAGCAAGCATTTTGGCAGCCAAAATCGTGATGAATTAATATTTGATTAATTGTGCAGTCCTACTGTCAAGTCATTAATCATCAGATCAGCAGATCAGATCAGCCAATATATCACTTAGTCTTAGGGGAACATTTTGGTAACTGCAATTTTTTAACTGTTCTGCCAAGAAATTCCAGATTCCACACTATTATGTGTCCTTTAATAATGACGCTACATTTAGCTGCAGTTAGCTACATTTAGCTGAATTTAGCTACAGGCAGTCACCTCGGCCGTTCTTTAAAAGGCTGGCAGCGAGCAGAAAATGCTAACTTTGCAGCAACCCTAAAACTTACAGCTTTCTCTCTTAAAGTTCATTTGTTTTGCTGATTAAATACATGGTGTGTTAAATAATGAGCTGGAGGTGCTAGTAGGTGGATTTGGTTAGCTTTGGTCACAGCCAGTCTATCTTTTTCCATAATTTATGCTAATTTAAGCTAACAGGTAAGCTCACATAAATATCTGCAGGAAAGCAGAGTGTATTTCCCACAGAGTCAAACTATTTCTTCAAAGATGAAGTCAATTCAAGAACATTGTGAGTACATTAGTATACACATGGAGTCTACCCAACTTATCTGGCAAGAAACTTTTTTTTCAGCATTTTTTATTTATTTGTTGATGCCGCCCAAGTTTTTGGAGACAGTGCAGTGAAGGAAAAATGTGAAACAGTGTGATAGATAGCTGTAATGGAGCGTGAAAGCACCCCGGGACATGACGGGCGAATAAAAGCATGTTTTGGGGGGTAGATTTCCTGTGGCTGAGAGCTGCCACAGCTGAACGGCTGCAGATGAAACGTTGCCCTGTGTTCTTGCAGAGACTCGGCTTCACTGTAGGCCAGCGTGAGCGCTGCTTAGGGGCCGAACACTCATTGACATTCTCGGGCGAGGCCTGGCACTGCAGCGTGCTACTTTCATGTGTGAGAGAGTTTCTATCAGTGTGTGTGTGTGTGTGTGTGTGAGAGAGAAGATGTATTCACAAATGCTTGTAAGGCAGCATGGGCTAGCGGTTACCATAGTAACAAAATGTATGTGTGATCGTGCACATGTGGGTTGGGTCAAATTGAGGGGGGGAGGAGGTGGGGTTGACAGTTTGACAGATAAAAAGATAATCTGGGAATGGTAATACAGTGAATGGACACACACACACACACACACACACACACACACGCAGAAGACAGACTCACAGACTGTGGGTCTCTTGCTGACCCTTTAATGGGATTTGAGACCTTGTCAGCTTTTTCTCATGGTGTGTTTTGAGTATATCTGGCTGTGTGTGCGTGTGCGTGCGTGTGGCATGTGTGGCAAGCCAAGGAGACAAATGGTGCTCTAGAGCCTGTGGCAGTTATCCTGTATTTTAGCCCCTAGTTTGTGTGTGTGTGTGTGTGTGTGTGTGTGTGTGCGTAATACAGTCAGAGAGAGAGAGAGAGAGAGAGAGAGTAATAGCAGATGCTCTCTCTGGTCTTCTAGACATGCTCCAGTGCTGCTGCCATCTGGTTGGCTGAGTGCAGCTGAAGGCGGGATGATGGTCGCTGTGAAATCATTGGCTGAAGGGAAGGCTCAGGGCTTTAACTTCACTTAAGACAGAGAGAAAGAGAGAGAGGGGAGAGAGGTAGGAGGACTGTTACAGAGAGGAGGGGGGTTATGGCTTTGTCCACTCAAAAGGGCAGATGGAGAGAGCAGTGTGAGAGGGCAGAGGGCAGTCATGCATCGACAGGGAAACGATGGGAGGATTTAAAACTAAAGTAAAATCTAAGAGTCCGTGACAACATGAATCAGTGTTTGAGATAGAAGATACAAAGTTCACTTAATTTTTTTAGGCAGGCAGTCATAAAAGTGTCCTTGTGTCCTGCGATGCACTGGTTGATTTTCTGCTCTTTAAGGCTGGACAGAAGAGATGAAGCCTCTGGTCGGCCCGCCCCTCAGAGTCAGCAGGTTCTTGCTCATAACTGGTTGTGACTGTGGCTGGAGCTCTTCAGCCCCTGCAAACCCACTGCACCCTTTGACCAAGCCCGGAGTGTTTTACACGCACTGTTACAAATTTAATGCTGTCAGGTACACCTAACCAGGGCTTGTCTCTATAGGACATAAAAAAATACTCAAGAAATGTGCACCAGAGGTTTTTATTTTTTTAGTATGGTTTCACAATAACCCAGATTACATCATGAGGGTTATTCGCAAACTTTGGAAAGTCCCTCAAGAGCCACAAAAGACATTTTACAGATGTTTTCATGGACTAAATAGGACGGCAAGCAAATACACAAAACAAGAGAACGAACAAATTAAGAAAACATCTTCATCAACACATGCACAGCATTTAGAAGACGTGCAGCAAATACAAAAATGCTGCAAACAGAAAAATGCTGCAAATACAAAAACCTGCAAGTGGCCCAGAAGACAACAGAAAATGGGGAACTGTTTCTGGGGCTCAATATAAAGTGTTGAACCCGACCGGAAACAGCTGGGATATGTTTGTTGACTCATTTCGGCTATTCATCAGTGGTGTTGGAAAATGTGTTTATGCTAGTTATGTGCTGTACTGGCAGCGTTTTTGCATTTGCTGCACGTTTTCTTAATGCGCATGTGTTGTCAAATTGATGAAGATGTTTTCTTAATTTGCTTGTGCTTTGTGTAGATGCATGTGTTTTTTGCAGTTGCTGTGCATTAAGCTCTCAGGGCCCCCATAGCAAACAAATATGAATGGTTGTCTTTTGTAAACATCCATCAGTGTTTGCAGGCTGATTTTTTTGGGTTAAAATTTTACAGTACATAGGTAGTGTGAGCACCTGTTCTCCTATGTTGTGAGGCATTATAACCAACATTTCAGGCGTGCTCCTCATGCTTTCACCTACTAGGACATTTGGAAATAATCCGGTTAAACCGTTAGCTTGTTTTACAACAATGTGAGTGTCCCAACAATCAACGTTTTATTAATGCCATCTGTCCCCAGATATCAGCAGGTGCTTTTTAATGAAACTAGGGGATTCTTCTCGGGCATACCTGCACACACAGTACGTAAATTAAAGCTATAGTCTTGTACAGAAATGAGACAAAGACAGAGAGCAGGCGAGTTGAGCCCAGCAGTGGTGGCTGGTGCTCTTTACGAGAGGTTATCTTTGGTCACACAGTCCGAGCTGTCTGCCACCATCACATCAAACCGCACAGAGGCTGCCTGTGGAGCTGAGCCACAGAGGACATGCTTTTCACCGGCGCCTCTCATCCTTCTGTTTCTTTTTTCTCCTCTTTAAAGAAAGATGGCGACAGTTTATAGACTTTCCTTGATCTCGTTTACTCTTGTGTTCTCTCTTCACCTCATTCTCTGCTTTCTTTCCCTCCCTGCTCTTCATGCCAGGCTTTGTTTATGTTTGTCTCCCTCTCCTCTTCCATCATTGGTGATATCTCTATTTTCTCTTCTGTTTTCAAGCCTACTGTCCAGTCCTGTCTCACCTCTGATAAACCTTAATGCTCCCTCTCATCCCACTGCTGTCAGCTTTTCATTTCCTTTTACACCCTTACATGCTTCTTTTTGCACGTTTCATCTTCTCTATTAACAGTTTTTTTTCTGTCTTCATTTTATCTTTCTGCTGCCTGTTTTATCTGCTGGCATTTTCTCTTCCTTTGTGGCCTTTTCTCTTCTTGTTTTACGTTGTAGCATTCAGAACCAGCTGGCCTGAGTTGCTTATCTTTGGAGCCAGGAGGCTGTTTTTTTAAAAACATTTGTGACATTACAGTTCTATGTCAGTGTGCTATCAGAGGAAAGGAAAGGGGCTTCCTACAAGTGTCAGAAAATGTCAGCTATGATGTTGATGGAGACACATACAGTAACTACCTAAAAAAAAAGATATATGTCCCTTTAATGGTTTTAAAGGTCAGACATGGTTGTTATTTGACATATTATTTGACAGGAAAAAACTAAGTGTCGTGACACATAAAGGTAAAGGCAGCACTCTGTACAGTTAATGCCATTATGGCTAAAACAGATATTCAGTGCTAACGCTGCATTCATGTGCTGTTGGAATAATCGTAAAACATTGTTTCTGAGTGAGAGAGTTCACGCCAACACACTGACCGAAAAAAAACGACAACAGTCTGAGAAATGTATTTCATAAGAGTTGATAAACTTACAGTAACATTACGCAGAAAGGTAGCAGAAGAAATTAAAAGTCTGATTGATGGTCTAAAACTTTAAATTCATTTATGTATATAAATATATACATTATATATAATATATAAATATTTTTTTCTCACATTTAAGGTTGTAATTATATGATGCCGATTGAACTGTAAAATACAACATTTTTTCTTTGTTAGCGTCAATCTTGTTTACAGATTACACCTTTAGGCTCCTGAATGCACCTAAGTTGGAAGGAACCAAACTCAGGAAATGAAACCATCCTATGAGCACTTGAATGCAGCATACGTCTCCTTCAGCTCTTAAGCATCAATTTGAAATGATGTTCAACGTGTTTTACTTTGAAAGGTCATTTGTGTTTCCCCTTGTTGAATTTTAAGTTGTTCTGCCTCAGTATGATCACCTTATCTGTAAAATGAGTTGCACACTATTTCCTCATAACAGTAAGCGATTGCAGCTCCCTCGAGCAACCAAATGACTCTTCAAGGCTGCTCGTCCTGATATAGGAATGTCAAGTTCATGCGTTCCAGTTATCCCTCCTCAAGCCTTGATTTCTCTCTCACAGAGCAGAAAGAGAAGCAAACCGAGTCCTCACTTTGTGCTCTAATAAACAGTGGCAGCTGGTGTCCAGTTCGCTCAGCAGGAACAAACAACACAAATAAGAAACCAAGAAAAACACACACTGACCTATGATGGCCTCGCTCAGAGAGGGGGAGACCAATAAAAACAAAGACATCCTGGATACATGGGATAAGCTGTGTGCTGAGATGTAAATGTCACTGTCTGTTTAGGTTTGTTTTCAAGTAGAGAGGAATCTGTCTCCTCATTGTCATTCCTCATTTTATCTCTCTTTTCTCACTGACTGACATATTTTAGAGTCCCTAGCCTTTTCATCTCCATGAGTCAACACGGGAACTCTCTGTGTTCTTTGTCATTTCCTTCTTCTTGCTTTTCAGAGCGTATAGTTACAGCAACAGAGTGTATATTTACTGCTACATGCTCATTATTCCATCTGTTCTCTCTCTGTCACAGGCCCTTGCGTCTCACCGAGCCTACCTCCTGACAGCTCGCATTCCTGCCAAGGTAAGAGTCAGCAACTCGGTGAAGTTCAACAGTTATTCCAGGAGCTGCAATGAAAGAAGTGAAAGAAATTACAGATGAAGATGGCTCTCATCCTGAAACCGCAACAAAATCTTTGAGGCCACATTCATATTGAATCCATGACATGTCATTCTGTCAGCGTCAAATGAAAACTTCCGTTGAAGTTTTTTTTTCCAAAAAAACAAAAAATCCTCATAAATGTTTAGATTTTACAACATTTCACTTTCATTTTTTCCAACATTTCCCTCCGTTCAGAACTTTTGTAATCCCTGTTAGTTTCTGTTTGAGTGTGTTTGAGTCCTGAGATCAAGGCTAAAGTAGTAGCTGTGTGTGTGATTGTGATCAAACAGCTGGTTGACATTGATCACGGGGGCCATAATGTAGCGCAGATGGAGACTGTTAGCACCATCACCAGCACTGAAACATCTGTCATCATCTTTACCACCATCATTGTCACCATGAGCACATTAAAACCAGCCGTGCTGTAATACTGTGCAGATGTTACGAAACACTTCCTGCAACAACTCAACTGCTACTGCTGTCTCCAGCTGCCAATAAAAAAACTTCACATCAGACTTAAGCTTCTGTATTGTGGCTGGGTCTGCTAGCTATTAAAACAGGCCTGCAATTAATAGAAAACAATGTATGGACTTTAATGAAGAGTTCAGGTACTGCATGGAGAAAATACCTGTTTGACAAAGAATTTCAAAGTTCTCGTTTGGATTTTCAGACAGCAGTTGACAAAACCGTTGCACCCCCTCGACCGTTTTGTGTCTGTGTTAGAGCTTTGGATCATTATTCCTGCCCTTCATAAGCATACGGATGTTTTCCATTTGTCATATAAATGCAGAAGGTCCCTTTTCCAATTATTCCTGAGAATTGCAATTTAATTTCATGGTCCATTGTTAAGCTTGGACACAGCCCATGGCAAAAGAATCTTGCCTTAAAGTCCATTTGGTGTTTGTACTGGAGCTTTCAAGAATATCACATGGCCACCATTATCATCCTTAAAGTGATAATCTCAAAGATTTTCATTTAAATAAATGTCTGTTAAGTCTCTATCTATCGCCGAATGAGGTAACACAATGGTGATTGATTCTATGGCCCACTGATGAAAGCCTTTGCATTTGCAGAATTACTGTCAGTATTATTGTCTTTGGTGACTTTAGTGGGAAAAAATCACAAGCAGCGCCCAGTCAGTGATGCGTTTTTCATCAGCCAGCAGTGGTTGGTCTGCTAGAGAGGGTAGGCGGTGCTAAGTGGCTGCTTTTCCAGTCTCTGCAAGTGTTGCGATTAAACAGTAATCTACTATGGCTGAACAAACAAAGAAAAGATCGATGACTACAGATACAACTTCAACAATAAGTGAAAATCCAAAGAAAAAGAAACAAATTTGACGCTCAGATGAAGGCAAACAGTCTAAAAAGGAAAGCGACCGTCAGCGAGGAAAATCAAGAGTTAAAACCAGAGGCAACTGTGGACGTCACATATGCGACACTGTCTGGATATCTGGGAAGTGTGCTATAATATCATCTGTAATTGCACACTGAGCCACCTAAAAGTGTAGATGAATATCATGTAACATGATTGAACGCTCAAGAAATGCTGCTAATAATGCTAATGCTAATATATATATGTTTTCACTATAGAACATGCAGTGAACAGGGAATCCATGATGGTATGGCTGCACTATAATAACGTTTAAAATATGAGCATTTTTTATGCATTACAGCTTTAAGTAAAGTTATTTTAAACTGAACTGCCTGTGACGATATAAACAGACTACAAAGCCGTGTTTTACCTCCATTATCTGCACTGATGATCCTCCTGGCTGCAAAGAGTATCACTCCACAGTATCCCCCCCAGTCACCAGATAACATAACATCATATATTGCACAGGGTCCAGGAAACACTTCACCGTTGCCCTTCAAATGGCTGCATTCCTCCCAGTCAATAAGAAGCCTCGAGGGACAGTTTAGCCGATTGATTGTTGGCTTGAAAACTGATTTATCGGTTTACTGGGGGTAGAAGCTGACCCTGTTTCACATGACGTCATACAGTTTGTTTCCAGTGTTCAGGATCTGTTTGTTTGGCTGGCTCTGGTCTGTTTTTATGCAGAAATAACCCCCCTCAACAACCTTCCTTTAATCATATGTCCCTTTCTTAGACTCCTTTTCTTTACCTCTTTACACCGAGCCCAATCTCTGCCTTGTTTTTCCTCACCAGTAGTGGGATCCCTCATCAGTTGGCTTTCTACCCACTTCTCCTCCGGCTCAGCTAAGCCTGTTAACAGCCAGAGATCACCTCAGGTCTCCTCTCCTTCTTTCCTTTAAGCCACTTGTTCAGCTTTTTCACCCTCATCCTCCCCTTCGTTTTTAAGAATCCGGATTACGTCCTTCTCTCTTTATCCCTGCCTCCTGTCCTTTTTCTCTCTGCTTTTCCTCCCTCACTCACTGTGCTAAAGGCCAACAGCGATACCTAAAACGTCCTGAATCCAGTTTTATCTAATGCATAATTAATTAAAAGAATTGATGTTTGGTTTTCTTTAACACTTAAACATAACATTTTGGAAAACAGAAAATTTCCCAGTCAAAAAATGATGATTTGAATTGATTTTATGCATCTTAAAGGCCCAAAACTAAAAATTCTAAACTTACAATTATGGAAAAAATACAAAAAGACTTTAAATCCTCACATATGAGAAGCTTAATTCAGTTAAGGCATAATTTCTTGCTTTGAAATGATTAATGATGAATAGGGCTGGGAATCGCAGCGTAACTCACGATACAATACGATACGATACGATACGATACGATACGCTACGATACGCAATACGTGGCCCACGATAAGGGTATTATCACAATACAGCGATTCTGTGACAATTGATATATTGCAAGACAATCATATATGATACATCACGATATCTGATTATACAAAAGAATACAAAAGGCCCCTAAAAAGGTGAGATGCAGGATTAATGCATTTATTCTCTGCAATTTGGTGTCAGATTCACAGAATTTAACACAAACTGAGACGAAACAATGGACATGTTTTCAGTCTGTAAATTACATTTACAGAACTACAGAACAACTGTAAAAACAAATGAGGACTTTGGATTTGAAAGTGGCTGTACATCTCTTAATATCTTTTCACCACTGTCCAACATTATCCCGCTCTCTTCTTCTTTTTCTTCTTTTATCCTGCTGTCAACTATTTCTGCGCCCAACTAATTTCCATTCATGTAAACCTCATTCATGTGGCAAGTGCCAACTTGAGGAGTCACAAAGTAGTGACACGAGTCAAAATTGCAGGGAAATCTGTTTAGAGCGCCGTATATTTGTAAATGAAAGTATTGATATTTGGCGCCAGCCTATTGATAATTGTATTGTACGAGTCAGGGTGATGGTATATTGCCAAATTGATATTTTGTCCCACCCCAAATGATTTTTTGGCAATTTTTGTAGAGTAATTCTCTTTTTATGGAATAATCATATGATTTATTCATCATCTTGGGAGGATATCTAACAATATTTTAAGTAAAAGCCCAAAAGTTCAGATCAATTTACACCAAATTAAATATATTGAATCCAATATTTAGAAAAAATGCTAAATTATATGCAAACTTTAACCTTTAAACTCTATAAGGATCTTAAGGATTTTCACAATGCCACTACCTCTCTTGCAAGTGCTGGTTGTTGTGGTTGCAAACTATTCCTGTTCCAGGATGAAGCAAACACACATAAAAACAGCTGACGGTTACAGTATTTTTCCTTGCATTGATTTGTCTGATGTGAAATCCATAAAACAGCGAGATGACTCAACTGCAAATGAAGATTAGCCTCTGCTCACTCTTGCAACACATGAGCTATCGACTTTACACATCCTCTGTAGCTCAATTCTCCACTTGCCTGAGATATGTTGTGGTTGAATCAAAGCTGAGATGGTGTTGAGTTATGCTTCTGGCAATCTGAATAAATTGTTGGCGCTGTGTTTGATCCATCGTATGTTTCATGCATCTCTGTCTGGAATCACAGAGATGCATCTAAAAAACACAAGACAACAATCAGTAGGTGGGAGTTTCATCAGTAATGCTGTTCTTAGGGGCACCCAAGGCCTTCATATTGAAGTAACTTTATTGCAGTAGCGGGAAAACCCTCGGTTAAACACTTTACTGTGTGTTTTTCTTCTCTCAGTTGTAGTTGAAATCCCCCTCTAGCTCCCCAATATACTCTCTCAGTGGGATTTCTTGTGTGTGTCTCTCAGATTGATGGTTTGGCTCCTCCCGAGAACCTGCAGGGCCCTACAGTCTGTCAGTGTCTGCTCTCACACATGCTCTCTCACACACACAGACACACTTTCATTGATAGCTCAGTATTTCCTTTTCACCTCCTTCACCTTTTTTGAAGCCTCTTTTTTTCTGTATGTTTCACATACCGCTACACTCTTTTTAATCTCCATTTGTTTTCTGTCTTATGTCAGAAGTATGGGAGATAAAGAGACGAAAGATCACACTCAGCATACCTTTCATAACTTAGATACCCAGACAGAACGTAATGCTAAGCATCTAATCTAATGCAAACTAAGTCACAGAAACTGGAAGTAAAGCTGTGTAAAGGTGTAGCTGTCTAACACTCTGAACCCTCTCACTAACAAACTAATGTGTTAAATCTCAATTAAAATAAGCCTAGATGAAAAGAGAAGCCGAATGGTTAAAGTGACAGACGGACAGTGAACGGTGCAATTATTCAACCATTTGGTTCCTCCCTGCACTTCCCAGCATGACGCCTTGCCATTGGCTAGAGCTCATATTCATCTGCGCGCTCACTTTTCATTGGCTGGCACTCAATTCAGTTTGCTATCCTACCCTGTTCTAGTAAGGTTAGACTATGTGTACGACACACCGAGAATAGTTTAGAATACACAAATAAACACAATATGTTCTGTATGTAAGCTCTTGTATGGCTTTTACTATATTTGTACAAGTAGTGTACCTGCATGTATGCCAGATATAGATGCTCATTAAATAGACAAGTGAACTCTCAGATGTACGTCGCTTTGGACAAAAGCGTTTGCTAAATGAAATTGTAACATCGATATGTCAATTCTCTCAAAAAATTGTTCAGTAACAACGTTTTTTTAATTCGACAATAACGATACGATAAACTTTATTGTCCTTATATGTATTGTGCATACATTTAGCTGCCTCGGCAGCAGTACTAATAAATATAAAAAACAAACAACAATCAATAGTTAATAGCTCAAATAAATACTCCTGTGGTGACTTGGATATTAAAAATTTTACATTTAAAGTGTAACTGACTCTAACATATTACAATAGCAAGGTATTGTATTGTATTGTACTTTGATGCTAATTTCTTTGTTACTTTGTCTTTAAGATGATGTTAGTTTTTACATTTCTAGGCACTGAAGTAAAAGTTTTGTTGGTCATAAATAACTTGTGTAGACTAACATGTTCTGAACAGAAGCCACTGTAGCAAAATATGAGATAATGGTGAATTGTAGAAACAGAGTAGCATCAATCTAAAGTTTGCTAATGTTAGCTAAGGTTAGCCAACAAAAGCTTAGTCATAACGGATAAAGCAGGCTAAGGCTGTAACAGCTTACGCCCCTGATGGTGCGGAAAAAAAGAACAGGCCTGTTTTATTGTTTTTAATTCTTCTAAGAGGAATATTCTGTCAATTTTAACAGTTACAAAAAATATCAGCAATATAAAATCCTAACTACGTGTCCTTGCTAATTGCTAATAAAGTTAGGCTGTTTCTGTTTTTATCTAGAATATTTAATTTAATAAGCTTTGATTTCTTCTTCAACATGTTATTGTCTTCATCATTATCATTTCCTTCTTTCTCCTGTGTTTGTGTGTGTGTTTAGACAGTACCAAAAATACATTTATTGTGGTATTATTTCTAGCTCCTCGAGTGAATATGTGTGAGTAACCACAGGCAGAGGTAGCCAGACAGCAGACAGACTGTTTATCCTCTTCCTCCTCTCATCTCCGAGCCAAGCCTCAGGAACACAGTGCCCACCTGGAATAGTCTGGCCTCGCTCCCTGGCCTACCCCGAGGCGCTGTAGTGCATGTCTGTGTTTGTGTGAGAGAGAGAAGAAGAAAGAGGGATGGAGGGGGTGTGTGGGGAAACTGTTTGCACCGTATACTGGAGAACACATTTATATTCACATGCTCCCCCTCTTATACCTTATTTCTGTCCATTTGAAAGCTGCTTTTTTGTCCTCAAATGCCCCCCCCGAATCATAGAAAAATCGGAATCATAAACTGTTGTTCTTGTTTGAAAAAATGAGGCTTAGACCTTTAAAAATTGAGATTAAACTGTTTCCTTCTCAATTGAAACTAATCAGAAAACAAAGTATGTCTACAAGCAGATACGAACAATATGCTTTCTTGCAAATGAGAAAGAAAACAAACCGTGCCTCCTGGAGTTGAGTTTTAAATTCAGCTGGCAGAGATTAAATACTTGGCTTGGTGGGATAAAAGAGCTTATTTAGCTAAACAATTCCCAGACTTATCTAATCTACCAATTTTAGTTCTTATTTCAACCTACAAATGTGTCTAATGCAGCGATGAAAAATCGTGTCAGTGTGTGGGTGAATGAGGACGTTTCCTGCACAAGAGCTGAGAAAGAAAATAGAAATGACTTCATCCCTACCTATGAATTATGAAACAGACATATTTTTACACCACGTTCCTCAGACAGGAGGTCAGTGTGCTGGACTATTGTTATTAGGCACAGTTATTCTCATAGATACAGTGTACATACTGTGTGCTCACTCTAAAGCATGTGAAAACCACACTTGCACATTCATACAATCAAATACTTACACCCACAAGCACACTGAAATACAACTTCTTCTGATAATAAAGTTTTAATGTAAGTGTTATGCATAATTGTTTTTAATATATAATATTGTTATGTTGCTCATTTAGATCAAGAAGAGTGTGAAAGAATACTTTATGTCCTGTTATAAAAATTACTTTATATAATCCTCATTATTCACTTAAATTGTTGCTCTTTTGTCCTCTAGGATGTTACTGTTTAAGGCCATGATGAAATTATGTTTGACACAGTTTAAGTATTGTAATGGTGATTTCTGTTCTCTTTTTTTTTAGGTGGAACACTCCTTGAATTATCTGGAGATCCAGGGGATTGCTTGTAACAAGCCAACACAGGTACAGAAATTAGCACAGAGATTATCAATGACTGTAACACTCTGTCACAAAATGATTAAGGAATATTTCCACATTTCCAAAAATGCACTTTATTGTGGATAGCAAGACAGAAAAATACTACTTTTGCGTTATTGCCTTTGGTGTTTCAGCTCGAGTCAGGAGGGTGCTAGCTTGCTATGCTTGTATGGATAGCTTAGAAGGAATGGAAGAAGGGACTTTGGAGCTTTGCACCCTAGAATGTCCCTTACAACACATAAGTCAGCCTAAAACCACAAATTGATAGTGTACAGATTTGAGAAATGAGAAACAATATGTTAACAAATATATTCTAAAAATGTTGATGAACATGTTAGCTTGTTAATCAAGTTAGTCTTTATGCTTAGCTAACTGCTTGCTAACGCAAGCTCCATACGTAGCGCACAGACATGAGAGTGGTGTCGTTCTTCTCACTTAACATAAGCCAAGACAGCAGGTATATGTATTTCATTTAGCATTTTATTTTTGTTTAAAGTTTATTTACAGTGTAGAGGTAAGGTTTGCTGTTCCTTAGTATCGTTAATGAACTTATTAACACAGAACAGCCACATAAACATAAAGAAGAAGCTGACATCAGTATTGTATTGAAAAAGAAAACCAGGAGAGAAGCATAAAACCAATGCTAGAGCAGTATTACTATGACAACATAGATTACAATGTAATGTTATTTTTGAATTGATTTTCATACAGGGCAATGCCTTTCAATCTTGGTCGTCGAGAGTAACATTTGTTTATATTATTCTAACCGGCAGATACCCATCAAAGACATTAGGAGAGTGCAGTGTACTACATTCACCTATCGTCAGTATAATAGATAATAACAGATACTGTGTATGTTACATGAGGACCAAAAATATAGCAGCATGGAAGTGTAGACTTCAGTGTCTTGCTCTGACACACATAAGCAGGATGGATGTTGCTGATATGGAGACTTAAACTGTAGTGGGTAGAAGGTGGACTCAGTTGATAAGATGGCAGGAAAACATCTGAAATGCTTGTGTTATCCTTAAAAAATAATGAATTCACTGTATGAGACTCCAAAATAAAGGTCTGTCCCCATGTTTGACAGCTCTGGGGGATGTGTTTCCCATCTGGGAAGAGTTTCCTTTTGGCTTTTTGACCAGCACTGTCCAGCTGTCAGTCAGCCGGATCTACCTACAAAATATGATAATCCGTCACTAACCACACTGGCCCTGCAGCTGAACCTCTCTCCCACTCATCTGGAGGGATGTCAGCCCTCTTAATATCCTGACTGATGGTCTCCCATGTCTAATAAGCATCAGAAAGGATTATGTTAATTATGGCCTATAGAGGAGGCACGTATCGCCTTACGTCAGCATTTGCATAATTGCAGAGTGGTGAAATGGTTAGTCGATCTTGGTAAATGTCATTAAATCTTTACTTTTACTTAATGCAAAGATGTGGGATGTAAATGTGGTGGAGTGGAAAGATTCATGCCTTTCCTCCAGTCATTTAAACTATTGCTGGATGGTTGCAGACAGTGGATATGTGATTTGAAAAGGATGGGCAGAAAAGTGGACTAATTTCAGTGCAAATAAACCAGAGAGGCTTTGTGAAAGGAGTACATTAACGAAAGACAGATTTCGTGTTTTAATCTAGATAAGTATAAATGTGGTCGAAGCAGGTTTATGTGAATGCTATATTCATGCTGGTGTGGATCAGTCATTCATGATATGTGGCCTTCCAGCTGTTCCTGGAGTACGAGCGCGGCTCCTTCTCTCTGAAGCTGCTCTCCACAGAGGAGGTGAACGATGTGGTCGCTCACATAGGAAACTGTCTGCTGAGGATATGTCCCGGTCTACCACCAAAGTGAGTTCCACCTCTCCTATAACAGTCATAGTTATAATCACTCCCAGACAGTATGTGCACACATGTAATTTGCATGTTGTACTGTATGTATTTTGAATACTGAATAATTCTCTAAAGATCGATCTCTTTCTTTTCTTAAGCTGCAGTATACTGTGTTTTATATTAAAAATAACATACATCTACAGCATGCGCGTGTGAATGTCATTTAAAAATGTTGTTGAGAAGAAAGCATTTATATGAATGCAGAAATGCTGACAGATGTAAAAACCATAAACTTTTATAATTTCCTGAAGAGGACAAAGTCTTGTCAGAGAGATTTAAGTTTGTGCTTTTGAGCTGCGAACAGGGTGAACAGATCTTTACTTCAGACTTAATTGTGTGGTTTAGTTAAATTTAGTGAAGCAACTTCCTGTTCGGAAAATTAAACAAGTAAGGAAGTGAGAAGTAGCCAGCAGCTGCTCCATTCAAAATCTTCAAGGCTTTTAAATATTGCACAAGCTGCTGTGTTTGTAAGAAATCGGACTTAACTCTGTTTTTATCTGTCTTTCATTGTCAGTAAAGTGATGAAGAAGCTCTGCATGGAGCCTCCAGACAGGCTGACCTCTCTACAGACTCTGTGGGAGAACAACAAGCCGGCTGAACCTGGACCCTGCGGTATGAATCAGTGACTCAACAATAATCACTGTGCCTCCTTATCCCATTGATTACACTGACTGTCTTTGATGTATATTTTTGGTTTACATTATCTCTCTCTCTACCTAGGTGGGTTTTCTCAGATGTACAGATGTGTTTGTGACTGGTTGGGGCTGCCGTACAGAGAAGAAGTGCAGTGGGTCAGTGTTATTTACATTCTTTTATTCAGCAGTGACACATCCTGGTTCAACTGTGGTTCAGTGCTCAGTTGGCTGGATGACATAAAACTGCATAAAGCTCTTTGATAAATAGGACAGCAGTAGCCAACAGTACAAGAACATAGCTGCAATATTCTTTTATCCTTATATTTTTAAAAATGTTTTTCATGCTCTTGTCCAAATTAAGGGACTGCTTTTTATGTTTCATTTACTCTGCGCAATAGCTTGTTTCTTTATGACTCACCAAGTCCTAGCAGATGTTTTTTTTATTCAAACAGTTTGTTAACGTTTTCTTTAATTAATTGTCTCCTCTCCAGGATGTGGACACTATCTATTTGACACAAGACAGTAGGGAACTGAATCTGCAGGACTTCAGCCATCTGGAGAACAGGTGAGAAGTTGCAAACAGATCAGCTCATGAAGCGGAAAACATTTATTTGGATGAGAGAAACACAGAACTAAAAGATAAGAGAGGTTTCGTATGTGTGGCATGTGAAAAAAAAATGCTGAAATCGCTGCTAACTTCAGGTGGAGTTGATGAAGAAAAATATATAGCTGCTGCTGTGACCTTTTCTTTCCTCCCTGCCTGCTCCTCCTCCTCAGGGATCTGGTGGCTATAATAGCAGTCCTGGAGTTTAATCAGTGGTTCACCAAGCTCTCCACCAAGGACTACAAGCTGGTTAGTACTCCCTTTTCTCAACATCCTCCTCACATTTGTAACACAGTTACTGTATTAGTGATTGCTCAACATTAAGGACCATTAATTTTGTGGTCCTCAGTTATACACTAATAATATTTCAGCTTTGGAAAAGCTGGAAGGGACTCAGTGACAACCACATGCTTACAAGCATTTTGTCATGCTTCTCTTTCCATTTAAACTGCAGTAAAGAGCTATGATCAGTGGCCAGTTTCTCAGGTGCACCTCCATAAAACTAATGCAGTGTAACAACAGTCCTGCAACAAATCTTCCCTTCATAAAGCTTGTAATGTTTCATGGAGGTTATAATGGCTTCCACCTTTTGGTGGGACTGCGAGAGAGATGTTGATTCAATCAAAGTATCTTGAGGGGCTTATTTTGAGCTGTAGTTTAATTGTATTGCTTAATAAGAGAGGTGTCTCTAGTACTTTGTCCACTCCATTCACATAAAAGTAGTAGTAACGACTTTATTATATACCTATTCTAATAGTCTACATTTCTACAATATGTTATTCAAATGGGCATTATATTGTGTATAATAGTGTTAGTCTGAAAATCCAGATTTAATCCAATCTCTGAATAAATAGTGAGGAGGATCACTGCTTATGACACATGGCTAGGTGTGTCTCTTTCTGTCAGCCTTTGACTTTTGTAAAGGTCCTGCCTCTCACTTCCTTAACCGCAATACTACTTCACTGCTGTGCTGTGGTTTCTTTTTTGTCTGTTACAAAATTTGCATGCAGTTAAAAGTGGTGCAAGACTTTGAACAGGGGTGTGTCTCTCTGCCAAATAGTGTATCTCAAGTGACAGCTAGGCTAACAGACACACCAGCTGAATGAACAAAAACATACATCACTGAGGTAACAAGCCAAGAAGGTTACAGTCGTGCTAGCTTCTCTGTGAGTCTGTAAATAAACTACAGTGCTTTGAGCTTAGTGCTAAGATCAGCAAACTAACATGCTTCACAATGGTAATGATTACATGCTTGTGTTTAGCATGCACTGCATTCTTCTCAGGGCTCACAATGTTCATCAAAGTAGTCTAGCATATTAGCATGCTAACATTTACTAATTAGCACTAAAGAAAAAGTACAGCTGAGGCCAATTATGATGATGTTAGCTTTGCTGTTCTTTATTAAACCAGAGAACAGAACAAATTTAAGTTTTGGGCCTAGAATAAAGTGGTGGACTGACAACCGACCAACCAGCAAACAGGCTAACAGAGAGCCACAGTGCTAGCATGGCTACAATTTGTTATGATAGCCCTGTTTAACGACACGATAATTGCCATAGCATACTATAATACAAATTCTAAAAAAAAAGGTTTGAATGGTATTGCTCTTTAAAGAGTAAAAAAATTGAGACATGGTTAAAGGTAAATGTTAGTCTTAAAGGCCAAAGTTGTTGCAACACTTGCCAAATTTTGGTTTGATGATGTAGCTCTGTTGTTTCTCTTCCCATTTCACACCCATTATTTAAAACATACCGTATAACCCATCTCCGTATGAATTCACTACAGTAATTGGTTCTCACCCTACCTTCTTCTGACTGTATCTGCCTGTACAGAACTCCCCCCCTTTGTTTCCTTCATCTCCCCCCTCCTGTCTGTTGACGGAGGATCAGTCCAGTGTTCTCATGTGATAAGACTCTTAATCCTGATCAGACAAAGAAGCTCAATGTCTCAGGCTGTTGCCCCCCTGCAGCACTCCATCACTAACTCTCCTTCTCAAGGCTTCGCTCGGTCTCACCAATTACCACACGCAGCTTCCTCGGTCTAAACAATTATCTCACGCCTCCGTCACAGACAATTCCTTTTGTATTGAATTTTAGGATCCTGTCCGTCACCATGCCGTGTGCATATTTAGGCTGAAATACTCAAACGGGCACATGTGCACCTTGTGTGTAACGTGTGTCCTTTCCATGCCAGATTAGAGTGTATTATAATGGACCCTGAGGCTTTTGTGTTATTATGCTTTCAGTGATTTTATTCAAATGAGTGTGTTACTTTTTGTGTGTGTCATGTTAGCGATAGATACCGCTTCTTTTGCTCTGGGCAGTGGATATGTTGTGTTTATCGTGCAGCGAAGCAGAATTTAGTGTGATGATTTAGTTAGTGTTGAATGGAGCAAAAAACTCCTTTGGGTATTTTTAAGGAAACTTCTTTTTAGTTTTCCGTCAACTTATCTCTTTTTTTTCCTGCGTTCATGTTTACACAGTGATAACGGAGCATGTGCTCCGGAGCGTGATTTCTGGATTGTTTTTTGATCCTGTGCCAGTGGAAACAATAACAAGTTAGAAAGAAGAATGAGAGGGTGAAAGAGTGAAAGTGATGGCAGCAAACAGAGCAGTAAAAAGAAACATAAAGGTCAGTGGAGAGGTCAGCGCACAGAGTGAAAGGGAGGGATGCCAGATGAGTTAGGAAATGAGTGTCAGGAAATAGAGATTAGTTTTAAAGCACGAAGCCAAAGCGAGAGGAACTAGACATTTCCAGCATTCTGTTGCTGCCAAATCTATTGACATGCAAAAGTTCAACTCAAGGACAGCGCTGCCAATCAGCCTGCACTGTTGCATCTGTACAGCTGTGTACTGTTACATTACAGATGTCTGAAAGATGTGTCTGTGGATCATGAAGCAGACAGAAAAAGAGAGAGAGAACATTAAATGCTCACGCCTCAGGCTCAATCGAACAGATAAGGAATCTCACAGAGCAGTGGACTGGGTAATATAGCACACACAAACACACGCATACGCACACACATGCGGCTAACACAGCGAGGGATTAGACTGCTCGGTTCAATCGGCCGGTTTGTTTTGAGGTCTAATCAAGATGCTGAGCTGGAAATGAGGAAGGGGGAGATGAAGAGGAGAGGACAGCAGTGGTAAGAGGACTGGCCCTTTATTAAACCTCATGATCGCACAGCATGTGTGTGTGTGTGTGTGTTTTTGTGTGTGTGTGTTTGTGTGTGTGATTTCAGCAGGACGCAGGGTCAGAACAGCCCAGCGTGACAAGGCTCTTATTTAATGAGTTGTAAATGGTGCAGTGCACATGCTGACAGTGTCACTGTGCTGTCACCAACAGCTTTATTGTGACTCTGGTGGAAAATACAGCCTTCTTTGTGCGCTCACTCTCTCTTTCTGCGCCTCCTCTCTCCTCTCTCCCCTCTTCTTCTCCATTTCATCCCTCACTACCCTCATATCTCCTTTTTCTGTATTATGTGTCATCCCTCGCTGCCCTCCATCATTCTTGCTCTCCGCCTGTAATGCTCACAGTTACACAGAGTAAACATGTGAACAACAGGCCCTTTCTTCTCTCCCTCTCTCTCTGTGTCGCTCCTCTCTCTCTCTCCTTCTCTCCCCCTCACTGTAGATAACAGTGTTGGACAATGTCACCAGTGTTTTGTCCACACTGAGGCTGCTGGCTGACAGAAAAAGGAATGTCAATTACGAGGAATAACAAGAAAACAAAGGCCCAGTAAAGTTCTGTTATTACGATGGACAAATGTTTGTGTTATGGATCAGTGCAGATAATCGGTGTAGAAAATGTAGAAATACTGCAGCAAAGAGAAGCAGGACATGTTTGACACAGTGAACTGGGTCAGTGAACATCTAGGTAGGGCATTGACGTCCAACTGCTGAATCTTTAATTTCGTCTAAATATGAGTGCTTTCTCTCCCGCGACTCTGACTCATGTGGCGTTCAAGACCACAGAAGCGAGACAACTTTCTCCCTCTAAAGTCTGAAGTCTGCCGTCCCCCGCCTCTCCTTGTCACGCATAACTGCTCTTTAAGTGGAAAAGACAGAATTCACGAGTATGCTGGGTTTTTTCTTTTTTTTTTACGTCCCGCAGTGTAGCTTTAATTAGCATAAATGAACAGCTTTCCAGAGTGATCTCACCGCGCAACACTTGCGGGAATCAAGTGTCCCGAAAGTAAATTCCTGTGTTATTTCTGTGACCTTCAGTGTTTCACTTCAAGCTTTGCTGTTCCAGATAAAAGTGCATTTGATGCCTTGGAGCTTGTTCGGTTAATGAGTATATTTTTAATCTTTTGATTAAAGGATCAGTGAGCTCCTGTACTGCTGCGAGTGTGAGACCAATAATATGTAAAATTACTGCTACAGTCACATGTGGAAGTGTCCTCGGGCAAGACACTGAGCCCCAAATTGCTCCTGAAGGCAGAGCCATCAGTGTATGAATGTGCATAAATACTGATTGAAGATTGGCACTTTGGCTTTTACCAGCAGTGTGTGAATGAGTGTGTGATGGGTGAATGTGACATGTAGTGTAAAAGCGCTATGAGTGGTCGGAAGACTAGAAAAGAGCCATGTAAGCGCAGTCCATTTAGTCCATTCGCATATTTTTCTGATATCTGTGTTGTGTTCATGTGTTGCATTGTTTGTTTTCAGTCTGCAGATGTGTGCGAGCAGATCCTTCGAGTGGTGTCTCGCTCCAGTCGTCTTGAAGAGTTGGTTCTGGACAACGCAGGACTCAAAACGTGAGAATACGCAAACTGTTTAATGTAATGAGGAGCTCCTGAGCTTGTGAAAACTGTTAATAGTATTTCCTGTGGCTCAAGCGTAGCTCCTTCACGTGTGAGAAATTAGTGTTATCACTTCCACTTGAACTTAGAGACAAAGTGTATTTAAGTTTTATAGTCCTGAACATATATCAATGGAAGATAAAACTCTTTGTGTCTGGCAAACAGACAAACTATATACAGATACTTGACTCTTGTCAGAATACCAAAGTGTTAGCTTAGAAATCACTGAGGAGTTGGAAAAGTAAGAATGTAACTGAGTTGATAAACTTTCACAAAGGGGTATTGATGTTTGTCTGCTATATGCAGGAAATGATTCTTTCCCAGATGTCAGGGTTCAGTTTCGTCCATCACATCAGGGCTGACATGCTGCCAATAGAGATTACTTTACTCTTGCAGACCACACTTCCTGCCTTCATAAAATTAGGAATGAAATTCACTTGTTTAATTGCATTTCAGTAAGAAATGTTGCCTTGTCGTAGCAGGTAAAACATGTTAAGATTGCATGTGTGAATGTTGGTCATGCAATGAATACAGTCTTTTACACTCCGCAGTGATTTCGCTCAGAAGCTAGCCGCTGCCCTGGCCCACAACCCGAGCTCAGGACTCACCACCATTAATCTTGCCAACAACCCGCTGGAGGACAGAGGTAAGATACCTGTGCTAAACTGTGCTAATCTGTGCTAATCTATACAGATCACTGATCTCTCACACCTTATACTGTAGTCTCTTCTTCATCTTCAGGTGTGAAAGGTGACTCTCCTACCAACGTGAAACAATGAACACATTAAACACTCCTCAGTTTGCAGTCACATTATGCTCGCTAACTCTCAAATGTGCAACATTTTTTAATGTTCATATTTGGTTTTATGGAAAATTTAGGGTCACATGTTCGAGTACAGTGAGTGCAATAGTTTAATATTTCATCCCGTCTGTCCTCAGGCCTATCAGTCTATCCAGGACACATGAATTAAAGATGGATTCCAACAAATACTCCGGCAGTCGCGTGTAAACCTACGTTAGATTACTGGAGCTCAGCAGTCCTGACGTATCTGTTGTCATGTAAAATGTATTACAAGCTTAAACGTGTCTTATTAAAGGCCACCATATACATAACAATAAGCTTCATGTCATTTTGCCTCAACAGACGTTTCTATTCCATTTTATGCACCATTCTTGTTTCCCTTTGAGATTTGCTTGTGTTATTGTCTGTTTTAACTTCAAGCAGGGTTTGTTAATAGCTATGCAGAGTTTCAGAAGTCATAAAGGAAACTGCTTTTACAATCGACTTTAATACAGCAGAACTTTGTGGTATATTGATAACATACACTGTTAAACCGTTAAGCAAGGAAGCTACATCGTTTGATTTGGTTTATATATAAAAGTTATTGTCACAAAGCAGCCCCTTTGAAGAGAATGGAGAAGAGGAAAGTCATTGTCCATGTCTGTTTCCTCCCTCTCGCTGCAGGTGTCTCCTCGCTGGGTGCTCAGTTTGCCAAACTTCGTATCGGGCTCAAGCATTTAAACTTCTCCAAAACCTCACTATCACCCAAAGGTATGTGCTGTCTCCCCTCTTCTTTTGCACACATTTCTAAAAGAAATCCAGGTGGATTTAAATTAACGTTTTCACTTTTTGAAAGGCAAGATTGGTTTTAATTAAAGTACAAAGTAAACATCGTGTCGTGATGATCTGGCTCTCCTGCCTGTTTTTAATTTACCCGCTCCCCTGTGGTCTGATGCAATTCACATCTTCCACTTATTTGATCACAGCTACCACTGGGATGCTAATGACACTTAATTACTGCACTATTAACACTGTGAATGTGACAGGGAGAGAGAGAGAAAAAGATGTATTTGTTTATATAATTTGCATAACTTCTTAACAGATCATTTTCCCTCAGTCAGTCGAGTCTGCAGTTCTTGGCTTGACTTGCAATCCTTCCGCAGTAATGGCCTTTAATGAAATGCTCTGAAGGAGCTGATTGTGCAGAGAGTTCCTGCAGAACTCTGCAGGGGATTTCTAGTTTTTCTTGGCATAATTTCTAGATTACATGTGGTCACTGTGGCCAATCGCATGCAGGTAAAATTGCTTCTTGGTTCCCATCCATGTAAACACTAAAACACCAGGCACCATCTTTGGGGACCTGCTGTAAACATGCTCTGCTCTCAGGCAATCAATACAGAGCGATCATATTTCACCGTGTAGGGTTAGTGAGAGGGCTGCCCTGCCTAAACCGAGCCCTGCTTGTCTAGATTAGAGACATGATCCAAACCCCAAAAGCCCCAAATGCTTAGAGCAAAAGTGGAGGATTGAGTTTTTTTTCTGGTTTTGTTTCATGATACTAGTAATGCTGCAGATCTTCTGTTTTATTATTTTGTCATTGTTCCTTTTTATCTCACTCCTTTATGTATCTTCTCCTCTGTCAGCTCAGTCACTTGACAGTCAGGTCTTGACTTTCTGCCAGACAGAGTCAGGACTTTAGAAAAGTGCTAGTTCAGTGTGTCAGCAGTGTGATTGATGTGACAGGGGTCAGTGGTCGTACGCACAGTATGTCAATATGATGCACACGCTGCAACACAAATCCATGTGTGCAAAGACATGCGTACACACACTTCTTTCGCTGCTATACTTCCAAATCATTTGAACAATTGCAGCTCTTACTGAGGTTGTTTAGAGCTTGTTGTAAGATATTTATTAATAACAGCTAATTGTTGTTGTTTTTTTGACATATTTTATAATGACTTGTATAAAAAGGACAATACCTCATCCTGAACGTAGCACGACACTGACAGAGGCCTAACAATGCATTTATCCAAGCGTGAGAAGCGATACTCTCGTCACTTTCCATGCATTCACTCTAAATTCTGATCCTGCTCTTTCATTTCCTCCGCTATTTCCTTCAATACACTGTCAAAACATCAAGTGGAGGTTTGAGGGGTGTGCTGATGCTGACTCTGCATGTGTGCGTGCGTGTTTGTGTGTGTGTGTGTGTGTGTACGTGTGTGTGTGTGTGTCTTAGGGGTGAACAGCCTTTGCCAGTCACTGAGTGCCAACCCGTCCATCCCCAGCAGCCTGGTCCATCTGGACCTCTCAGGGAACGTCCTCCGAGGAGACGACATGCAGGTACACACACACACACACACACACACTTTCTAATCCATCTCAGGGCTAGTATCAATAGCACCTAATTGATTGAAACAGGTCGGTGCTGCAGTTGTGCCGAGGTCTTGTCAGGATGTTTTAAATCAGTTAGCATGTCACTCTGTAGGAGAGCATCGATTTGGGTAATTCGACATCCCTTCTGAACACACAGATACAAACTCTCTACTGTGGGGTTATAAATCTGACACAATAAGACCAATCACAGACAACCAGTCATGAGACATACAGACACAAAGATCTGTGTCCTCCCCTTGTGACATTTTGGGAAATATGCTTATTCCCTTTCTTGCCAAGAGTTTGGTGAGATAATCAATCACACTCAAATAGGGCTGAACAATAAATCAAAACTTATGTGAAATCACTATTTGGCCTGCTGCAATTTTCAAATCGCAGGAGTTGCAGTATTTATTAAAGCTGAAATGTGTGTCAAAATACAATTTAAATTAAATTAAATTAAATTAAAATTTTGTGCTGCAGAGATGTTCTGGTCTACACGTCATACACAGACATAAGTATCAAATATCTTTGGTTGGCACAGATCCCTGCAGAAAACACAACATAATCATTTTAATGTTTTTCAATGAAAATGAGAAAAATGACCATTCAATTTAATATCACAAATCATATGTAAATTGCATTATAAGTCAAAATAATCGCAATTAGATATTTTTTCAAAATCGTTCAGCCCTGCACTCGCATGTCTGCACTAAAGATACAAAGCGAGTGCCAGCAGTTGGTTAGCTTAGCTTAGCACAAGGACTGGACAGCTAGCTTCTAAAGTTCACTGCTGAACGGGGGTCTCTGCTCTTCTCCTGGCAACTTCATGGTGAAGGCCGGGAAGTTACAGAGCTGGGCCAAGAAATATTTCAGCCGCTTGTGTGTCTGTTATATAAGAATCACAATATATTACTGATGTAACAACTTTCTGTATAGCTATAGTGATGCATAAATTATGTGAATGAAAGGGAAGGGGTAGTGGGGTAGTTATGATGGATTTAAATAATCAGTGTGACAATAAAAGACCAAACAAACGGAAACCAGAACACTTGCCGTCCCTAAAATTCACGTCCCTGCCTGTAAATAGAGATTACACGTTGGGAAACATTAATCTGCTAACTTTTCTCCAGAACAGCAGTAAAATCTTCTACTTTGTTAAAATGTTTGTTGTGTTTTCTCTACATCTAGCATTTCTACCACTTCCTGGGTCAACCCAACAGCCTGGCAACCCTTGACCTCTCCAACACGGACTGCTCATTGGACCAGGTGAGTCAGGACGCTCACTGATGCTGCATAATGTCCTGCCTATAGCTCATAGAAAAAAGAAGCTAAATTAAAAGATATTTGAGTAAAGAGACATGCATATGTAATAAAACATGACCCACTCTCTGTTCGCCCACATGCATTAGAGTTGTACCTCATAATAAAACAGCGTACTTGCCACACATTAATTTCTGTGTTGCAGGAAATGTAATTCAGTTTTACACACCCACTCAATCTGTGCTCCTGTCCGCTGCTGGTGAAGTGTTCTGAATACTGTATGTGATGTATTGATGTGGGTCGGAGAGCCAAACACAGCTTATTGATTAGTCTGAGTTGTAGCCAGCTGTCAGCCTGTCACAGGAGATATTGATTAGTTCTTAAATCATATTCGGTTGTAGCCCGATACATAAACATTTGAACATAACACAGACACAATGCTTTTCTTTTCTTATTGTTTCTTGGAGCTGCAAAGAATAACAATGTTTTGTGTTCAGAACTGATTGTTTTTTGAATGATTTTACAAAAAGACCAACAATAATACAGATAATTCATGCAGCTCAGATGTCAGGGTGATATGTTCTATGTATTTTGCAGGTGTGCTCGGCTCTGCTGCGAGGCTCGGTCCAACACCTGTCTGTTCTCAATGTGTCAAAGAGTGTCTTCCCTCACAGGTAAGAATCTAGGTTTCACTGACTTTGAGGGAAGGAAATTCATTTGTAGTGTTAGTTTATTTAAGAGTGAGAGTGCATTTCTAACATTTCCCAAATACCATTGGAAGTACAGCACATGCTACGACTGGAGATAGACGGTTCAGGTGATTTGCATTAAAATATTAGGGGGAAAAGTAAAGTGGAGCTATTTAAAATGTAGACAGTCATTAAAAAAAAAGTATATGGATTTTAAAGTATAATCCCTGACTAAATAAACCAGTTATTCTGAGAACTTGTCAGAACCAGCGATCTTTTAACGCCCCTGGTTGGCCCTGATCATTTTGTTATGAAGGTAATAACACTGAATAAAGTACGGCTTTTTAAAACAATGTTACAATTGCATTTAGCAGACGCTTTTGTCCAAGGCGACGTAAACAAGTAACATTTTGGAGTTTCTCATGATAAAAAAATAAGTAAAAAATCTTTTTGAAGTTTAAAAAAGGCATGTTTTGTGAACAAGGCATCTAATTGTAATACTAAGGCCTAAATACAGTATTGATATACAGTGTAGTTGCATATGAATTAGCTTATATATGAATATTATGTGTAACGTGGGCGCTGACAAATGGGCTAATACCCTTCGTAGGCCTGCCTGTGCCTGTCCTTCCCATCCCCATGCAGTACTGTTTACAGCAAATTTTCTTCTTGCTAGAAAAGGCAGATTTCCCCTGATGTGATGTGTTGCTTTTACTTCTATTCAGCCAAATTCTGTATATTGTTGTACGACACCTGCTGGTGACAAAGTGACATTACAGGCAAGACTCAGATGCAGGATAACACACAAGTGTATGAATGATGTGTTTGGCTTGGCTTGTATATGTGCACAACTCGAGTGTGTTTGAGTTTGAGTGTGAGTCCACATAAATATGTGTGTGTGTGGAGATTCTGAGTGTAACAGATGGCCGGTGGGCGGAGTTTTCTTCCCTGTATTATCTCTTTTTCCAGTGTGTCTCAAGGGAGCTGGGGACTTCATGAGGGTAGGAGGAGGGGAGGGGAGGGCGGGTCGGAGAGGGAAGATGAGTGGTAGATAAGGGTTATACCTGGGACTTTGAGTAATTCTCCTCTTAAAATCCCCTCTCAGTCCGTTATTTGTGGAGCTAAACTGATCTTAAAAGGCATATAAAAATGTGTCACAGGGAATGGATTACTGAAAGCTTAATAGTGGCCTGAGTCTCAGGTCAGCTAAGGAAACTAAACTATTGAGCGTTATTTGGTGTTGAATAAAAAAGAGCTTAAAAATATCTGAAAAGTTAATGACAATGTGTATCCCTCAAGTGTTTTTTGTTTGCTTCTCTTTTGTTTCTGCAGGAAAGGCAAAGAGGTGCCTCCGTCATTCAAGCACTTCTTCAGCAGTGCCATGTCTCTGAGCTCCATCAACGTGTCAGGAACCAAGCTGCCGCCAGAGGCCCTCAAGTGAGAGAACGATTCATTCACATTTAATGTGTCTGAGGAGCCGCTGCTTCTGCCCCACATTCTCTGTGACCGCACATTTTGTTCCTCAACATCTTTTTAACACACTTTAAGCTGTTAGACTTTCAGGTACAGGGAGAACAAACTAGTCTTTATCATTGTGAAGGATTGCTGCAGCAACTCAATATTAAACTTGCCTAGGGAAACATAGAGTCCCACAAACAATAAAAAAGTCTACTAACATTTAGCAAAGAAACTTTTTTATGTAATATTTATCATTTTATTGATCGATCCTTTAAAGAGCAGCTCCAGTCATGTTTTAAGGCATAAAATGCTCCGCTTGAAATGATAAATTGTGTCTGATATGTTTGTTCTGCAAAATACATTTAATTACCTTATAAAAATCCTCCCAAGGCATCTCCTCCTCCCTCATTAAAAATTCATGATTCTGCATAGTCCCCGCCCGCTATGCAGATTTTCGCAGCCACCTCCGTCGTGAAAACAGAACAAGTCTCTGCCATCATTTAGTGACAACTTGTTGAAACTCAGCTAGCTTGAAATGTAGTAATTAGTAGTAGTAACGTTAACGTTAGCAGTCAGTTGTAAGTTTGCAAAAATTACGATGACAGTTACAGCTGGCTCGTGCATCGCAGAAGTGGTTGCCATAAGTTGCACATAATGATATGCATAGCGTCACCCCGTCCATTAACGGGATTGGCTCCTTAGGTTTGTGACGTCTCCAACCTGCCAATCTGAAAACGTGTTGTTCAGCCTGTCCTTGGTACACTGCAGTTTAAAAGCAGACAGGCCCAGCCATGGAGATGACTGCTGCTGTTGTCCCTGATATGTATTGTAGCACATGAAAAACACCACATGGAGATGTTTACATGGTTTAACACTTGATTTTCACTGGAGGGGGGCTTTAATTCTTGTATTTTATTTTGTAGTTTTTTATGCTATATATAATGTATTGTTTCAGAGCTCTCCTGCTCGGCCTGGCCAGTAACCTCAATCTGAAGGAGGTGTCTCTGGACCTGAGCTGCTGTGAGGTGAGACCCACAGAGAAACACTGCACCATCATTTTCCCTCATGAATCATTTTATTTGAAGGGGATGTCATGCATACTTAAAATCATGATCAAAACAGTTCTAGTTCTTCAAGGAAGTGGTGTCTGTCAAGGTGTGTTCAAAGCAAGCAGACATTTGGGATCTTTTTCACATTTATAATAAATCTTTTTAAAAAAACACTTAAAATCTTAATGTAACAACTGTTGAGTTAGAGCCACTAACATGAATTATAGACCTAGGTCCCGCAGCTGTAGTTAAACTAACAGTGATGGGGATGATGATGCAGGTAAATCTGTTCTGTAAGACGTTAGCACACTGAGTAATGAAAAGACTACAACAAGTGGCTTCTTTGGAGGCACTGGCTTTGTTTTATCCCCCTGTTTCTAATATTGGTGGCATTTGTATAAGTGCTATTATCAGCTCCAGTTTGGTGAAGTGTGCTTTTTATAGTTTAGAACTAAAACTGCTCTAATGTAATCAGCTTTTTAGGATCCACTCCAAAACCATTTGACAGGCCAGTGACACCGTTAAGAGGCTGTCTAATGGAGTACTTGGCAGACAGCAGGTGGGGGTGGAGGGGGAGAGATGCACACAGAGGTGGGGGTGGAGAGGGAGTTTAGTTTCTGTCTCTAATTGTTTCATCACAATTCTCGCCCAAACACACACACACACACACACACACACACACAGAAACGTGCACACTCCAGCTCCTTGCCTGCCTTCATCTCCACCCCTGCATGAGCAGAAAGAGACAGCTTGCTGCAGAGTGAATGGGATTGCTAAAGATAACACATGAATACAAATTACACAGGAAATCCAATTCTAACTCCCATAGAAATCCTGCAAACCGAAGCTGCGGGGGGAAATGATGCGTTCCGTCCTTATTTTGAAGTCTTAATGAACCGCTTGGAGGAGGCAGCCCAAAAGTGTGCAGTGAGTGGGCTGACAGCTCGCAAAACAACGACTGTGTGCGACTTGTTTCTTTGCAAATGTGTGTGCCACTGGTGGGTTTGTGTGTTTGACAAGAAGTGTGATCATTAAGCATCTGTGTTTTTCGTTTTTTGTTGCTGGTTATTGTTGGCTCTGACATGCTGTTCTCTCCCACTAATGCCTCTGTAAGCTTGGCCATTGTGTAAGTACGAATGAGCTCACTCTTAATAATTAACATCTCATGCCTCCTCATTTGGATTTGAACGTCTGTTTTGGCAGATACTTTTATTTGCTGGTGACCATTTTCTTCTTGGGTTGAATTTTTCTATCAATATTTCACATGAAACAAAACAATTTTACTAGAATGTGTCATTTTCCATCATTATGTTAGTCAGTACTCTTCCTCTTATTTCAGAGGTTCCTCTTGTGTTTTTGCATTATTAGTTGTGTTTGTTAGGCGCCTGTGTACTTTGTGTGTAGTGAAGTTCATCACCATATTTTCCTTCCTGATACTGATTTTTCTTCAGGCATTGTGTATCTGCAGTAATTAAACGGCTGTGTTAAATACTTGATTCTGATTGGTTAATAACATCATTCTGAGGTCTGCTATTTCTCGATAACAGACCGTTGTTATGAAGAACAGATGTTGCTAGGGATGCGACTCTAATCACACAATCCGGATGACCAACTGTAATCATATCAATCTGCCAAAAGAAGTCCGGTAAATGTTTACAGAGTGGAAAAAAGAAAAGAGAGTGAGTGAGCAGGTTGTTATAGCTGAATGGAACCCCGATAGGATGAGCAAGACCCCGCCATGAAGTGGAGGGGACTTGTCTCAAGTACAATCTGATTCCAGTGTGATTTAAAACAAAATACATATTAATATCAAACACCTATAGGTCTATAATTGTAGCCCTGTATGGTAACACCCCTCGAACTGAAACCCTGTAACTGTACACATAATCAGTTCTGGTATCTGTCAGGGTTTTCCAGTGTAAAATAGTGACAAAATGCTGACATTTTGCTAACTCTGACTAGAACTAGAGTTACGAGTTATAACTTTAATAAATCTTTGAGGGTTCAAGCGTGAAAGAAAAAAAATTGGATACAAAATAATCCAGTTGAGTGAATCAGTTGAGTGAGTAGAGCGGCCTACACACTGATCCCTTTATTTTAGGTGGTATTGGAGGCATTTCCAATACTGGCATAGGAACGGCTTTAATTGGATCCCAAATCCTGTTCTATGTGTAGCTGCATTTTTAAATTGTGCTCTTCTGTGTTTCCAGTTGCGGTCTGGAGGTTCTCAGATCCTTGAAGGTTGTATCGCAGAGATCCCAAACATCTCCAGTTTAGACATCTCTGACAACGGTGAGATGGCAGCTTCCATGCTTACTGTACCATATACTTATACAAACTTTTCAGCTCTAATCCTAAACTTATTCTAAATATGTCTTCTGCATGCATCTCACAAAACCTTTTTTTAACCTACTTCTCCACCTGCAGGTCTGGACTCAGATCTTTCCACCCTGCTGGTGTGGCTTGCCAAGAACCGATCCATCAGACACCTCTCTCTGGGGAAGAACTTCAACAACATCAAGTCCAAGTAAGAACACAGCACAGGAGGAGAGGCTGCTGACGTGTACAGTGTGTGGCTGTGAGAAAAACCTCAGTGGTTGAGTCTGGGTTGGGTTTGGTTGTGGCTGTGTGTGACTAAGCTTGGTCTATTGTCAATAACCGACGCCTGCAGATGACTAAATATAAACGGCATAATTTTATTTAGCAAATGGCACGTGGCATTGAAATTTGTAGAAGAAAAACATAGGGATGAGATAAGATGACACCAGATACTCTTGTATTCAAAGGAGAATTACTAAGATGAATCTAGATATTGTATATTCTATTATTTTTTTATATTGTGTATTGTCTAACGTTTCTTCCTCTGCCCTCATAGAAACCTCGCCCCAGTGTTGGACAGCCTGGTCCACATGATTCAGGAAGAGGAGTCGGTGAGTTTTTAATTTCCTTCTCTGTCTGGCTTTTGTGAGGGGCGGCAAATCACCGTATCTCCACCAGCTGCTCTACAGCTGACCTCTGACCTCTCCAGTGGAGGGCGGTGTGAATATAACTCCCTACAGTGATCAATAGAATATCACATTCAACTGAAACGTGTTTTTTAAGAGCTGCGACTCGCATACTAAAGGGTCAGGTACATAAGGCTGGATCAAGTACCGTAATAGATTATTACCTTGTCTGTATTACTGTCTGCGGATAATCAACAGCTGAGTTAAGAATTCAAAGTTACCCTCTGTCAGGTGCTTCCCCCCCCTTTTTTCCATGAATGTTTAAAGGGAAAATTATATTGTTCGACATTTTCTCCGGCTTCTAGCTATCTAACCCTCCCTCCTGTCCCTCAATCCATCTCACTCATTTTATCTCTCTCTCCATCATGGGAGCTGTAACAAATTCTGCCCCCGTGCCTGCCCTTTTTTTTCTGTCTCCCACAGTGGCTGATGTGCTAGATTGATGGTCCTATAGAGCTGCTCCGTGCTGGATTGGTCTCATGGTGCTTGTAGTCTATATGTGTGTGAGATGGAGCTGGTTATCTGGCTGTGCAGGTGGGATAGTAAGAGAGGAAGAAACGAGGCAGAAAGTTGATGGATGGTTATGTGGAAAGGTGAGGTAGGAGGTTAAAGGTGGGAGGTCAACACAGGGGTGGGTGGTCAGATATATGGAGCACACTCAGGAGGGCCCGTCTCAGAGAAGGGTGTGTTGACAAAAGAAGCTGTGGTGCAGGGATTAGTTTGAACCAGGGAGGTAAAGTGAGCACTTGTGTGTTGCAAACGTAGCCAGTATGTTTCAGTTTGTGTGTGTAAGAGAGAAAAGTGTCCACCCAGTCTCTTGGGTACCTCACAACCAGAGCTGGTGTGTGGGCCTGCAGAGATAACAAATTTGTCTTCAGCTGAGCATCTTTTCCTCTTTTGCCTGTGTGTGTCCAGGAAAGAACGCACAGTGTGAGTACAGTGACGCTTCAGGCAGCACATTTACCCTGCTGTGTTTCTGTGTCCTGGCTTGAGTCCAGGCTGTTTGACCTGGGGTACCATATGGCTGCCAGAGTGTAAACAGATACACAACCTCAGATTGATTAGTGAGACGCTGCACATCTGCTCCATTAAAGGGAAAGTTTGACAATTTTAGAAACATTGCAGAAAGTTACATGAGAGTATTGATATGAAAGGGCCAGTTCGCCAATTTTCAACCTCAGTCCTATCATGCTATTATGGAGGCTAATGCCATTATGGTAGAAAGAAATGCAGTTTGGCTCTGTGCCTTTGGAGGAAGCTATCTGCGTCAGGGAGTTACAGGGAAACTACACTTCCTCAATCTAGGACGCCCGCCTCTGATGTCATGTCTCGTTCAAAATTGTCAGGTTTGAAATGTAGACTGCAGACCTGAAGATTTTTTAGACGATCCACCGGTATATTCTCGTCATATTTCGGATTCTGTACCGCTCTGAGACATTGCCTGCAGCGAAAACGGTAGTATTTCACCCCAGCGTCTCTCGCTGGGCCGTTCTTTTCAGAGGGAGGGGCGCAATGCACGCTGGGTGTTGTAGGAATGTAGAATGGGGGAAACCACGAGCTGTTTGTACAACTTTCTCAACAGCTATGGAGCAAATTTCAAATATTATTGCTTCTATCGATTACAGAGAACACCAGCTTTGGCTTTTTCAAGGGGCGAATTGCTCCTTTAATCTCAGGTCTGTGCAGTAAGAATGAAGCTGCACCAGCCGGACTTCACCTGCACATAATATAGGGAGGGAAATGCAGAAGGAAAAGGGGAAACAATTGCGAATATCAACTGTACACACTTGATGTCTTCAGAGTAACACTAATAATCATAATACATGAATGAGTAAGAGCACCATCCCCGCCTCTGCCAAGATACTACAGACTTTATTGGAGAGATAGGATGTTGTATTGCTGAACACACACTGCAGAGCTTCATCAGAATATTAAACACAGTTCATCATTTTATGGAGACACATTAAACGGATTCATTTGTCTCTGGTATGAGGTCACCTTTATTTGCATGTCTTGGGGCACAATCTCTCCTCTCTTTGGTTTTATTAAACTAGATGTGTTCGTAAACCCAGAGCAATCATTTAATATTTGAAGTGATTAATCAGGGCGGATAATCTGAGCTGCTGAAACTCATTTAGTTCAGCCACAGGGAGGACGATGTATAGATATCCAAGCAGATGTTGTCAGACCTTCCTTCTACTACATGTACTGCTAAAACCAGATGGTATTGTTTGACTGGGTTTCTGTGCTAGTAGGATGTTTTTATTTTTAATCTGATTCAGCTGAAAGAATCAGTGCATGAACACAGATATAGTGATCTTGTTTCTATTCACATCACTGGAGAGAAATTAGCGGCCGTGGCTTCGGTCCATAAACGTGTACCTATTTAAATTTGCATGTTTAATGTCTGCTCTGCGCCCCACAGGAGAACACGCAGGCAGTAAATAATTCTCTCTGCATCTTCAGACAGGTCATAAAAGAGTAATATCCTGCCTTTATTACCATGTTGGTGCTATTCCTCCACACACTCCTCACTAAACATACAGTGATGCCCAAAGTAAGTCACCTCTTCAGAGACATACGCTTCATAAAAGAGGGGAAATACTTGTCATTCATCCAAAAACATTCACCTCTGTACTGACCCATGATTACTGGGTTTCATCTCTTCATTCCTTTGCTTTATGCTTCTGAAGACAAAAAGGCTTTGTTCCCATGTTCCCCTTTCTGTCTGTACCATGCTATTGCATCTGTTTATACAGTTAGAGCCTGACAGCCACCGTGTTATTCAGTGTGTAGGTGAGACTCCCACTCAGAATCATATTTAGATGTTCTGTTCGAGATGCTGCACAGGGAACATCATTTTCTTGTGATTTCCAGGTGACACACGCTCCAAACATAAAGTGTGGGCTCGATTTAGCCTGCTGGATTTGGTACTTTTTTTAGGGAGCTGCAAATCCTCCAAAAAGACAGAAGTTTTTTATTTAAACAAACCCGTCCAACACCTGCTCTCTTCTGTATTTGTGCTACAGTTCATATAATGAATTCAGCAGTGATGGTGAGGTGTGTTTTTCACTGATAATGAAACACCCTGAAATTAATTCTGATTGCTCTATATGAGCTACAAAAGCAAACCAGACCATCAGAGACAAGATTGATTATTTCTATATTGTTATTTTTAATGCCTGAAAACAGCTGGTGGGGGGGGGGGAGGTCTCAGACGAAGCGATTAACTGCATGCTGCATTTGTTTACAATTCCCAGGGCAGAAATTTAAAGTGAGTGACACATATGAAAAGCAGGATGAGATTTTTAGTTAAAAATCACCACTTAAGCATGTACAGGACAAAATCAGCAAAGAGATAAGAGGTACGGCTTTGTCCACAGGGGGCGCCAAAATCAACACAAACAGAAAGTTCCTCACAGGAGCTTTAAATTTGATAAAATTGTACAACAAATACATTAAATACCTACACAAATACACTTAAATTATATTGCAAGTAAAATGATGTAGGATAACATATAAAATATCTTAATTAATAAAAATTATAATTCATATAATTAAGTTTGTAACCGTCTCATAGTACTGATGCTTCTTCATGACCTACAGAAGTCAACCAGACCATCCCTGAGAATATTGACTATTGAATAAATAACACGATTAGTTCAAGGTAAATTAAGTTCTGGAGAGTTATGCAAACAGTCCTCTCCAGTGCTATGGGGTTATTTGTGATGTGATGTGATGAGCTGGTCCTCCGCACTGCCTCTACCTTCTTATTCAGAGCTACTTATAGCAGCAAACTATAGTTAGTTTTGTCAATTACTCTCAGTTCTAAAATTAGCACCGACGCTCCCCTTATCTTTCTTCTCAATGAGCTGGTTAGCAGCTACTTCAGCATGTTTTTGTGAAACGACTCCCAGCAGTCTCCAGCTGTGTAAATGGCACGCATCACAGAGCAGCTCAGCTGTGCTGAGCAGAAGGTCGCTGCTGGACATTTGTAAAGCCTCGTATCGCTCTCATATCACAAAGAAATCCACTTGATCCACTGCTGAATTTTTCATTCTGCCCCGTGGAGTTCTGAATGATAATACCTCTGACATTTTAGTCTCTTCAAGTCCACTTGATCCTCTGATGAATGTTTAATTTGGGTTTACCCTTTGAATCACCAGCATCTGGAGGAACATGGACATCTATGATTCCTGCTGTATCTGAGGCAAAATTGGAGGACAGGATACTTTGAAAAATATGGTTTCTCCATAAAACTCTAGATGTATTACCTTGCAATGACAATAGTCTATTAAAAATATGTAGGCAGTGAATTAACCTTTACAGCTTTTGCCAAAGATTTCAGAGTCGGAAAGCAACAGTAAATAGATACATGAAAAGGGGAAACCAAGCATGCATTAGCAGTGAATCAATTCAAGGACGCTTGGACAGGGAAACTGGCTGGTACTGCATGACAGACTATTGATGTCCTCAATAACTGTCATTGGCAATAACTGGCAGTGAAATACTACAAAAGCTAAGTGGAGCACTTTTTAAGCCAAAGCTGAATAAACACAGAGAACTGCAGGAGAGCTCGTCAATTCTGACTCTATTGAGCAGCCTGCAGGTGGCAGATTAACTAAAAACTGTCCTGCTTTCATATAAAACTGCCAACAGTTGCAACAGTCTGTCATAATAAGATTTTATTTAACCCTCTTTCTCATGCTATGAACCCTCTTCTCCTCCTCTCCCCCCACCTGTTTCCTTTCCTCTCCCTCCCTCCCCAGCCCCTCACCTCTCTGTCCCTCGCAGACTCCAGACTAAAGAGCGACCTGACCATTGTGCTGAACGCCCTCGGCAGCAACGCCTCGCTCACCAGGTTAGACATCAGCGGGAACGCCATGGGGGACATGGGAGCCAAGATGCTGGCCAAGGCGCTCCAGATCAACTCCAAACTCAGGTGAGTGTATGTTCAGAGGTCGACAGTGAGGACACATGATCGTCAACTATAAATAACTGATATTTTAATCACTTGTTGACCTTCTTTTGGCTCCTCTGCAGCCCTTGTTTTTCATAGCACCTTTCAGACACTGAGGAAAGTTAGTTTATTAGTTTCATTGATTGCATCTTCATTTTATAGAGCTTCTTCTGAAGTCATTTATTAATGACGTTGCTTGCATCACACTGTGTGTTTCCCTCCACAGGACGGTGATCTGGGATAAAAACAACACCAGCCCTCAGGGTCTTCAGGATGTAGCAGCAGCTCTGGAGAAGTAAGTAGCTCAGTCTCTACCTGAGTCTATGTGTGTGTGTGTATACGACTCTGTGCTGACGACCCCTCTATTCGAACAGTACATACACTGCTTTAAAGATACATGTGTGGTACGTTGTTGTAGCCCAGATGTTATTTGGCTTTGTGCTGAGCAGGAGGAAACCTTGAGGTGTGTTTATACAGGAAGAGAGGATGAGAGGAAGGAAACCAGGCAGTGACGAACGCAGGGAATAAAACAACAAAGGGACAATGGCGGAAGAAGAAAGATGCTGAGGAGGAGAAAGGATGAGAGAGTTTAGACTGAATGATTTTTGTCTCCTGTGTCTTCTGTTGAGTATGAAACATCATGTGCATCTCACAAAAATTACTTCTGGTAGATATCTGTACATGCTCCTCTCTCTCCTCTCTTGTCTCCTCTCTCTGTTTATCGTGTCCTCCCGGCAGCACATCTATCCAATTCCCCCTCTGAGCTTCCGTATTGCATTATTGAAATAACAATTTTCTTTTTCCTCCCGATTTCTATTCTGTACAGCAGTGTGTGTGTGTGTGTGTGTGTGTGTGTGTGTGCGTGTGTGTGTGTGCGCGTGTGTGTGTGTGCGTGTGTGTGTGCGCGTGTGTGCGTGCGCGTGTGAGGGAGAGAGTGCATTATTATTCCCTTCAGTCAATGTCCTCGAGTCTCTTGTGCGTTTGTCAGGAAGTGTTTGACGTTGCATTCCTCAGATGTTTTCCCAGACTTTTAATACTGTAAAGTTAATTTTCGAGTGAATAGAGAGTATACAAAGTCTCCAACAGTCAGCGGCATTAAAAACTACAGTTTGAATGCTTTTCAACAATAACAGACAAACCGTACATTTCAAGGACAAACAGGACCTTGTTTAAAGCTTGATGGTGTAAAACCGTTTAAATATGATGGATATGATGTGGCAACATTAAAGGAATCAAGAGAGAACAGGGTGGATACCATGTTATATTTCAAGTGAACTAGATTGACACAAATGTAATTGTCTTATTTAAGCTTTTTTTCATTGGACCAAACAAGTGATTTGAGGCCTTCACATTGTGGGCTCAGAGATATTGTTTCAGCCGTAGTTCCAAATACATTTTTTTATTTTGCCACCATACGCCTGAATAAACTTAAAATAAAACACAACCGTATTTTTGTTGCTGTAAAAGTGAAATGATTCCTGTTTAAGGGTGTTGATGGAGGTGGTGGGAGTATGAAGTGTGTCTCGGCGGTTTTCACAGCAGATCTGTGAGCTCGAGAGATGAAGGAGGAGAACGGGTTCATGCAGAAGTCACACCTTCATTAGTAATGGCACCATGCTGCCTGCTGGTGCTTCACATGTGTGTTTATCCTGATGCCAGGCGTATCTAAGTAGAGATAAATCCATTTACCTTCGAGGCTAAAAACATCGGACTCAGCCTCCTGCCTTTATTTTCCAATCAAACACCTTCATTTGCATCTCTCTGCTTCACTTTCTACATCTTCATTTCTTCTTTTTTATTCTCCTCATTTCATTCCTTCTCCTCCTCTATCATGTTATGAATATTAATCCTGTGTGGTGACCTCTATTTCACGATCAGTAACCTCTGTCATGGTGCTAGTTTATTGCTCTGTAATAGACCAGTGTGGGAGCAGCTGAGGATCCGGGCCACATCTACACCACACACACACTCATACGCACACACAACTACATAAACCCTTGATGCTCTTCGGGTGTGTGTTTGTATATGTATGTCCTTACAACATTTCTAATGGGGCTACAGTTAACAGTTTTTTTAGGTGTTAGAATATATAATATATAGTGTTTTCTTGGACTGTTACATGTTGCTGGAGTTGTATTGCTGTGTTTGCTGTGTTTAATGTACATTGCATGTATGATTTATTGATAACATTTCTGCATTATGTTCTTACATTTATGTGTCATGTTTATACATATATTTAAATATTTTGACGTTCAGTATAAAGAAAAAATATTGATAATTATTATTATTAAGTTTACTTATAAAGTAAAGTTCTCTATAAATAAATCTGCTGTAGCCTTTAAACTATGGTGTGTTTTGAGCCATGACATGATTACTGTTTAACAACAGTTAAATATGCAGTTATCCTTGAAATATATGACATGGGCATTTATGAAATGAAGAAATATTTTAAGTGAGTTCATTGCACTGTATGTTTAAATTTTAAACTGAATAGACAAAGCTTTCAAGGTGTTGCATCACACTTTATATGTGTTATTCAGTAGCATGCTGTTTCTTCTTTTTTTGAAATCTCAACTATCTATGCATCTCTACACACATCTCTGTTTCCCTTCCTTTATAATATGACCTGTATAATAATGTCCTCTGGCTGTGTGTCCATTAGGAACTTCACCATTCGTTTCATGCCCATCCCCATCATCGATGCCTCCCAGGCTCTGAAGGCGAGCCCTGAGAAAACGGAGGACGCCTTGCTGAGGGTACGTCAAGAATTCTTATTGGTTCCTTAAGCCTGCAGCTTTTTTGTGTTACAGGATTCAGGATATAGTGCGGAAAACAAGCTACATGCAGCGACGAAAGGGTTAATCAAACAGAAAATAACCGCTTTACATGACCGTGGATTTGTTTTTCCCTGCAGATTGAGAATTATCTGTACAGGAACCATGAGACAAGGAAATACCTACAGGAGCAGGCGTATCGACTGCAGCAGGGCATCGTAACCACAACCACACAACAGGTGCATACATAAACTGTTATAAACATACATACAATGACTGTTAAGTTTATGCACTATAATCTTACTTTACATTTAATCCGAGAGTAAGCGTTAAACCATTTGTGCTAATTTTAGTCTGAAAAACTGATACACAAAGCATTTGATTTTTAAATACCAACTTTCATGTCTTTATGTTTGTCTTCCAGATGATCGACAGGATTTGTGTGAAGGTGCAGGACCACCTGAACTCTCTGAGGAACTCGGAGACAGACGCCATCTTGGAGGACGTCAGGGCAGCAGAGAACCTCATCAAAGACGCCAGAAACTCTAAAACGGTGAGGAGACAGGATATTTTTTAGCCTTGCTTGTGCGTGTAAATGAAAAAGATTTATCTGTGAGCCTATTTAGAGCTCTAAATCCTTTTATTGATCCTCTGTCCTCCTCTTTTTCCCCCCAGCTGCTTCCTAACCTTTACCACCTCGGATCAGCAGCCAGAGAGGAGGTGAACAGCTCGTCAGCAGGACCCATCCAGGAGAAACTGGAGTCTATGGCCGGGGAGGTGACGACTGTCATGGACCAACAGCTGCAGGTAGGACGATAACGTTTACTCCACAGGTGACTCTTTAAGAAACTAAACTAAACAAACCAAACAACAAGTGAAACAGCACCTTTAAACCTAGTGTGTCTAACAAATGAATTATCCTACGTGAGTGTGTGTGATCCTGAAATGAAACTAATACCTGGCCCATTCTGAACAGAACAAGTGCCTCTTTGGAAGATTACAACAATTTACAACAATGCTAACAATAGAAAGGCCAGTAGCACAAGAGGCACAGAGGTGAGCTGCTCTTGGTCAAAGCTGCCTTGGATGACGAGCTGCCCAAGTTCTTAAAGGATGAGTGGGCGGGTGCTCTCCCTTGAATGGTGGGTCATTACGGCCCTTACCCTTACAAGCTGGATTATCAAATCAAGATGAACACTTACTTTGAAAGCCGGGACTTGCTTTAATGTAAACTCTCACACACACACACACATACACACACACACACACACACACTGACTCTCGCATCTCTTATCGTCCTACTCTCAGACCCTGTTGGAGTCGATGGTGGATGCTGCAGAGTCTCTGTGTCCGCATGTGATGAGGAGGAGTAGTCTTCGCCCGGAGCTGATGAAGGCCAGCTCGGCCAAGATGGTCGTACCCAAAAGCTTTGTCACCAAAACGCTCCTGGAGCAGTCCGGGGTCGATATTATCAACAAGATCAGGTGTGTGTGTATGGATTGAATAGTATTATACTAATGTAACTTCAGATTTCTGTGGCGATGTTTGGTTCTGTGTGTACTGATGTAATTCCTCTGTGTCAGTGAGGTGAAGCTGAGTCTAGCGTCCTTCCTGTCTGATCGCATTGTTGATGAGATTTTGGAGGCTCTTTCCTCTTCCCAAGTCACTCTGGTAAGATTTAAGATTTTATTTTATTATTTTGCATTATATTTTTAGCTCTATCAACTTTTATTAAGCCTTTTTTAGTTTCAGTTTTGACACTTTAGGTATCATAAGCATAATGTTTATTAAGTGTAAATACCGTTCTGCGTCCGTCTTAATTAAATCCTTCCCTTTCTCTGTCTCCCTTCTTTCCCCACTTCTTCTTGCACCCACATCTTCATCCCCCAACACCTCTGCTCCTTGTTTCCTCTCCTCTCTCGTCCTCCCAGGCCGACCACCTGGTGCGGCGAGGTCGCCCCTTGGTGCAGCAGGAGTCGGTGGATCTGGACGTCCCAGAGGAGAAGATTCCTAAACGGGCATCAACTGAGATACTGGAGGCCGAGCGGCTGGAGGATCTAGAGACATGCATGGTAGGTTTTGGGTGAGCGAGTGTGTACAACATACTTAGACCCCAGTAGTTTAGATGAGTCAACTTCGGTAGTATTCAAGTGTGAGTTTGAGGTTCTGTGGAGCTTATTTATCTAGTGTATTCATCTAGTTCCCTTTATGTTTTTAGTGGATTAACTTTTAAATTACCATAACTGCCCTTAAGCAATCACACCAGGCTTAATCTATAATATAGAAGAAAAAGGTTTTAAGATGACGAGTTGTTGCTTTAAACCATGTTTTTATGTACATTTGTAGAAAAGGATGATAGTTTATAGTGTATGTAGCTTGATCTACACTAGCTGCAGGCTATGTAGTCATGTCCTTGTGTCTCTGGTCGTGTTTGTTTCATCTCCTCCGGCGTTCTCTTTCATTTTGTCTTCTCTCGGCCTTACTGAGTGTTGTCTTTCTTCCTCTTCAATCTTCCTCTGTTCTTCCTTCTCTCTCCATCTTTGCTCCATGGAGACTTTGTGCTGCACCAGTGTAAGTACTTCTGGACTGTCCCTCTGCCTCTCTTTTCAACCATCGTTCCTTTTCATCTGTCTGTCTCCACTGTGCCTGCAATACATTTCTCTCTGCTGCAGCATTTTCCGTGGCACAAATACTCTTCTTATTTGGTCACTGAAGATGTAGAATGATTATAGTAGGGCAGATTCATTTATTACATACTTATTCTCAGAATTATACGTAAGGTTGTTGAAAATGTTTTCTGTACATTGCACTGCTTCTCACCTTTCAATGCTCTATATGCCTTCACCACATTGTGCTTTCACCTGAATGAAATGTGCTATATAAACAAATATAGCTTGCTTTAATTTTGCTGTGTCACCACCAACATGCAAATGTGGATTGCAGAAAAATCTTAGTCAAACGTGTATTTGGTGCTACTGTGCTATAAACCACTTCATGAAGGCAGTGGAAGTAGCTTTGTGTTCCTTCATAGCCCCAACAGCTGTTATAAGTGATTAAATTTAACAGTGTGTCTTGTTTTAACATAGAAGAACCACAATGAAAAATAATTACTTCTGAGGTTTGTTTATAAAAATTATATTCAAACTGTTTTGATTAAACTGGATGTTTGTTTAGACTCGAGAACCTTACAGCCAAAGAGTTCACTTGTTGCTGATAAATCATCTAAATCTTGCTTGATCATACGTTTACAAAGGATATTTTCTTTTTAAAAACAAACATGACTTATCAAACGTAATGTTCAACCAGTTTGAATTACATAAATTACAGTTTAGATATTCTTTAAACAATTAGCACATGTCTTATGAGATTATCTGCTCCTCTTTCAGATGACTCCTAAAACCAAGAGGAAGAGCATCCACAGCAGAATGCTCCGACCGGTGTCTCGTGCCTTTGGTGAGCAGTTCATTAGATTACTTGTTTTATATTTTATATGAGATCATTGAAAGAATATTCAATTATATTTATGGTCTTTACTATGGCTAGTTTGAATCACTCTGTATGTAGAATAAAATTCTTCAATATTGATGCTACTTAGACCTTCTGAGAGGTAAGAGTACACTGATATACATCCAATTACAACCCTCCTTATGCCCATCCAACCTGCAGAGATGGAGTTTGACCTGGACAAAGCCCTGGAGGACGTCCCCCTCCATGTGGAGGACTCTTCATCTCGAACTCCACCTACTCCATCTCAGGTCCTGCCAAAACTGGATCATCGTCCAGCAGGGGCGATGGTGGAGCTGCCGTCAGAGGAGGAGAAGAAGCTGCAGCACTTCACCAAACTACGACCGCGAAGGAACAAGAAAACAAATTCCAGCAAAGTACCTGTGAGTGAAGCTTCAGAGGGTCAAACAAGACCTCCTTCCATTAACATGTGATATAAAATTAAACTTAAAAGATTGGAACAAAGTGTCATAAGATTCTTTCATTCCTCTTTCAGCAAATCAACAGTGCTCCATCTCAGGATGGGGAGCAGAACGGCCTAATGGGAAGGGTGGACGAAGGAGTGGACGAGTTCTTCTCTACAAAAGTCACAAAGATGGATTCCAAGTGAGGATTGTGCTTCATTTGTATTTCTCTTGAAAACTTGCTCCAGATATTTTTCCAGTCGAGATGTATAAGGGTTAATTTGTTCCTAATATTTATTTGACACGTCTTTTTCACTTAATTGTAATGTTCTTTTTGCTCCCGCTTCCACTCAGACGTTCCCTGAAGAGTTCAGAATCTCAGGATGGAGAGAAGAAGAAGAGTAAAGGAGGATTCCTCAACCTCATCAAACGTTCCTCCAAATCTGACAAATCGGATAAATCAGACAAATCGGATAAAAACCATCCGCCCCCTTCATCTTCATCCTCTTTAACGTCATCGCCAGCGTCCACCATCCCTGAGGAGCCCTCCTCACCAAAGGTGGCAGTAAAGAGCCCAGCACCTGAGCCGAAGTCTAGGTACGAATGAACAAACGCATAATTATTTTCAGTTATAGAACATAGATACGATTAACTAATCTAGTCTCAGTCTACAGTCCACCCATAAGTCTCTAACAATTCCTGTCTTTTCTGCAGAGACGCCTCCACCCGCTCACAGCCCACAGACTACAGCAGCAGCTCCGACCGCTCAGAGGAGCTGAGGACCCCGGACTCCATGGACGAGCCTTGGGAGAGTTCAGATGGCCGGGGCAGTCCTCAGGGAGGCAGGCGGTACCCGGGGTTGCAGATGATGGGAAGCGGCCTCTTGGCAGAGATGAAGGCCAAGCAGGAGAGGAGAGCTCACAAGGTGAGGAGGGTTTAAAAAGTAAGAAAGAAAGAAGGAAAAGTAAGGGACAGACAGCAGAGAAGATTGTTTTATGGACAGGCACCAAGTGACGCAAACTACTGTAAATAAAAATAGTGAGAAGTTGACTTTAGGTCAACTTTCTTGTTTCTCTTCACACATTTACTACATCAAGTGGTCCTTCAGGTGAATTTCAGGTCAACGTGGATGTGAAATAATAATGAGGTGGCAGTTAAATATAAACTAAAAAAAGGTTTTAGTGTGAAAGATGCTTGTTTTAAAAAGGACATTTTCAGTGAAGGCGAAGGAGGTGCTCACTCTCTGCTTGTCAAGGCTGTTATCTTCAACACTTTCATCTTGAGAACACACACAATAAAAAGCATCTACACACACACACAAATGTGGTGTATATCTCCAGGCTAGTGGTTGCACCTGTCAACATGTTGACACAAAAACACAAACAACCCCAATTTTCTGCCAGACGACAAGTGAGAGGAAGAGGAGGAGAAGGAGGGAGGGAAGTGGAAGAGATGGAAGCACAAACAGGAAACGGACAGAAAGGAGGCTGATATGCAAATCCTCTGTCGTGACTCACAGCAGGACAGAAACGTCCTGGGAATATTTCACCTACTTCAAAACCCCACAATCACTAAGATGCCTTAAATTAAAGTCACTTCCTTTGCTCTCTTTTCTACATTCACTGTATTTTCTCGTGCATAAAAAAAGAAATTAATTTGACTTTAATCTTAAAGTGACTCAGATGGAACAGAGTCAGTGAGATAACAGAAAGCCCCAGAGTTTAATCAGGGAAATAACTGTTTGCTTTGTGTGCTATGTGTGTATTTGTGAAATGTGAGTTGGTGTTGGCACCTGTAAGTGTGTGTTCACAGGATGTCCCTGTCTGGTTACTGCACTACAAACTGTTGGTGTGTATGTGTGTGTTTTTGTGTGCGCGTGCTGTAAGAGGTTTATGGTGTTTGAAGCATTAGGGTTTTTTCTGACCTTGTATCAGTGGCACTAAAGCTTCTCCCGCCATCTGCTTGTTCTGGCTGGCTTCCAGGTGTGTGTATGTGTGTGTGCGTATATGTGTGTGTCTGTGGGTGTGCAGTTGAAATGGTCAGATCCATTCAGGAGGTGGGTCATTAACACAAAGCTTGGCGTTGTGATCCTTATCGTTATCATTTTCTTACACAAAGGCGCCCTCTACTGTTAAACTGTTGCACTGCAGTGTTGCTTGAACATTCAGTATCCCTGCAAGTTTAAATTAGAACTTGAAACTACATTTTTTTATTCATAAGGGGAATTAGTAGGTTTCCTGATTAAAAAAAACAAGAGCAAAATGTCTATATAAAAAGAGGTTTTATACTGCCTTCATGCTTATATTGATCCAATATTTTGTCCTTGTATCTCCTCCAGTCTTCCAGCCCCGACAGGCCTGACAGCAATGCAACAGGTAACATGTTTCATCTTTTGAGATACACCATAGACTGTATAAAAAAAATGAATTTAGCCACAACACGTATTTCTTTGTGAACCTCCCCTTTTGAAGACTTGAGGTTGACATTTTGGCAGTCACCATCTTTGTTTTTGGAGCCAGAAGTGACCACATTTAGACGACACGGTCGATAAGCATGGTTGCATCTCCGACCTGTTAGCAACATGTCAATCACAGTCAGCCATGCCACAAAGCAGACCCTGCTTTAATGTCAATTTTACTCTAAATGGAAACCTTAGCTGTGTCCCAATTCAGGGGCTGCATCCTTTCGAAGGACTATTTGAAGGCAGATTGCGTCACAGCGGTGCGTCAAAGGCTCCTTCAGATGCTGTTGACAAATGCGTCCTCCTTTTCTCGGGCCATGAAGGATCCATCAGGTGCATCCTTCACAGCCCAACATATCCTGAGATTTATTGCACGTTAATTCAAAAGAGATGGCGGACTCTTAAACAGCCAACAGGACAACACTTTTAACACTTCTTTTTTTTCAACTCAATTGAATAGCTAGGGATACAAATATTAAGAAAAACAGAAGGGGCATTGAAACAAACTATCTTGACAAAAATAGGTTAAGTGAAGTTAGTTATAATTGCTGGTTAGCCTGCTAGCTACCTGTTGCTAAGTGACAGGAGCAGCATTTGGGGACGCAAAGGTTAGGGCGGGTGATGCAAACAGGAACTATTCCAACGACCAGGCCGTCTTATTTCAGTTCGGCCTTAGTGGTTTACACAGGCTACAAATGTCTCATCCTCCGTAGACTGCGTCCTTCGAAGGATGCAGCCCCTGAACTGAGACACAGCTTTTAATTACAAAATAAAGAGAAGACTTGGAACAAGCCATTAGACCATAACTAATGTTTACTGATATTATTGTTATAAATGAAGTGAGAAGTAGGGCCATTTTCCTATCTGGTTTAATACAGTCAGAGTTCATTGTGCGACCAGTGAAGTGACCCCTGCTGGCTATTAGAAAGAATGCAGGTCTAAATAATAATAAATGTACTTAAACCTTTGCTTTAGTTTTGAAACCAAGAGGCGAAGTCCACGTCTTCTACAATCGGTTAGATAAACATGCTCATAATTTGGGGTCTGAGTTCATACAGTACATAAAAGTCATTGTGTGCATGATCATTAATATATTTATTTATTGCATGTGCCAACAGCCAAGCCCCAGCCCACCGCTTCAGAAATCAGGTCTCCTGGTGGCTCGATCAATAAACCCGACCCTCCGACTGGTTCTCCAGAGAAGACCCCTCCTCGTAGTGACACTAAGCCTGAACCGGCCCCTCGTCTCAGGGCTACATCTTCCTCCAGCACCCCTGGAGGACCACTGAGTCCCAAACCACCGGTTCCACAGGGAGCGAAGCCTGCTCTGGCTGCACGACCAACAATCCCACAGAAGCCGAGGAGCACCAGCAGCAGCAGCACGAGGAGCATAGGTACAGTCAGAATAATCATACACATAATTTGATGTATGAATATAGATTTATGACACGAAACAATATTTGAAGTTTTTACCTGGTAAATTTTCTTATAGATGAGGGCCCAGACTCCCCGAGCAGTGGCAGCGTGTCTCCGAAAGTCACCTCTCTTCCTCCCACGCTGAAGAGGATGCAGTCAGACAGAGATAAAGACGGACAGACCGGTCTGCAGTCAGCCAACAAAACCACTCAGGACGGTGGGTCATAAAATCTGTCTGCTGATAAAATGATTTTTTACTGCATTGAATCATCTTGCAAACACATGGGCAGTTGCCTTTTTATTTCCTTCACCTAAAGCCTGCTCCTTTGGCCAGAGTAAATTTCCCCTGGAATGACTGTTAGATGTTTGATAAAAGGGTCTGACACAGTGTAGGCTTCATGTGTTTGCATCGAGGCTGACTGTCTGTCTACACCTACAATATGACAGACTGATAGATTTAGGCCATAGTTCTTTCATCCCTTACTCTATCATATATTATGTAACAGACAGTCAGGCAGCTTGGAGATCATTTCTTGACGACTTTACTCTCTTCTCTCTGATGTTTTATATATACTATCCCTTTTTTTTCTGTGTGTTATCAGTAACGCCCTCGGGTGCCTGTCAGAGGTACGCACATCTGATTAATGTTAGCAAGCATACTTCTTGCTCTCGGGTAAATTTATTTTTTAAACCATCGGCTTGTAGTGTGTTGGTTTTGCCGATGGAACGACCTCTCTGCCGTTAGAGGGAGAGTTTTTTACTTTGAAGATTTTCTTCCTCTGATGTAGCTAAAACACTAACCTTTAGGATATGCCTTTAAGGTGATGGACTTTGTAATAAAGTTTGAGAACTGTATAAAAAAGTCGACCTCCAGCATGTATTTATGTGTCTTTCATTACAGTGTTTACATATTTAAGCAAACTATCAAAAGTCAGAAGAGAATTATTGTTAATCCCTTGTGAATATTTAACTAAACATCTCCAAAAACGTGCTATAAATAACCACAAAAGGGATTAACCAAATGTTGTATACTCGCAATAATACTACTTGAATACCACTTCAATATACGAACATTTGTTTTAGTGGAGTGCTGGGCTTTCCGGGAACGCGGCTCAAAGTCCATGAGTCTGGTGCAGATTGGGATTTGGCCTACATATCCCAGCATGCATTGGGTAGAGAGTAGGGAAATATTTCGATCAGACCACAAGTCCGTTCCAGGACAGTAACAATCTGCATGTTCTCAAAATTCAGGACTTTAGTCACTTAATTTTCTGTTAGTGAAGAAGAAAAGTAGGGCTCCAGGAATATCAGTATATAAAAGAGATAAAAGAGAGGATCAGGGCCAATACATACCTTACCCATGAAACCAGGATTGTTACCCTTATAGTGTCCATTTCTTCTATTTTTGTTGTTGTTGTCATTTGTTTTGTTGTTGTTTTTTTTGCTGGTTATGCTGTATATATAACATACAGTATTTGTAGACATACTACTGGTATCAGCTGAGAGTTGGCTGCATTGTCTTGTCTCTGTTGCAGATTAGTTATTAAGCCTTGTGATGCTGTTCTTTGGATCTTTAGTGCTCGAATGTTCCTAAAAAATGCAAAGATAAAGTTTCAGATGCTTTAAATCACATCCACACTTCCTCTCATTTACCTCTTCTCCCTGTTGTTTTCAGTGAGGGCGGGATCCGTGTCGGACTCCGTTCAGCGCCCCAGCCCTCTCCGGACCAACTCTGAGGATCACGGCTCCCTCAAGACCAAGGACCAATCTCCAAACCGGGACAAGGACAAGGCAGCAGGCAAGAAGTCGTCAGACTCTGGGGAGGAGGCGGACAAAGACTTTATTTTAATATGAGGGAGACAAATGTGTTGACACGTCTCACATGCTTTCCTTTAAAAAAAAAAAGAAACAACAATGGAAAATGAATTGACATGTTTGTCACATTTGGTTTGCAGGAAGACCTGCTGTAGGTATCAGGTAATACACAGTTTCAAATGAAGGTTAATCTGGTCATCCATGATATAATTATTGGTGTTTAAACCTTTCAGTCACAACATGTCACCTAGTAAACCAAACCTAAGAGCTTCCTTCTCACTAACAGCCATTTCTAACTGTTTTATCTGAAACCTCATGTCTGTTTGAGACCACTAAAAAGACAAGAGACACGATGCTTTGAGGAAACGGCAGACTTTTTGTGCAGAAGACAGACAGAGAGAGACTGTGAAACTACAAGAGTGAATCTCTAATAATCTAACGTCTTTGTTGCTTTTTGTTGCAGTAGCTTGTTTCCCAGGGATCAAACACTCATGACAGTAATACCAGGATCACTGTACTGTACTGTACTTGAACTCAAACAGACCAGGACTCAATGGCATTCTTTTCCTCCAATATATTTGTATGGATTTTTCTATTTGCTATTTTTAGTACATGCAGGTTACTTCTCTCCTGCCTTCGAGGCGACTGAATCCATTATGCAATTCATCTTTTGTTTTTCAGGAAAACACAGGTTCAGCTGAGACTCACAGCCCGACATAAACACATGTAGCTTTCCTTACTGTTAAACTAGACGTCGCTCAGAGGAGACCGAATTCTGTCCTGTGTGAGAGAGTTGGAGTGACCGTATGAAGTGTTGCTTTTAGAGGACTGTGGTACACTTTAACTTCACTGATAACCAATCAATAAGGCTTCAGCACTGTTAACTAACACTGCACTCTGTGTTTACACTTTAATCTTACGATACCTTTAAAACGCAAACGCGTTTTTGCACTTTTATCGGGGGAAAGGAGTTTGTGTCTGTCTTTAAGGTGCAATTCAGAGTGCCACCATGAACTATAGCTGGTTCCCCCAAGAAACATGAGACTATTAAGCATTAAATAAACTGTATGCAAGTGTTTGTAACAGTCGTCCACACTGAATTGCTCTTAAAGAGACAGATCCTCCCAAAGTTACAGCTATTCCCCCCCGTGTCCAAACAGTCCAGTGAAAGCAAAGAACTTACTCAAAAAGAGGATGTCAAAGATAATCAGCTTGAACGTAACACAGTCATTCGCTTCCTATTTCTTCTGACATTAAACGTTTCAGTCTGTTCTTTGTGTAAAGGCGGGACACTGAGGGAACTCCAGCCTTCAAACACTCTCTCTCCTCAGCCTACAGACTTGTTCTTCAAGGCTTTCAAAGTCAGCTCACTTTCCCTCTATTCTCCTCAACACAAGACATTCCTAAGAAATGAACCTTATTGGCATTATATATCCAGTGTTATGAAAATAAATGCCTGAAGGGAAAGTGAAAAAAAATCTAAAAATCATCTAATCTCCAAGACAAATCATCTTATTCATGTTTTAAAAGGTCACACTTGAGTCTGCAGTTTAGACAATAAGCATCTGATTGTTTTTTTGATATAAAATCATTCAGTTTTATTGCACATATAGATTGGTAAGGGTTGGATTAACATTTGGCCTTCGTATTTTGCTGCCTTTATGTCATCACAAATTTACAGTAATTGCTAGCTTTTAAATTATAAATATCATTAGCATCCAAGTCCTAACGGCTGGGACACTTGGACTTGTTTAAATGGATGCTTCACGTCAGTCCAGACAAATAAACATAAAGCAAATTATTTCCAGCCCTTATACAACCAACTTTACAGACATGGAACTCGTTTAAATACTCTGCTGACAGAAATGTCTTAAATGATTTGAACGCAGTGTTATCACACAAATGCCTGTGTTTAAAAAGCCAACAAATATTTTCACCACAGTGAAATTACTTTTTGTCGTTCATGTATGTAGTTCAACAATAACAGTTAACGTGCACTAGACCTCGTTCATTACGCACAGTGTGAAAGGGGCACACCTTGTATTTTACTGTACTGTACTAGAGTCTACTTAAAGTCAGGGCCAAAGGTCTTACTGGTGCACCTTTTCTGATGGTGTCTATCGATGTCTTTTTGTAGGATGATGAAAACATTTTGCTTCTTTGTCACTAACCATGGCTCAGAAATAACACTGTACCTGCTGTATATATACTCCGTCTCTGATGTCAACAACTGCTTTGCTTAACCGTCTCAGTCCAAAACTCAAGCATCACTTTTGTTTTGAAAGATGCTCCAGGACACAAAAAACATCTCTTAGGTGCTGTATCCTCCTAACATACGGAAATAACACAGTTTGGACTCGGTTTTCTCCTCTCCTGAGATTTCAGAAGCAGCTGGCTGTGTTTCTGTCAACTTGTGTGAAAGACTGATGATGATGATGATTTCCTGTTAAAGCCTGAAAATCAGTCCTTCATTTCTGTTCGTGCACCGAGTGGAGAAGGTGAAAGTAACCCGTCTGGACTCCAGAGTCTACATGTGTGTGACTGCATGACGTGAGTTGTACTGTATGTATATATGTGCTTTCATACATGTAGGAGTGTGCGTGTGTATATATGTATGTGTGATACACACACATCTAATATCCACACTGTGATGAACTCACACGCCCGTGTGAACACAGCAAATCCTATATTGTTTTGGTACTAAGTACACTACTATACTAGGGGTTTGTTTGTAACTTATTTGGAATAAAACTGGCCGCTGATTTTGGTTGTTTTTTTCGTCTCACATGTACATTGTGTTCATAAATGTAGAAATTAATTCTTTGTATGTATTAATTTGTTATTACATGTAATCGATTTAACGTTCATCAAGATTCAAAAAAGAAACGATGCAAAACAGTGACTGCTTTCCTTGAGCTGGAAAAAAAAGCATTAATACAAATGTTTGCTCATTATTTGTCCCAGTTTGTGGATCAATATGTTTCTGCTGGTGTTGGACATTTTCTCATGCAGATTTAATATTGATTAAAATAATTTTACAGGCTTCAAAATCTCTGCTTTGCTTCTTTTGTGTAACTTTGGTCGAAGATCTTCTTGGCAGTGTTACAATGCGGCCACTAGATGGCAAACACAACGCTGCATTATGCTCTCTCTCTATTTCACTGACACACACACACATGCTCAGAGGAGGAGGTGTGGTTTTTGACTAAGTCAGAAAGAGCATATGTCACCAAGCTTGCAACTGATCAGTACACCAGTTTGTCACCTCAGTCCTGTGAAAGTTGCTTTTCTTTTCTAAAATGGACAGCGCTTTTGACAACCTGGATGCTGCTGGTTTCCTGGAAATCTGGCAACACTTCGATGCTGATGGTGAGGACACTTTATGTTTGTGCCTTTTCTCAATTAATACCTACCTTGAAGTAAATGACAGTACTTTGTAAAGTATCTTCTGCTGTTGCTATAAATTAAAGGTAAAGTGCTGTTTTTGGTAACACATTTATTATTCCTGGTCGAAAGTCTGATGTTTTAATAATGTGAAATATTCAACATGTAAAATGATGACCTTAACCTTTTCTAAGGTTAAGGTCATCTTAAAGGCAGCAACAACCTTTGTGACCTAAAGTGCTGTAAATATTTTGGGGATGGATTCAGAAGAGGAAATGCACATTAATCATCCATACTATAATATGATAATAAGTTTGTAGTCATTAAGACACGTTGTTGCTTCATTGTAAATCCTCTCAGTATTTTAATTAGGGGGAAAATTCACATTTACTTCCTGGACTAACTGATACTCATACGACTTGTTTTTCAACTGATAGATAATGGCTATATTGAGGACAAAGAGCTTGATGAGTTTTTCCGGCACATGATGAAGAGGCTGGGTCCACAGGTGAGTGACTGTGTTTGGATTAATTCATCCATAAAGTGTGATGACAGCAGTTTAACACATTGCGTGTAAAGGGCAGCTGGACAGCCACAAGGCAACAGACTGCAGCATCATTTACATGTATATGCATGCTATACGACTACTGTGTCAATCTATGTTTTGTAATTTTATAACAGTATACTTGGTAGTTAATCATAAAGTAGGTATAACGAATGTTCTTAAAGTGAAAGCAAACATTTATTTAGAAATTTGCATACTGGCATAGAGTAGTAATTATTTCTTTCCTGTTCAGGTGAATTAAAACTCCCTTTGTCAACATTCATCTTCAGTCAGCTTCTGTGAAGTACATCTGGTTTTACAGATTTTGGATCACTTCTGTGCTGTGTGGGCAGCTGGACAATGATGCAGCTCTCAGGATGGGTGGGGTGACTGTAAGGGTGTAAGACCCAACATGATTGAAGAGCTCTGGACACTGTCAAAATAAAAGCCCTTCACTTGAATTTGTAACAGAAAACCAAATGAGCACACAACTATCCTTTCCAGTATTCGAGTGTGTGCGTGTGTGTGTGTGTGTGTGTGTGTGTGCGTCTCCCTCACTCTGCGCTAATGGGGCAGGTCTAAAACAAACAGACCACAACCACATGTCACTTTGTCTGTGTGATGTTTGCTTTCCATCACTAATAGCCCGAGGACGAGCTCTGCTTAGTGTGCTTCTCTGCAGCCTCAAAGCAGCACAGAGTACTCATCTAATCATATGTACTCAGCTTTGGAAACAATATGTGACACTAACCTCACGCTGCCTTTATATCCTATTGCTTCTATTTCAAATGGTGCAGCATGTCAAGGACTTTAGGATTTACTCACTTGCCATTTTTTGTTAAATATATCAGTTAAACTTGCAGGGTACGGGAGGTGGTAATGCAGAATGCAGTTGTGTAATTGATGCTGGTAGAGTGGTTGCTTCCCTGGTAGTGGCTCTTGTGTCAATAGTGTGAAATCTTCTGCTTGGCAACAGATCAGTGCTGTTGCCAAATAAAACCATGATGAAGACGAATACATGTTTCTGTAATTAGCGTTACTGAGGCACCTTGTAGTCTGCAGGCTGTGTGCTGAGCCTGCACCGCATGAACACACATCAGCATTATAGATCACCTGCTTTTTATAGCTACAGCACAATGGTCAAAGGTTTCCAAGGAGACACTCGAAAAATAGTTGCTAAATATAGGTAAGAATGACCTTCCACAGTTGAAAATATCCACCAATTCCGTTGGCTCAAGTTTTTCTGGTTGAGAAAGAAGCTGGTCTGCACAGGAAGAGACACTGTGATCATAAAGTCAGATAACGATGTAACGCGCTCTCTGCTCTGTGCATCAGAGCGACTGGCAGGGCCGGGAACATGCAGAAGAAGTTACAATGAAGAAGAGTTAGCGTGGGGTTCAGGGGGCAAACCTTGAAAGAGAAACATCAGAGAGCACAGGAGTCTCCATGGTGACATTGTTAAAAATAAGTGTGACTCAGCCTGAACATTATTCATCCTTCATTATCAAGATTTTAGGATTTAAAGTGCTTCTGTCTGGATTAAAAGGATCAGTGTTGCATGATTTGGTGATTGGATTTTTACAGTATATACTATTTCACCTTGCGTGTATCATCACCATATCGGTGTCCAGTTTGACTAAAGTAAGTAAGTAATTGATGATTTGATGCAAAATCCGTGCTGCATTTTAATCTCGTGTGTCTCTGCAGGAGAAAGTGACCGAAGAACGAGTCCAGAGGCTGAAGCAGAGGTTTATGTCGGCCTATGATGTCACCGCTGATGGGCGACTACAGATTCAGGAGGTAAAACCCCTCCCGCTTTCACTTGACCATTATTTCCTCCATACTAAAGGTAGAGTGATCTATAGTGAGTAAAGGTAAAGGTGCACTGATTTATACTCCTGTTACATCATGTGTGCTTCTACATGTATATTTGTGTCTGCATGATTTGTGCCTGTCAAAGAGGAGATAAAACACCGCCCTCTCTCTTTCTCTCTGTCACTATCTGCACACTTCCTCTTTATTCTAGCTCTACTCTCCGTCTCTCTCCGACCCTCTCTCTTTCTCCTCCCTCTGCATCTCCCCTTTCATCTTATTCATTGCATGTATCCATGACAATGACACAGCTTGTTTCACATTCAAGCTGTATGAAAAGTAATTTCCGGCATTGCTGAGAGTCGCTCAGCCATCCTGAAGAGAAGAGAGGAGTATTCAAACCAATTCATAAATTACATGCCAAACAATCTACTGTAAAATATGCACCATATGTGTTAAACCGTCGACTTTGCATAAAACTTTAACCCAATAGGTTAAAGACTCCCTCATTGAGAGAGAATGTAATGGTCCTTTTGTATTCTCAAGGACTCTCAAAGAAATTACCGGATTCTGAAATGGCTTTTAAAATGAGTTAATTCATTAAATCAAACTTTGTCTGATAAATTAACAGATTACAGCAGAAATGTGAAGCCGTACTCTGATGGCGTGGCTTCCTCAGTCTCCACTCTGTAGAAGTGGTGCAGCTCTTGGCACAGCAGCAGAGCTTCATCTGAACTATCAGCTCTATATAAGGAAATAGTACACATTCATTAGGCCCATCCCTTAATGCACTGAACTCACCCTGCCCAAACACTTTGGCCCTTGTGCATAAAGCTGCGGAAAAATCAATACATGTCTGCCATAAGAGGCCAGTTGAAGACAGGGATTTACTGTGGCTGACGCAGGAACAAGTGATCAAACCTCTTTGTGCAGAAGCTTCTTTTAAAGGTACAAAACATGTTGACGTTATGAACCCATCAGCCTCGTCTTATCAGTGCTCTCTGTTTTCTAAAGGCATAATGTTTATGTTTTTGTGACTAAATAAAGGAAGCGGACACAGTGTCTCGAAACTGTTCGTACAATACTGTATATACAACACTGTGGTTCATCCCAGATCCATATACTGAGCTCAGCATCAGACTTGGTTATATTTGAGGCTTTTCTAATGAATGCATCTACTGAATTTATATCTACTAAGCAGTTTTTTTTTGTTTTGAAGTCATTTGTGATGCTAGTTCCCCATTCACTGCTGCATCTTATCTGCAAATTACATTAGACAGGAAGTAAGCTGGTCTATCAAGATGCCACAGTATCCTGTGTGATGCAGGAAATGCTGTTTCTCCTCTACTATCATCTTCAAGTGTTCACTTACTATCAGACTACTTGTAACCACACAGCTGTCCTGCATCCTGAAGCAGGGGCTGTGTTTCGATCAAAGACACTTTCATGGTCGGTTGCTTGTTGAAATGAAGGTCATCCATATTTACTGCCATCCATAAAAATCTGACTTCCACGGATGTCTGACATTATTAAATCCATACAACAGCAGAGTACTTTGTGTATTCTATTTATAAAGTTACTTTCTTTTAAATCATCCATCCATCCATTTTCCTCCGCTTATCCCGAGTCGGGTCGCGGTGGTAGCAGGCTTAGCAAGTTAGCCCAGACGTCCCTAACCCTAGCAACGTTTTCCAGCTCCTGCACATCTGGTATGTGGAGGGAGCAACTTGCGGACATCTGATTGCATTTTCCTACATTTTTAGAATAAAACAATCAAACCAAACAGTGATAAGATAGAAAGATCATGAATAAGCCCTTATTTAATTGCTTTAACTAAAACATGTGTTCGTTGGATTTAGTGGCTCTTCTCTGGTTGGCATCCCTGTTGGTGCATTGCGTTTTATCCAAGAGTGAGCCGTTCTGCAGCTTTCTCGTCCAAATAGCTGCAGTATCATCTTGTATTTTAATTAAATTGATCATGGGAGCCGGTTTAATCTGCTAATGCATGCCTGATACTATTAAAGAAGGACAGACAGGAGAGGAGCAACATGGACTGGAGAGCAGCCAGGAGGAGCTGCTGGAGAATATAAATCATAAACGCTCTCTGTGCTGCTGTGTCTCAGCATGCAGGGAGCTTCAGTTTGCACAGGTTTGTGTCCAAGCCTATAACTGTCAAATGTTTGACTTTATCTATTTCTTCTGTAGAATATAGATGTAATAAAATGTGACCCCTGATCTGATCAAGAACGCAGATGGGATAAAACTACACCACTCTAAAGTTTGTATGCCTGCTGTAAGACGTTTGGAGATGGAAGGCCTCACTGATTTCTGCTCTGAACCTCTGACCTTTTTCCAGTTGGCCCACATGATCCTCCCTGAGGCTGAGAACTTCCTGTTAATTTTCCATAGAGAAGCTCCTCTGGACAACAGCGTCGACTTCATGAAGGTGAGGGCACATACACCGAACACTATTATGAGATTAGACTAAACAGCATGAGACGAGCTGCATCAGTTCCAACTAGGAATGTGTAATCCACCACTTTACAATGAAAGTTTATAAGAACAGCTAAGGTTACACACTGGCATTGAACTCATTAATTATAGGGGTATCCTGATGGGCCAGTGGTCTAAGACAGTGGTTCTCATCTGGTCTAGCATCAGGACCCACCACCTCCTCCTTTATGACAAATAGCGACCAGGAGACGAAACAAAACAAAAATCACAGTATGTCAAAATGACTAGTGGGTGGCAGTGCATCCAATTAAAATATCCCCTCTACAATTCATTCAATTAGCAGGGGGTTTTTTTAACAGAAAAAAAACTAATAATTGCGACTTCTGTCGGGCTCATCAAGTTTCAAGAACGTAAATGTAACTGTAGCTAGGATTACCAATCAGTGAATATATGGAGTGTGAATAAATATCACTGCTGCTGTACGCAGGTCATAGGAAACCCATCTCCTTCAAAATAAAAGCGCAGCATAGACATTTTGCCACAACTTTGTTTTTTCAAGCACACATCCGTGACTCACCGGAAAAGAGCTCCGCGACCCACTTTTGGGTCCCTACCCACAAGTTGAGAACCACTGGTCTAAGACATATATGGGACGGCTGTGACGTTCATGATTTGATTTGAGGCAATTGTTGTTAAAGGACTGGTTATTATTCCCTGTTGTATTTTGTATGCACACATTTGAGACTCTATGTTTTAATTCTTTACAAGAATATGTAACACATTTTGACAGGTTTATGACAGGTAAATAAAAGCAGAGTACATGATAATTACATTGCCACCTAGCTAGCAGGGAACGTTCCCATAACATTGGCTAACATTACCTATAATTTCTAATAACGTTTGAAAAAAAAAAACGTTTTAATCTAATATTCAGAGAACGTTTTAAGGATGTTTATCATTTTAAATCAAGTTCTTGGAACGTTAAAACTTAAACTAAAACAAAACGTTTTGACTGCAACATTCTGAAGATATTTTCAGGATGTTATGAGGCCTGGGACGTCAGAACACCTTTTATAAAACATTTGCTCAACGTTACATAAAAACAAAGGCAGAACATGCTCACTGCAACATTCTGAGGATCTTTTCAGGATGTTAGTATGGCCTGAACTATCAGATCGTGATTTATAAAACGTTCCTCAAATGTGATTTGAACATTCTCGCTGCAACTTTCTGAAAATATCTTCAGAGAACGTTCTCCTGCTATTAAAAGGAACATTCTGGGAACCAAATGAAAACTTCCAGCTCAAAACATTACTAGAACATCGCATGTAACATTCTCTGAACGTTCTTAGAACAAAACATTTCTACTGTAGCTGTCCAGGCTCAAGTCTGACTTTGACCCATAGCATGAAGTAGGAACTGTATGATAGGATACAGTAATGAGGGAAATATTGAGGCAGGCATGATAAGCAACCCTTTCTTGCCTAATCGATTAAACCAGATTGACCAGCAAAAGGCCCCCAGAGAAGAAGAGTTGCAACACAAAAAATATGAGGAAGTCTTCCAACAACCTCAGAAGTACACATGTAAACAGTGCACAGTAGTAGTGACACTCAAACTCACTTAATTACATTATATTAATTTTGCATCTAATCTTGTGTAATTGTATTTAACATTTACAATTGTGTCCCATCCTATAAAAACACTAGCTAAGATGACACTTGCATGTACCTGCAAACACACTGCATGTAAGCATTTTCTGATTGGCTCTTCCCGTCCTGCTGTAGATCTGGAAGAAGTACGATGTCGACTGCAGCGGCTACATATCGGCTCAGGAGCTCAAGGTAATGTTGTCAACAGAAAACAAGATGCATATCCATTCACACAAAAGAACCTTTTACACATCTCTCTTCAGTACAAGGAACTACTTTCAGCGAGATCAGAGACAGAGAAAGACCGTAACCCTCAGACGTTACTTCCTGTTCTGTCACACACTGAGGTGTTTGTCCTCTTTCAGCCTCTGACAACATGGTTTAAACTACGCACACTAGATGATTTAAGTGAACTATAGATGTTTTCCTTTCTGTGTAAATGTTGGAGACATGTGTGCAATTGTATATCCCCGTCTTTTGTCTCTCAGGCTTTCCTGAAAGACTTGTTCCAGCAGCATCACAAGGAAGTGTCGTCTGACAAGCTGGAGGAGTACACAGACACAATGGTGGGTATTCAGTTCATCCTAAAACACACATTCTTAAGTTAAACCCTTAAAGTATTATGTACTACAGCATCAGTAGTGTGTGTGTGTGTGTGTGTGTGTGTGTGTGTGTGTGTGTGTGTGTGTGTGTGTGTGTGTGTGTGTGTGTGTGTGTGTGTGTGTGTGTGTGTGTGTGTGTGTGTGTGTGTGTGTGTGTGTGTGTGTGTGTGTGTGTGTGTGTGTGTGCAGGGGGCTCTGTTGCATCAAGTGTATATAGTGGTTGTTTAAAACTGGTTTAAGATAGCTTTCAAGGGCCAGCGAGGCTTCTTTACATTCATCTGCTGTCACAGAAACATTACTTTACATATTTATTATCACAGTTAAAGCTTCACTAAACTATTCTTACAGCTGATGGATAAATGAAGCAGCCTACATTATATATTTTTCTCTTTAGTTTTTCATAGTGCTGCTGCAGCTATAAAAAAAGCGGCACACACAGGGCGTTTTCTTCATGTCTCTACACTGTTGCTGAAGCCTTGAAACCTTCCTACTAGTTTATAGAATTCAATTGAGATGTGTTCATGCTCAAAGTCAGATTGAATGATGAGTTGGCTCTGGGGTCACAGGTGCTAAGAGGCAATATAACAAGGACACACAGAGAGATTCATTGTGACTGAAGTGTTTTGATGCTTAGTAAATCTTTTCTTTCCTGCAGATGAAAATCTTTGACAAAAACAAGGACGGCTGTTTGGATTTGAACGACTTGGCGAGGTAATTATCAAAGATCAGGATAAAGATCTATGTGTAGCAATGCCTGCAGTGTTGCATTATCTTGTATTATGTATTATACACTGTACTATATAATATGGACTATATTACTTAATGGTGAGTCCAGTCCAGCCATCAGCAAAGCACTGTGTAACTAAGGGATAATGTGAAGTGAACCCCTCCAAGGTGAGACAAGACCCAGCTCATCCCGTCAGGGTTCCATTCCTCGATAACAACCTGCTCACTATACATCCTGCTTACACGGCTATTTACTTACGAAATATTTGACACAAAATATCGATTTGGAAATGATTTTATGTTTAAAAACAGTCAGTTACACTCACAGTGAGAGTTGCGTCCATAGCAACGGTTAAATCTGTAGCCTTTTTAAAATTAGCTAACCGAGCTAATATTACTCACATTAAAATGAGCTAGCTAGCTGTTGAAAATGAAGATGAATGACAACATTTCCAGTGATGGTGAAGTAAGACAAGTTGACCCGGTCTGCATGAATCAGTCCGTTGACATTTTCCTTTCCATTCACCGTCTTTTAACACCCCTGTATCCCACCCTGTGTTCTGTTTAATGTTTACTTCATGTGCTGTCTTCGGTTTTGTCGATCTCTCTGTCGTAGCCGACAATTTTAGCATCGTTTAACCTTTCTTGCTTTCGCTCCGCTGTTTTTGACTCTTTTTTTGTCCCCTCTGTAAAACAGATCGACGCTAAATTTACCGGACTTCTTTCGGCGGATTGATATGTTTACAGTTAGTCCTCCGCATTGTGTGATTAAAGCCGCATCCCTAGCAACGGTCTCTTCCTCATAACAACGGCCTGTTATCAAGAAATAACAGACCTCAGAATGTCGTAATTAACCAACCAGAATCAAGTATTTAACACAGCCGTGTAATAACGTGTCTTGGTGTAGGTGTACAGACTAAGTTGTTAGCAGAGGCCTCAGGAAAGCTAGCTTACAATCGTGACGTCACTCATCATGATTTTTATCGGACGCACTGTGGCACTATTTTGTATTTTAGGAACACATCAGTAAAATCTGTTTTGATGACAAAAAAATGTTCCAACCAGTGCTAAATTATTAGAACTGCACATGAAAGCATGGCCTTACATTCACACTATATCTCATATTTCAACACAAAGAGGGCGACAACCCAAGACCTGTAAAACTTATGTATGTCTTTCTCAATAAGGATCTTGGCTCTAGAAGAAAATTTCCTGCTCCAGTTCCACATGGATGTAAGTGTATTCTTTATTATTCTGCAGATGGAAACATAAACCATGTTGCACAGTTTAATGAGTAATTTTCTGTTATTTGGATCTGACTTCTCTCCTCCCAGACAGTATCATTAAATTATAACAGCCCCTCTTTTCTCCTCCCTAGGCCTGCGGCAGAGAGGAGAGAAAGAGAGACTTTAACAAGATCTTTGACCACTATGATGTTGTAAGTACAAGAATACACAAAAGTTTCAGGTTTGAGTCTTAAGTCACTTAACAGGGAATTTTATTTGAAACAGCAAACAAAGTGTCTCGATGGCTGTGTGGCAGCTTCCCACTACACTAAATTAATGACACTCCAGATTATCATAATGTGTGCAGAAGAGGACTCGGCACAGCAACAGTAACTCCAATTATCTCCCCTACCGTAGTAATGAGACATAATGATATAAAGCGCACGTTTAGAAGTCAAGTCACTCTCTGGGTAGACGAGTTAACTCGGTCAGACTCATTCACAGGATGAATCAGGAGTCACTGATAAGCCTCCCCTATTGTGTGAAATCATACTGAACAATGTGTCTGTGTTTACATTATAGTTGATAGTTTGAAGAGGAAAGGTTTTTAAATAATCGCCATATAATGAAGTTGTTTCTAGTACTGCACTTTTACTGTGATTTGAGAATAAACGGTATTGAAACATCATGTCTCACTGTACCAATAACCTGTGCGGCAGTCTGTCAGTGACACTTTTCACACCTTGGCTGCATTTTCAACACTTCCAACTAACAGCACAGCAAGTGGCACCTTTTTCACGTTTTACAAAACCACTTTAAGGCTTACCGATGGTCTTCACACAACTTCTCCTGATCCTGGAGAAGGTGCAAATATGCAAAAAGCTCTATATGTTAGTTTTTAAGAGCCTTTTGAGCTCATGGCAAGATATCTCATATATCTCATCTGGCCCCATTTGAGAGTGCTCTTTAGCAAGAGGAAAGCATCGTATTTGTGGTTCGATACTGTAAAGCAGCATTGAGGTTATTCTTCAAATCTTACTTGACATGGTTGATGTCCTATAATGCATGCTGGGATGTGTTACGCCCTAGATTATGCCCAGAAAAGGGAGCGTAATGAATTACTGAATAATGTGAGTGGGATGTAAATTAGATGTGTCCACTTTCTACATCTTTTCTCTTCACTTCAGCTGCTCCTGTCTGTCTTTTTTTCCTCTCATTTTGTCTCCCTCTTTCCTGTTCAGAGTAAGACAGGAGCGCTGGAGGGTCCTGAAGTGGATGGCTTTGTCAAAGACATGATGGGGCTGGTTAGGGTAAGACACCATCACTCAAAGTGTTTCTTACCAAAAATATACTGTTAGTTTGAATGTATACATGTGTTATATGTGTGTGTACCAAAAAGTGCTTCTCAGTGTTTTAATCAAAAGGATTTCAATTAAAAGCCAACACGGGGGATAAGCAACTCTCTACAGCTGAAACAACTAGCCTATTAGTTTAATCGATTATTGTGATTGTCATGCATTATAGAAGATTGCATGTTTGACTGACTGTTATATATGAAAAGGGCATTTTCCACCTGGGGATAAATAAAGTATTTCTGATTCTGATAAGTTCGGGAAGTCGATGGGCATTTTCCACTAATGGAGCGACGGCTGAGAGCTAGTTCAGGCCAGCAAATCGAGCTGCACTGATTTTACACTTCACATGCGTCACTCCACAATCACCTGACAAAAACTTCCTCCAAATGTGCGCTCTATTTAAGCTGCCAGATTTCCGGTCTCTCTCTCTGCTCTGTCATTGCCACCGCTGCCCTGCACCAGTACTAAGCTCATACTTTCAGCCCCACCACCACCCCAGCATCCACCTGCAGACTTCGATTAGAGGGTTTAAGAAAATATCAATCACTCCTCGCATTTCTGCATGTAAAATAAATCTGCAAGGAGTGATGAGGTCAGAGCCTAGACCCCAAACACAAGCTATGTTCTGCTGCTGCAATAAACATTACAAACTAAAAGTATTAGTGAAAAAATTGATCATGAAAATATTAGTTAGTTCAAGCTCTACTTCTACACGCTGACTTAAACCGAAATACTTGAAATTAAGAAACAAGGGGTCCAAATGATGGCATGCCAAACTGATATCAAGATCAAACTGAATTTCCTGTTTAAGAAATCCTCTACGTCATTTAAAAGTAGTTTTTTTGACTACTAAGAAAAATGATTGAGTTAGGTGGGTGTGGACGTCTATAATTGCCAGCATGTTGTAGATTTTAAACCCTGATGATGCACACTCATTACAAGTTTCACAAATGAGAGCTGACAGACACAACTTCATTAAAGGCTATAAAGCATCTGTGCTGCGTGAAAATACCATTTTAACAAATTTTTCTTTCCACTCTCCCTGTCCTCTCTCAGCCCAACCTCACCGGCCCTGATCTGGACAAGCTGCGAGCCGTTCTGCTGCGTCACTGTGACGTCAACAAGGACGGGAAGATCCAGAGGAACGAGCTGGCTCTGTGTCTGGGAGTCAAACCTAAAGCTTAGTTAGAGAGGTGTATTAGAAAACTCTGACTCTGTGTCTGTTGTACAGTCAGGTCGGTGGGATTACTGGGTCATCTAAGGTCAACACGCATTTAATACTTAATAAGATGGAAACACAGTTTGATGGTGTGTGATGAAGAGCAAATTTAAATGACTGTAAGGCCTCTGTGACATGACATGACAGTGTCTCCTGCATGTTGTACTCTGTAATAAAGGAGTGAATGTTATTAAAGCTCCCTGTGCTGTAAGATTAGTGCTATATTTATCACTTTGTTCGTCAGTGCGTACGTGTAGATTTGGAAAACATTAAATGTTTTCATTGTAATATATGATAAGTTTTATTCTATACGTTTGCTGCCAGAGTTTGTTGCTGTTACTGACGTTTGGCAACTTGCATGTTTCTGTGCCAGAGAAGGCCGAAGTACAGCGAGCTGTTTGAAATGTAATGTATCGGGCTGTTAAGGGAAATAAAACCATGAAAAGTGATGAGCAAGTTGAAATGTATTTGTTCTATTTGTACTATTCTTTAAGTTTGTGAGACCAGATTAATTTCCTTGTTGCAGCAACAGCTAACCCGAGGTTGAGGTGTCCCCTCAAACAACAAATAGGTTGGCTAACTGCTTTTCTCACTCAGCTCTCGCTCGGTTAACATGCGTCTTCTTCTCCCCTGAACGCCGAACTTTCGCTTAAAAGTAGCCTTATCACAGTAACTCCCTCTTCCCTCCCCCGGAACAACTTCTCAGCCAATTACCCACTAGAGTTGACGCCTCCCTTAATAAACAACAGCAAACATAAACAGGAATTTCTACTCAGTATTACAATACAACTCATAAAAGATCTAGTCCCTCCAGGAAGTTGGGTTCCTGTGAATTCAAAATATTGTTCCCCTGAAGTCTGCAATGTTTTAAAAACACCTGAAGGCATCTTTGACTGTATTATGTACTTGTTACTGATGTTTGAGTCATCACTGATTTCAAATAGTCATTGTACAGTAAGAAAGTTATCTCCCTGTCTCTTTTCACTGGTGTAGACTGCCGCAGTAGTAGTTTAAAAAAACATAACTGAAATAACATGAAGATTATCCTTTCACTCATGGAAAGCAGTGAATGTGCATGTTCAGTGAGAAATGAGCATTTCATGGCTATTGACTTTATCGTCATTCAATTTTTGCACATTTTATTTGGAGTCCTGACACTGAAATCGACAGGAATTGATGTCAGAAGACAAACAGCTTGCTCAACCAATAGTTGGCTTTATTGGAACATTTGTCCCAGTCACCCACATTGGATGTATAATGTGTTAAAGAGGGAAAAAACGTTGCAACTTTTATTGCAACTTCTTAAAAAAGTGGCCTCGAAATTAAGCATTTTTGGCCGCAACAATCACAGAAACTGTCTGTGTAATCCTGAAGGGACTGATGATCCTTTACAGGTCAAGATCCGCAGTAAGAGACACTATGCTTTCAATGGATGGCCCACAGACAGTGTATTACAATATAATATAATATTTAAAAATGTAATGTGATTCTGACTTTGATCAATCAAAGTGTCACGAAGAAAAACATCGCTCCTCTTTTATATCTCTTAGACAGAACAAAGCAACATGTAGGTTAGGCCTTAACATTTGACCTGCTGTACTTGAGGTCACTGAGACTCTTCTCCTGTGAGATGCAACAAGCTGACAGAGCAAGTCCTTGCTTGTTGAGCTGGACAGAGGAAAAGACACAAACGGGGTTAAGGAGATGGAAACACATTGAACCACTAAAAGGAAGCTAATGGTGCAGACCTAAAAGCTTTGCTCTCACTACGACTGCCTGATCAGCCTCAAGTCCCCACAGGGCTGTGGTGTGGTTTCATACTGTACCTCTTTTTGTCTGTTCATCAGCCACAACTGCAAACATAAAAAAGATACTTAACAAACAGTTTTACTATCCAGTAAACAGGAACAGTTATGTACCAGTGTTTGCATGTGCTAACTGAGCTGTGCACTGAAGGGCTTGTGATTGTGTGTGTTTGTGGGAAGAGCAGATGCCACACAGCTGCTGTAGAACAAACACATCACCATTACTGCTGAAAGCTTTTCTCCCAGCAGTATCACAGGCCTCATTCACTGGATATGTAACGGTTATTGTTCTGCAGTAAAGGGAACATTTATTAGTATAATATCTGATCATTCTCATCTGTAAAGTACTCTAATGAATTAGGAATCAGTTACATATTTTCTGTGAAAAATAATAGTGCTTTGAGAAGTGAAAAAATGGCGGCATGAATAAAAGAGCTGCTTTCTGTTTGTTTTCTTTTCAGGCAAATCAGTTTTAGATGAGATATAGTGCTTCAGAATCTTGACTATGTGTCTTTTAATTCCTGGTATCTGATGTTATCTTCTTGGTAGCCTGACTATCAGGAAACTCTGTCTTAAGACATACCAGGAAGCCAGGACTCTGAGTCTTTTTAGCCCTGATGAGCCCTGCCTTAAAAGAAAATAAACCCTTTTCTAAAGCAACAGTCAGGTGTGAATTATAATGTAAAGACAGCGTCCTTTAAAAAAGTCAACATGGAAAAAAAGTATTTTTACCTATCTGTGTTGTTTCTTCCTGAATAATTTATAGCCAAAAAAACTGTGTCCATTTATTCAGTGACAGCCCTGAACAGCATTACAAGATGCTAAACAGGTTATCTCATTGTTAGGACCACCTGAATCTGTAAGTAAGGATTTATTTAGGTGCTTTACCTGGGGCCTTATAGCTCTAGTGTGTGATCTGTTGTAGTTCAAGCAAAGGACACGGCACTAATGAACCCAAAGGAAGACAAATTTAAGCTGAAGCTAAAGCAGACAAAGGGGCAAACTGTGTGTTTAAGGTCAAACCTTGTGTAAAGAACTAAATGCAGATTATGTGTGCATGCATACGTAACCTTAAATTAACGTTGTGCTCACTGGTAGCCTACTTTTTTTCATCGTTTAACTACGAATACTTTTGAAACATGAAGTAACTGTGTTTTATGAATTCTCCTCTTGTTATATCAAGGGTACATTTGAGCGTGCAAACCCCTTCCTTCCATACAAAGCAGTTTAGTTTGCTGTTTAGTGCTGCCCTCTGGTGGACAGGCTAAAGCATTGCAGTAACAGTGCAGAAAGGAGAGTTAACTGCAGTATTCTGGAATTAACAGAAAGTTGAATGAAGTGTTAAATTTCAGTGTTCATAAATATAATCACCTTTCACCTCTACACAGGTTTCACTGTCATCACTTGAAACTAAAGGTAATATGTTTTCGCCTGTCCGTTGACGGGGACTAGCTAGAAGGCTGTTTGCTACAAAATTCTCCTTGTTTCTAAAACTGATTTATATCAGTAATCACTCTTCTACTCACCCTAAACAAGAAAATAGATACATGCAGCTTACCACCATTATGAAAGAATAAGGGGCTTGCTGCATGAAGCAGGGATCTACTTGTCTCACTTGCTTACACATGAACTATTTGTAGTAAAATGTATTAAGGCCGTGGCACCAGGCTCCTCTCAGGGACAGACAGGACAGACGACTGACCCTCAGCACCTTTTCATGCCTCCCTCTTTCTTCCTCTTCTTCTTTTCTTCCCTGAGTAAACAACAAATAAGACAGGTGCTGTAAATTGCGACCCTCTGCCCTTCTTTAGGTTGCGTTTCTGTGCCTCTCCTAGGTGAAACCTAACATTCACATTCCTATAAGCTGAATAGTAAACATAATTCACAATGTATGCATCTGCCAGGTCACCATGGTTTCAGTTAAGCGCCTCAACGACCTTTACAACAGAAGGTCAGTCAGAAGAAAAATTGATGTTTTGGCAGAAAAATTTGATCTTTTACCCTGAATCAAATAAACTTAACATAAAGCATAAACACAGAAACTCAGATAAAACACTGTTAAATGGATCTATAAGCAACCGTTTAATATCGAATTATATAATCTTTGGAAAACTCTACACAAAGAGAAAAGCATCATAAAGTAGACGTACGTCACACAGTACTTCAACACTTACAACATGTAAACTTTACCTGTGTTTAAAATGGTGTTGGGTAAATAATGCAAAATGTGTTGCCATTGTGTTTTATTAAGTGTGACGCAAGTTGGGCTGTTAGACTGTGGTTGACAAACACTGTAAATTTACACCCATTGTCCTAAACGGACCAGGAAACAGCAGCAGAGGAACTTTTGAAAATATGACAGTGGAAATTGGATCCTATGTTTTTATGCTAAGTTAATTTGAAAGAAGCAACTTGCTACAAGTCTTTAAATATGACTTTTTATAGTGAAGTTATTCTAGTGTCCAACAGGCCTAGCAAAATTCAGTGATCATTGTTAATCTTAATGACTCCCAAGTTGGACTTCAAGCTGTGATCTGACCCCTCTTCAAGGATAAAGTATTCATGATTCATATTTCCAGTCGGACCTCCCTGGGTGTGTTCTGTTGCACTGCTCACTGTGCAAGGCTAAAAATAATACCTGCAAAAATGCGGCCATAAATTTTTATATTATTGTTTGTTTTTGTATGAGATCCCCACCAGCTGGCAGCCATGTGTTTGGTTATTCAACCAAGAAGCTGTTAAAACAAACAGCACTGTGGACAGATGCAGCCCGCTCATGGGACACTCAACGGGGTGTCCTGTCAGAGAGGAGAGACTTGAGGGAAAACGGAGATGGTCAATTTTTTTTTTTAAATCATCAGATGTTTTTGCAGAGAACAATGCCCTGAACAAACTGGACATCTGAGAGTGGCGCATCCAAGTGAAGTGAAGTGCATTTATTTTAACAACTTTAGGACACCACTTTTTTTGTTCAATAATAATCTGACAATAACCTGCATGGGTTGATGCATGCCAGAATGCATTAAGATAAAACAGACTTCAACTAAGGCTACTTCCTCCTAGTTTTCATCATATGTTGCTAACAGAAGTTTCTCTGTCTCTATTTGGGACTTTGTGTCTGTATACTTTTTACTGTGTGCAGAATGGTGTCCCCCAGGGCTCTTTCCTGGAGCCCTTGCCATTCCATATTATTTGCTTCCTATAGGACAGATCATAAAGAGTTTAAAAACAGCCTATTGTCTATATGCAGATGATATACACTTCACTTTTTATTTTAACCTGTGCGGCCTTTAGGTCAATGAACTGCCTAAAGGGATTGGACGACTGAAAATTCCTACACGTTTTATAGCAGGAGCAGGATCTTTTGCAAGAGCGATATTAACGAGTTTGTAATCTCTCGCAGGTAAATCACATCATAAAGCTACAATATGCCAGTTAATCAGCCAGGCCAGTATATTGGCTGATATTAGCTTGCAGATATAGGTATCATTGTTGTGTCATTGTTGAACTGAAAACATATTTCTGTTTCTGAAATGCTACACAAAGTTTCAGGTAATATTGAAACCCTGACTCTATCATAGTTTTCCACCAGAGAGCAATAAGTATTGTTTAATAACTTCCCTTAACTGTCTCCTCTTCATCAAAGAATGACTTTACGTCTCTCAGGTCTCAGGTCACGTCTCATTAAGACTCTGATGTGCTCCTTGAATGCTTCCTGAGATTTTCCATATTACATGTTTCATTAGAGGAAGCTCCATATTGTGTCCATCCCCTGCCACCCACTGTAGGACACATCTGCCTCAGTCATGGTGTCTCAGCTCATGTATAGTGGCGTGCAGCAAATAAACCCTCAGTGAGAGATTTGCGGTGGCCTCCCAAGCTGTCAAACCCACCGCCTGACTGCTACTTGGCGAGCAAATTGAAATTATGAAAACCACTCAACATCATCGGTGAATCTGTGGAGGATGTAATGTAAACTGAGGACATGTGCATGAGAGGAAGCAGGGGAACGAGATTGGTTAGAAGGAGAAAGGAAAAGACAGGATCCGTTAGAAAGTGAACGGCTACCACACACACCTTTACCCTGCACCTACACTATGTGGTCTTGTTGTTGACAGACACTTTTATCAGGACATTTGAACTCGACACGAACCCAGCCGGGACCTGAGATGAACTCCCAAACACAAACAGTCTCCCAGCAGCCACATAGGCTGTTATGTTTCACCTCACTGGCTGTGAAGCTCATTAAGCCAAAGACATTTCCACTTTGTGTCCAACAACACGAACAGATCAACAGTGATTAAAATTCTTCTAAGTAAATGTCATTTAATATTTAGCTGTTAACTGACAAGCTTAAAGACTGGAAGCCAGATGTTAATGATCTGAATAAAAAAATATTTGGGCAAAAGGAAATGCTGTTGTAGCTCTGTGGAATTGTTCACGTTATCCGTCTGGTTTTCTTTGGAAGAGCGCTGATCAAATACTCTTCAATGTCTGCTGCACTTTGATTTACTTCACACACACTGAACTTCAAAACATGTCGTGGAAAACATGTAGCTTAATGTTCAGCTTCAATCTGTGCCTGTGATACCATTGTTCTCCTGCAGAGAGACCAGATATTTTCACGTCATTATTAGATTCCAAAAATGACACGTCTCAGATGCTTTCCAGCCAAGTAGGGAAATACTGTTACCTTTAATTATTTAGTCACTAATTAGAAAAAACATCCATATCAGAGGGCTGCACGGTGGTGCAGTGGTTAGCCTCACACCTAGAAGGTTCCTGGTTTGAACCCCAGTTCTTTCTGTGTGGAGTTTGCATGTTCTCTCCTTGTGTTCCCTCCAGGTCCTCCAGCCTCCTCCCACAGTCCAAAGACATGCTCGTTAGGTTCATTGGTGACTCTAAATGGCCTGTAGGTGTGAGTGTGAGTGTGAGTGTGAAAGGTTGTCTGTCTCTATGTGATTGACTGGCGATATGTCCAGAGTGTACTGCACCTCTCACCCAATGCTGAATCCTAACCTAACAGGATAAGCAGTATAGATAATGGATGAACAGATCTGTATCAGACTCATGAGCTGTCCATTTTGCCTGCTGAAACAATCGACAATAAGTCGGTTCTATGATACTGCAACTTTTAAAACTGAATTCAGGGTTTCAAACTATCAATCAACGTTTAATAGCTGCTAATAATACATGTCAACAGAATATAATAAAATGTGTTTCATGTGCTCTTCTCTGATGATTTCTATCATTAAGTACGTAGCTCTGAACAGAACAGGAAGTCATAAGGAAAGAGACAAAGCAGCTAAATCCCCTCCATACTTTGCCACACACACTGTGGACCACATCTGTTACTGTATGATTTACTAAACATTAATGTTGTTGGACTGTCAATGTAAACTGTTCAGTGAATCATGCTCTCAGTGGCTGCATCGACTGTGTGGCCTTGTCCAACAGCTAGCAGGCCGACAGCAGACTGGTATTTAAAGGCTTTACTGTGAGATCTGTCTTTGTTTGGAAAAGACTGTGTCGAACCACAATTTAAAGTGGTACTGAAACGTTTCCTACCACTGGAGGATGAGGCCAATTCAGAGGATAGACAAAAGATGAGTGTGATAATAACACAAGTTGTTAAAGACCACAGACCCCCCTCTGGATGAAGTAACACACAGAGGTATTCAGAATAAAAAAGAGAAGTAAAATAATACTGCATGTCAGTTTGACCCCCCGGCTTTTAGGCCAACAACCTGACTTCCTCTCTCTTCCTCCATATGTTCCTCTCTCCTCTCTATAGTGCAGTGGAAATATTTCACAGATACTATGAATGTGCGTATGCAGACTTCCCACCTCATTCTTGAGAGCTATCATACTTTGCCATTCTGTGCCAACCTGTCACACAATAAAACGTTTCCAGGATGTGGCCTATATATGCATTTTGGCTTTTTGTTAATGTTCACAATTCAATCATTATAAACTGTCAGATGGCCAGTCCAGCAGGGTTTCTGCGAGGAATAAAAAGGTCTTTATAAAGTGCCAAAGAGATGCCATACAAATCAAACATTCTACATTTACTATACCCAATGAACAGGCTGGTTTTAGGATAAGTAGGTGTTTGCAAAGAGCGAGGAGTTAGAGCCAACAGACCTCGCTCACCTGACACAGATACAGGGTAGCTTGGCATGTAGTTACAGCAACATTGTGGACTTAACTTATTTAATTAATTAAGAAAAAGTCAAAGCTTGACGGTGAAGAAAAAAGAGGAGGGAAAGTGGGGTTAAGGTACAAGCAGTTTAGGCCTTTTTACAAATTTAAGACTACCCGTTTTTAATACCGATGATCAGAGCGAATTCACAGGATTTGTATTTGTGCCAATTACTTTTTCAGTATTGTATCACTTCAATCTATTTAAGCTTGAACACCCATTCATTTGCTTTTCTCGGTATATTGATATTGTACTGTGAAACAATTCTTTGGTACTGTACCATTTACTGATCTAACCTCAGCAGCAGAAAAGAAGCAGCTTGCTAGAAAAAGACCACAGTAGAAGTGGTAATTGAGCAGAAAGCCACAGTGTCAGCACACGGAACTTATAACACGTAACAAAATGCTGAATTTTCCATTCACATGGCCTACATCAGTCAGCCAAAGCTGTAAACCCTGGATGAAAGTATGTATTTTGCACCTGCTAGTATCACCTGAGAACTGAACATGGACCACTGGCGTTTACCCCTGAGCCAAACACACTGTTACACTGCCCATTAAACCAGCAATAAGCATTAGCACGGTAGCAAGGCTAGCAATCTTACCATGGACCAGGTGTGTGTTCTCAGCTGTCCTTAAGCTTCTACTGGGATAAAACTGTTCAGTGTGGGTATTACAGCTAATACTGGACCAAACGTCCCAACAACACAACAACAACAACAACAACAACTAGGTGAGTTGATTCTTTCTTCATCACTTGTCAGGCTGATGTTAAGCTAGCGGTTAGCATCTAGAATAAGCTACTTCATGTTAGCTTCTGAACCCAATGCCTCTGTGTTTATCATAAGCTTTGTCTTTGCAAAAAAAATGTTTGTTCATTTACCCATTTCATGTCCACAAACTTGGACTGCTATTTGAAATATGTATGACCTAGAAGTAGCTAGTTGATTCCTAGCTAGTTGGTAAATAAAAGCATTAGCATGTTTTAAAGCCCATATGTGCATTTTATTTAACATATTTAAAGCATATTTTTGGTTGCATATGAATCTCTGTTTGTGTAGCCTTGTATTGTTTGCCTTGGTGTTGTTTATGTATTACAGTGGGGGTCATCAGAGGTTATTTCTACTGGAGGATGCCAAATTGAGCCATTAGTGAACCACACTTGGATTTTTCTAAGGATATAAGGATTTTTCACATGCATTCCTCTACAAACTCATATGTATACAGATTTTGTTTCTGCCCAGCTTCTTTTCAGGCATCTTCAGCTTCACCCTGAAATCCGTCCTCATTCCCCTGCTCAAAGGAAACAAAACACATCTGAGACCAGATGTGTCCACCACAGTGTCAGCCACCCACTGATCCAAGCTGCTGATGAACCAAAGTTTCCACTGTGGAGCTATTTTAGGAAGCTGTTACTATTCCACAGGGGATTAGAGGGCTCTCCACTGTCGGGGTTCGGCAAAGGAGGTCAAAGGGTCACCACCCACTGTCAACGGGACCAAAGTAAGGGCACCCCCAGGCCTCATGTGATGACATAAACATCCTGGACTAAAAAGGGAATCACCAAAATGGATAAGTCAAGTTAATGCCAGTTAACTGATAATCATATAAGCAAGTATATTTTCAATTCCCACTGACTTATAAATCCAATACTGTGAATGTACGTATTTTTTTTAAAAAGTGGTTGACATTTTCTTTCAGTGTTATATATGAATGACTGAAACCTCTCTCTCTGTATGTTTATGGTACCCTCTTTGAAAGGATTTCACAATAAAATGTGACTCTCGTTCTCCTCCAACACTCTGGGCGATCTCTCCAACATTCCTCCCCGTTTGTCGTCATGGAGCCAGCAGGACAGCTCGGCTATATAAGGCCCTCCTCTCCTGAGTGCAGAGCCAGAACGACAAAGAGATCACAACCTTCTGCTTCACAACGGCCAGAGAGAGGAGGGACGATTCAGACGTGAACCAAAGGACTCGAACCCTAGAGATACAACTTAACACTTTTGAGACTGCAGATATTTTTGATTCTGCTATTTAACAGGAAGATGACTAACATGTCAGGGAGAGCTCTTTTTCTCTTCTTTACAGCACAGGTAGGAATTACAACAGTAAAATTATGTTCTGTTTTTATTAAGATGGTAAATTTTACACCAGATATTCTTAGTGATCATGTCATGCAGAGGTTTATTATATTGACTATTTCACTTTTAAAACAAAGATCTTTACAGCTCTTTGTTTATTGTCATCATAGCCAAATATTTAAAGATTAGAAGACAAAAATAACATGTAACTTTTATGATTTTTTCAAATATAACTGAGGGTAATTAGAAAACATTAAACCATTTTAATTTGCATAAACTGATTGTTTTTATCTACTTTTTAAGGAGTTTTTTTTCATGAACATCATGTAGGTGCAGGGCTATCAGAACATCAGCGTAAAAGAGCAACAGTTAAGCCTGCACACCTTTTCCATGCCCCAATTAAAAAAAATGTAAAACAACATGTAAAAATACTGATTCATTTTCCTTCCCTCTCAGGTGTTTACACTTGCCCTGTCCCAGGTATGTCCTCGGAGGTGCCAGTGCCCTAAGGAGCCCCCCATGTGTCCCCCTGGGGTGCCCCTGATCCTGGATGACTGCGTCTGCTGCCTGGTGTGTGCCCGTCAGAGGGGGCAGGTGTGCTCTGAAATGAACCCCTGTGACACTCGCAAAGGGCTGCAGTGTGAATACTCCACCGACATCCACAAGAGGACGGGCACCTGTGTCGGTGAGTGGGTGATGACATTATTCGTCATTTATCTTGTGATTGAGAGATTTTTTATTTGTAAAATTCAAAATAATAAATGACATTTTTCCCTATTTTGTCCTCCAGCTCACAGGGGAGAAGTGTGTGTTTTGGACGGCTCAGTCTATCAGAACGGTCAGACCTTCTTCCCCAGCTGCAAGTACCAGTGCATCTGCCGTGACGGGCAGATCGCCTGTGTGCCGCGCTGCAACTTGGACGTGATGCTGCCCGGGCCGGACTGCCCCATGCCACGCAGGGTGCAGGTGCCGGGAGAGTGCTGCGAGAAGTGGGTGTGTGAGCCCCAGGCGGAGGCCAGTGCCCTGGGTGGCTTTGCCATGGCGGGTGAGTGCACTGAAAGTAGAAGAAAGTGGGCCATTTGTACAGATACACATATAGTATGGCACATTCCTCTTTGATGTTAATGTCACTGCAGTGTGAGACACAAAGTTGAGAGGTTATGTACATTTGTCTGACCTGATTGGCGCAAGGGAGAAGGACGCAAGGAGGGAAAGAAAAGAGGGGAAAAAGAGGACGGGGTTGAGAGAGGAAACAGAGGAAACAGACAGGGTTGTACTGTATTTTGTTGGTCTTTGAATCCTCTGGTGTTTTTACTCGATCATCTGTTGACTCACTGTCTGTTGTGTTTCAGCCTATCGTCAGGAGGAAAGTGTGAGCTTCGACAGTTGGGACCCCAGCCTGAACTGCATAGAGCAGACCACAGAGTGGGGCGCCTGCTCCCAAACCTGTGGCATGGGGGTGTCCACCAGGGTCACCAATAAGAACCGCCGCTGCGAGATGGTCAAACAGAGCCGACTGTGTATGATCAGACCCTGTGACGACCAGCTGGACCAGACGCAGCTGACACAGCTTGCACCAAAGGTAATTTTCATTATGTATGAGTTAGTTTAGTTGCCAGTAGCATGAGGTTTATAAAGATACTGAAACTGTTGATTGAGAAATAAAAGGCGCACACATTATTTTAATACATTTCTCTTCCTAACCCTTCCCCCGCAGAGAGGCAGTAAGTGCCAGAGGATGGTGAGGAGCGACAAAGCCGTCCACCTCTCCTATAAGAACTGCACCAGCGTCCTGGCCTACAAGCCTCGCTACTGCGGCTCCTGCACGGACGGCCGCTGTTGCACCCCCCACAGAACAAAGACCGCCATGGTGGATTTCCAGTGCTCCAACGGTAAAACCAGCAAGAAGCCGGTGATGGCGATCCTGACCTGCGCCTGCCACAGCCACTGCCCCCGAGACAACGCTGTGTGGCCGCCTTCAGAGCTGGGATACAGCGGCATGAGGTTATAGGTCACAAAGTCACTCTGACATAATGATGAGGTCATAATTAAGAGTAGGTCCAGATTGTTACTGATGACTGTTTCTGTAAATTTAGGAAAACATGAGTTACATTAACTCTAAATTTTATGACATTTGTCAGAAATCGGTACAATCGACATGCCTATAATTACAATTTATGAACAGTGAAATATAAGCTGTTCTTGGGGTCAAAAGTATTTTATAAAATGAGAATCCTCTTTTGAGGTAAAGATCGTAGAGAATTGAAAGCTCTGTATGTCTCTCCTGGAGAGGGATTTTATTGTGTAACATCCTGTGGACAAATAGGTGTGAAGTAGAATCAAAGCACTTAATCCTTTGTGATACATTGCGTCTCTCCACCTTTGGAGATCAGGTAGAATATACTACCAACCATTCAGATCAGACTTTGGTTGTCTGTAGGTGCTGTTACATACTTGGAGGAGATTGTGTTAACTTCACATGGCCTAAGAGGTCAAATATTATGAAGGTGTGCAGTCACAGAGCTGTGCAGACATACATCATAGTTCCTAGCAGCCTTCCACCTGGATGGTTTAATTGCAGTTATGATTTTGATTTTTAAGACACATGTAATCACAATGTGTTTTGCTCAGCCTAAATTATGAGGATATAAAGGGGCTATGTAAAAATGCAATGTGATAAACTACACAAACAGAATAAATGTACACATACGCTTAGACACTTTACTAAATTAATATAACCAGAATACTGTAATCTAGTTTATTTACATTGATAAAATAAAGGGAGCATTTTATCAGCTGTTACCTTTCACTGGCACAGGCATGGAAATCTTTCAACTATGGGACACATTTTTTAAATAACTGGACTTTGTACTTTGACCTGGTTCAAACAAAAGGCTCAGCCATGAAAGAAAGGTCACTGTGGTGACTTAGTGTCATTTCTAACATCTGTCTGCAATCTTACCCTTGTTGTAAAATGCATAACGTCTTTATTCCCATCAATAAATGTAATGTATGTTTTTGTAGTTTAAAAATAGTGCACATTAACAACAGCTATTTTTGTATTGACAAAAGTTTTGTAAATTCTTGCTGTATAGCTGGTTTGACTGAGTGTGTATCAAATACACAGCTTTGATCGGTAACAATGTAAACATAAATATGTGTATATTTGTATGTGGTATCCTTTTACTTACTACTTGAATTATACTTCATGTTTTCCTGTATCCGTCTGAATTATACTGCAACACCCAACATTTGCAAATAAATCTGTATTTTTGGTACCAAGTTGAATGTGTTTGTTTTTCATTCTTTTTGATGCTGAGATTAAGGAGCATTAGCTGGCAGATATATCACATTATAATGCAGGTAGACTACTGACAAAGGGGGTAATGATCTCTGTTGCAAATGACGAAGCTTTAGGTTGACTTGGATGGATGCATTATGAGTGGATAAGGTTAAAAAGGTAAAGCAGAGAGAGAGAGAGAAACTAATGAATATATGTAAAAATGAACTGTAAAACATTTGTTTTTACTACGACTAGCTTCTCATGTTGTTTAATGTGTGGTAGATAATTTCCCTACATCAAACAGTTATATTATAAATGCTGTTTTCATTGATGTGTTTTATAGGTGTATGTCAGTGAGAGTACTTCAGCTGTTACCTAAAACTTACGTTATGGGTGCTCTACATTTCTTAGCGCTGATAGATACAAACACAAAATGTTATAACAGATCATGATATAAAGGATATTTAACCTCACACATATTGAATGTTATCTTCCTATCTCACATAGTCTTAAACCCTTTCCAAGAAATGAGCACACATCTTGAAAATCTTCCCACGTCTGCCTTTAACTGTCCAGGATGTTCATGTTATCACATGGGACCTAATACTTACCAAACCCTCCGAGCCCCACTGACAGTGTGTCGTGACCTTTGACCCTCTCCCTGAACCCTACCTGGGAGATCACAGTGGAAAACCCTGTCATCCCCTTTGGGATTTCTTCTGCTTCCTAATAATAGCTTCTCAGTGGAAACTTTAGCTCATCAGTAGCTGGAATCAGTGAGGGACTGACACTGTGGTCGACACATGTGGTCTCGGCTCTGTTGGAGCATCTGCTGAGCAGAGAGTGTGGTGATGTTACAGGCTGGATGTGTTTGTGGATCTAAGATTTTGTGCTTATTCGAGTGTTTTGCTCTCTTCATATATGGTATGTACAGATTAAAGAGCAAGAACAAAAATGAAATAAAACCATTTCACCATGATTCCTTGGTGATATCTGGTCTGTGTCACAATTATATCTGTATCACAGTATGTGTTTTATGATGTGCAAACTTTCTCTTACAGAACATAATGCAAAAAACAATGCCTCAGGTAGCTTACAAATTATGTCATCTCATAGTTTGTCCCTCAGAGGACGCTCCAACTCCATAGTTTACAATACTTTTAGCAATGTCTGCTGCAAATGGAGCAGGGCATCACAGCTGATCACAGGGTGGTACGGCCTGGGATTGGTTGATGATGTGTCATGATATGTCATTAAATATTATATTAATTATGTTACTAGAGTAAGAAAGCCACCTTCTGAGTAACTTTGCATTTTCATCAGGACAAATCGGTGCAATATCATCTAACATGAACATTATTGACCTTCAGACTTATATAAGTCAAGTGACTTTAAAAAAGTAACGACTTGTTTAGTATAATTTAGCCTTTAAAAGTTAAAAAGGATCTGTAGGTTGTTTTTTTCAAATCAAATTTAGCCACACTTGTTGCAATGACCCTAAATTTGGACTTTACTCTCCTTCTTTTAAAACGACAATTACAGACGATCATGCCTCCAAGTTGAACCTGAGTGTGGGGCGGACCAAACCATTTTTTACATTTAGTCAGGGTGAGAGGGGCATCAGAGAGAGACGGCATATTTTTTCCCGGATAAAGAATTGATAATCTTTGTTTATTTTAATTTAGTTATGACAGTAATAACTTAGATAAGAAAAAAAGAGCTCAGAGTTTAGTATTTATTTAGTATCCACACAAGATCGTAAAAGATACATAGCACATCAGGAGAAGGTAAAAACCTGTCTGTGGGTGTGGTAGAAATCTGTAAATATATATATAAATCACACCCATTGGACATATAAAGTAAAAAAAATAAATGAATTAAAATCAGTTCTCACATATGAAAGTTCAGAATTGAATTTAACATGAAAAAGAAGAAATGGAAAGAAACACTTTACTGCGCTGGAGCTGAATGTCGCCCCTTCTCTCTCTCAAATCAATTAAGCTTTGACACACAGTTAATCATATTCAGCATTTAACTACAATTTTTTGATGTCTTTGATGTATTAGGGACCCCTTAAGGTCATTATACAATATTACTGTTCTGTATAGGTTTACTGTTACACTTACAGCATATTGTTGTAAATTCCCTCTTTTTTACTCCATGAGAGTAAGGGTTTCTCTATAATAAAAAAACATGGCAGCTTTAGGGTTTAAAATTACAAAGTAATATGTATACATTTCTTTCATTTCTGGTGTCCTGATTTTGCTTACTAGGGGGAGACATGCTGCAGCATCAGTCATTGTCTTGGCTCTCTTGGTTGTCTCCAAGGTGAATCAGAGTGCAAGGCGGACCAAACCATTTTGCACATTTGGTAGGGGTGAGAGGGGCCTCAGAAAGAGACTTTTTTTTCTACAATTACAAATAATTCAACTGCTGAAAAAGTTGTCATAAGGATCCATGAGATTATTTTTAGTGCAGGAGTGTATTTCTCCTCTTTGTGTAGAATCGAGTCCACTGAAAAAATAGCAAACATCCAGTTACCCTCCCGACACACGTGCTTGTTCACATGAACACATTCACAGAAGCATAGATTTGACACCTGTTTTAAGCATCTTCATTCTGTTCTTTAGTCCTGCTCTGCCCTCTGCTGGTGGAGGACTGCTATTACACCCAAGAACTAAAACCCGTTTATCCCCTTACCTTTCCTGTTAATTTAACCTAAAACGCATAGAAAAAGCATTAAAAAAGTAAATAAAGGTCATAAGCATTACTTTGAGGGGTCTACAGTCCAAAACGACGGGTCTCCTAGGTTACACTTCTCCCTTCACGCACTCCTGCCTTGGCTTGCATCTAGTTATCCAGAAACAGCATATATTGTCGTGTTCACAATTTCATTGGCTTTTAGCTGATGTCAATCACACTTTGTTCGGTTGCTATTGGCCGGCTCTGCCTTCAGTCAAAGCGGGACAGGCACCTTTCTTCAACGCCGACTCTAATTGGCTATTGTAGGCTGAGACTCAGTAATGAAAGCTCCCATTGGTTCAAATGAGACCTCTTCAGCGCGCTAACAAGCTCTCCTCCATTTTGATCACGTAAATACCAAATACGCGGCATTTCTGACGGCCGATTAGTAACGACTAACGGTGATCCGTGGATACCTATTGATGGAATAATGCTTTTGTACTAAATACTTTACTGGATTATATCATCTGGACCTTTAGCAATGTACCAGGAGTGAATTTATGAAAACAATATGCATCAGTGGATTACAGTGAGCCGTTATCGGTGAGTTACGTCAAATTTGTAATTGTTTGTTTATGTATTGTTGGCGTTGATTGCACCCGCTGTGGTGATTGTATCTTTTAATGCTTTATATCAATAGAATCTTGAGAATCGTAGTTTTCCAACGATGTGACACATGAGTTATCATAAATTATCATCGTAGCTGCTGGGCAAATGTTGCAGTGAATGCCATGACGGCCCGCGGATGGGCCGTAGAGTGTGCCAGGATTTAGTGTCTTAGTGTAAGAGAAAGTGTGGAAAAACGTAAAATGGTCCTTCCTTAGAGTTTAGGTGTGCATACTTTAAAAAAAAATCACTTCTTGTTGCAAATTATGTCAACTTTGATGGGAGAAACCAAAGTAACCTATTTAGGAAATGGATGGCACAGGAGATGGTCTAAAATTTCGCAGATTGTTCTGTTACATAATAAAAGTTCAGTGCCTGGTAAACCATGATTCAATTCTAAGTAACCAAACGGATATTTCCTCTTGTTTGGACATTTGAATTTAAACTAACATTTTTCAGTGTTCATCAATTCAGAAATGTGGATCACCTCTGCTAGCTGTTGTAGTTTCAGTGCAGATTCTCCTGACTTTGATCAGCTGTTAAGAAAACAAACACAACATTATAAAAGCTTCTTTCTCAAGTTATTGCTAGAGCCCGACCGATATTGGATTTTTGGGGCCGATGCCGATTCCAATATTAGGGAGTTAAAAAAAATTCCGATATCGATATATCGGCAGATACAGTCACATATGTTCAAAATGTATCTGAAATTGAAATATTAAAATTCCAAATCTGAAAAGTTATTGTCACATTTGCATGACATACAAAATTCAAATAAAATACTGTTTCTGTAGCAACTTAAATAGCACTAAAATTAAATTAAATGGAAGTGAGTATAACACAAAAACACACACAAGTAGGAACAAAAATGATTTTCTTGTTTTTTCCCACCTTCACTAAACACAGACCAGCTCATTTGACAGATTGATACTGTTAATAATAGTAATAAAAGGCTTAATGAGCAGGATTTTTCATATTAAATATTCCCTCTTAATCAACATCATTATCCAGGAGAAGTGTGAGCTGGTGTCTGTATCAGCAGAGGATCTGCCCTTCGTCTGTGTTTCTATTCTTATTATTCTGCTCTGTTTTGGGCATTTTGGACGATCTATGAACTGTCTATCGCGGGGCAGAGGTCTGGAGCTCAGCCAACAGTTCGCAGGTCGGGACTCAATCAAAACGTAGCATCACGGTGACATGGCTGTCTCTCTGCTCTGCTCTGCTCTGCTCTCTGTCTGTAGCACCGTAACATCGTAACTTTAACATCTTTATTAGACGTGAAAGGGACTTCACAAAACGTCTTACTTTAACGTTATGTGAATGAGAACAGTCCACGCGTGTGTGTGTGTGTGTCTCACTGCTGGAAGGAGCTGCAGGTGTGCTGCGGGCGGAGTAGACTGACGCACACACCTGGCAGCAGCGCGACGATGGCTTATTAAAAGAAAACCCTGTATCTTCCTGCGGTGTTGAACGGATGTGTAGACGTTTAAGCTTGTTGTTTAGAGCGTAACCGCTGTGAAACTAGCAGACAATAAAGCTTAAAGCTCCTGTGCCTTCATTATAATCGAACTTTAAACTAACTGAGAGCCAGACTTTACACACGGGATCTCGTATGCGCAGTTTAGATGCGCAGAGGGTAGAAACAGCGGTGTCTGAAAGCAAGCTTTCTTTGGCTGATTACTGTGATTTTAACATGAGTTTGTTGTTCACAATGTTTCGTTCTGTATGGGAAAGATGATGCTTCCCTTCACTGTGTGTGCTGCTCTGCTCAGCTGTGGAACGCACTCTGGCAGCGATAGGGACATCCTCATTTCCCATCATGCCTGCCGCCTAGTGCTGACTGAGTAGTTTAAGTTGTTAAGTTTGCTATTTATGTTCGAAAATGCAAAAAAATATTTTGTTAGTGTTTTTAATGTGTCTGTTTACATCATATGTTCTGCATACGTTAGTAATTGTCATCTTTGTGCAGGTTTATAGTTGTAACCGTGAGTGGTTTCATTTCTTGACTTCAGCCGTATATTGTTTAAAGGAGTGAGTTTTCGATCCTCATCATGTGAAATCTAAATCTGCGCTCTCTGCCCGTCAGGAGGTGCATTAGATTTTGTCCCGCTGCACTTTTAAAATTTAATGTATATATCTCGGACCATATTGGAGGACTTGTACCTCGATTCCGATATATCTGCGAAGTGCGAATATAGGCCGATAAAATTGGTCGGGCTCTAGTTATTACTAATGAACTAAATGTGCAGTTTTCTCTCATGTGAATCACATATCTGCACAGTTTAAACCTTTGTATTGGAGTTTGGTGACTTGGTAAGATGACTGACAGATGACTCAAGACATAGTTTATGACAATAATATTAAACAGATTTATAGTTACTTCTCGCGGTAACGGTTTTATGCTTTTGTTTTGCTCTTCCACCGCCTCTCTACTCCTTTCTCATACTGATCATTGTCATTTCATTTTCTCCTCTATTCCTGTTTTTTTTCTCATCTCTTTACATCACCTCTCTCACCGATGATTCTCTCTTTTGTTCAAAACAATACACAGACGGCAGAAAAGAGGTGTTTTAATCTGAAAAAAAACAAAGATGAATGGATGAATCATCCAACTGTGTCAGTGAGTGACACTGAAAAACCTTTTTACATGAGATCTCACACTTTTACAGCACTCCTGAAAATATGGGCTGCATGTGTCAACTCAACCAGCTACATTTTTCACCCGACTTTATGCAGACTTTTTCCTGCCAGTCTGCTGGTAAAATGTCGACAAGAAGTCGGGGTGAAATGATGTGTGAACGTAGCAGTTAATCGTCAGGACATGATGACATTTGTATCATGCAACTGGTGCAAAACTAGAAGAGCGTCACATGACAGGATGATTAAAAACATCCAAGGTTGAACAAGGATTATTTAGTAGAGGACAGTGGCAAAGATGTCTGCAAATTGGAGAGATGAACATATCCAAGAGATTCCAGCTTTGAGGGCTGGAATCTCTTTTTTTTGATTGATTTAACCCTCAACATTTGCTATTCACAATGTGTGACTGCTCGCATGTTTCCCCTTAATCTGTGGAGTCTCCTGCAATTAAATCATAATGAAAGGGCACCAGGAGGACAGTCGGTGTTTAGAAGCAATGTGTATCATAGAGATCAAACATGGTCAATTCAAGACCTGGGTACAAATGATTTTATGTAAAACATTATAAAGCCTGTCTCTGCCAAACTACTGTGCAATACAGGAGAAATTTCAGCACAGTCAGCAGCAGGCTGCTCGACTGGTTTCTATCAGGGAACGGTCATACTTTGCTCTCATACTGATTGTGTGTGTGTGTGTGTGTGTTACCTGGGCGTGTGTTCATTCATTCCTCACAGCACAGATGTGATATGATACATATCAGGATGACGTGAGCGCTGTCAGTCATGCCGGGAAAGTAAAACATATCTTTAAAATCTACATATTCATCTAGTGAAAAAAAATACTGTTATGTAAAATGTTTGTTATTTACAGCATCATAGTTGATTGTATATCATTCAGGGAGGGTTTCGTGTTGTTAGTAAGGCAGGTAAGTCACAGTATTCCCGTTGTTTTAGGACTAAACATTTTGTAGCGCTGTAGGGAACCAGAACCAGAAAAAAAGGACCAGTAGTTTAGTTGAGTGTTTGGGCATTTATAAACATTCAGTGTAATGAACCCTTCTCTAACTAGCAAACTGGTTCATTATATTTGTGATTTTTCATTTTGGCTGTTACATGTTGTTACATGAGGGCAGCAGAAACAACTTTATAACAATATTGACATATTGACTTTGAAGTTTATACTTTAAACTTGTTAGCAAAAAGCTTATTTATATATAAAGCAGATTAAGCGCAACATTAGCTTTCATTTTGAGTTATATTTTTATATATTCCTTTTAGCTTTGTTTTTGGCCCCCACCAACTCCTGAGGGAAATATCTTGCTCTTTAGCAGCTAAATTCTTCACACAAAAAATGTGTCCTTCTGCTGTTTGGTGCTGAGGAGGTCGAGTTCAGGGTGTGTTTGCAGAAAACAGCTCACAGTTGCTTCCAAAAGGGTAATAAAAACGGTCTTTCTCAAGTGTATGCATTTTCATGGGAGCTGTAGGTTTTTTTTGTTTTTTGCTCACAAATTAATTATCATTTAATTGTTAGAAAAATTAGAAGAAAACTCAAAGGACATCCTCTTAAAACTATTAAATTATGGTGCGGGAGTGGTCCAGTTAAGTTTTGCATTTCAGCTGTAGCTTCATGTGTTCAATCCTCTTTCATACCTCACTCTCGTGCTGCACATGTTCAAAGACGTTGTTGACTGACAGAAATGGGAGTTGACACATGAAGTAGCCCTGCAGCACAGGGCTTAAACTGAACTTACTGTAGTTGTTGACACAATACCTGTTCCCTCAGTCTGCAGACACACACACTGTGTTTCCGTTTTTGGCTGCTTCAGCTCAATAAGCCACATTATTTGTTTGATTGACAGGAGATAAATTAAGAGCAAGTATCTATGAAACCATAGGAATGTCCTGACAACCACAAAGGAGACACATTTATGAGATGCTTTCAGTGCCACGTAGTGATGTTAGAAGATGATGTGGGCGGGAAGGCTCTGATCAAGTGCTTCTGTAAAACAAACAGAAACCAGACACACACAGAGCAGGACACACCTTGTTTGAAAGCAGACAGTTGAGGTTCAGGTGGTGAACACACACAGTGACACCTGTTGCGAAGATGCTGCTCAGACTTGCTCTTCTCTCCCTTCTCGTTTCACCAGGTAAGAAAACCTTTACCATCATATACTGCAGGTATATAGGTCAGGGGATTTTATCAGGACAAGACTCGTTTGTAACTTTTAAGAGAGGCTGGTTCAAAACATTAGCGTGTTAGCTGTGACACTGCAACATAATGTGGTTATCCTGAGGGGGATCCAGGGAGAACATCAGTTTCAGGGCTGGTAAAACATCAGAGATTTAAGTCATTGCTTCCCTCCTGAAAAAGTCTGTCACAGTATGCCTTTGTGCTAAAGAATGACAAATGTGAATTACACAAGACAAAAATCAAACTGTATATTGGCAAAATTAAATTATCAGGTTTTTCTGGTGGCAAATATCAATATACCATCAATATTTAATTAGATTTTCAGATATCTTTAGAACCTGGTGAAATAAGACACACTTTCTGGACTAACTTTGAGATGTTTCCAAAAAACACATTAAAATGAAGAAAATAAAAAAGAGTTTAAAACGGAGTGCCTTGAATAAATAAGAAATCCTTGGGTTTTCAGCCCCTGGCATGAACAGTCTTATATTTAGTTCTTCATGGAATATACTTGTTTATTATGTGGATTTAATCTGAATGCATCTGACATTAGATGTGCACGTGTTTACTGAGATCTCATAAAATAGCACAGCAGAACAATAAGCTCTGAATGGGAGGAACAGTGTGCCACCTCCTTTTTATTATTACTGTGCTTCATAATTAAAGAAGCAAGCCTGACCAGTTTGGACATGCCGTCTTTGGGAGTAGCTGACTTTCTAGTTTAGGGGAGCTCTCATGTGACTTTGTAGTATCTGTATAAATGTTTGTGTAGTTCTATAATTCCCCCTCTATAGTTTCACCATGTATCTTATAAGTCCCAGTCTGCTGAGGTTTAAGTACACATTTGGCATCTTACTACTGGGCTTTGTTGATTTTAAAGTAGTAGCAGACATTCAGGAGCATGATGCTTAGGAACAACTTTGTGTGTATCTTTTGTGCAAATTCCTCTCAGAATGACACCAAAGACAACCAGCTCACATTTTAAGCATGTGAATTCAGTGCCAGTCCATCACAATTTTTAATACCAATTATTAAAACACTACTTAAAGGTTTAATCTCGAAGATTTTCTTGTAAATAAACGTCTGTTAAGTCACTATTGCCGAAAGAGGTAACACAATGGTGATTGAGCCTATGGCCCACTGATGAAAGCCTTTGCATTTGCAGAGTGTAGTATTCTCATGGACTAGGTCTTAGTGGCGACATTCGCGGAAAAAATCACAAGCGGCGCCCAGTTAGTGACATGTACACCTTACACCAATGACCAGCCAATCAAATCAAACACAGCAATGATGTGACAATTAACAGAAAATATCAGTCCCAGTGTTCTGTCTTGGGACCTTACCACAAATTTGTTATCATCTTCTTTACAAATGTTGTGTAGTTCTTTAGATCATGCACATGTTTTCAATGCTTGACTGTTATCTCTGATTTTTAATCTGATATGTAGTCATGTGTTTCTGGTTTTGCCTCAATCCTTGTGGCTGCAGTGCTGTCACTGGACTGCTTTGTGTGCAGTTCTTCCGCCACTAATGAAGAATGCAACAAGAGAAATCAGACGTGTCCGGCTCCGCTGGACACGTGCATGACTACGATCGGCATTGCAGGTAACACCGAATATATGAGTTCCTGTATTATAATGTAAATTCAGATTAAAGTGCCTATATAGTTGGTTGAATTAAGACAATTTCAGCCTCTTGAATGTGTGAAAACATAAAATAAATTTCAGCCCAAACTCACTCCATCTTCCTGCTGTCTATGTGTGTGATGATTTCCAGGTTCTTCCAAAGCCATAGTGAAGCAGTGTGCGAGCATGATTACGTGCAATGGAGCTGCCGAATCGGCCTCTGTGGACTCAAACGGGAACGGAAACATTGTCACTTGCTGCAACAGCTTCAACTTGTGTAATTTCAGTGGGGCCGAGTCCGTTCACATACACACAGCACTGCTGCTTTTGACTGCAGGTGTGTTATTACTGCTGTCACGCTGATTAAGCACTCACGCTGTCAAAAGCTGTTACACTGCTGCTCTGTATATAAAAGTGTTGGGATGAATTGAATGTAATATTGTGTAAAATAATTATATATAATGCATAATGTACAGACTGTTTAGCTATATTTCTTTCTATAAGAGATACATACAGCTGATTAATACCACTTAAACAAGTCTGGCATTTAAATAATAACATACCCTGACCCACCTATAGCTGCTGTATGTGAATGCTGATGATGGTTTGTTAAAAAACCGAAGGTTCCTGCTGCACTATGCAAATACTTAGAATACATTTTCAAAACAAAACATGTAAATTACTTTAGGGGGTCTCAGTGTATCATTATAGAGTATTTACAGAAGTGTGGCCATTCTCTTATAGCTTAACAGGTTAATTAGCTGATGTTTCAGGGGACGACTTCTTTATTAAAGCTTACACCTGCTGCCTCGATCGAAATAACTTGTCTTAGTTGTTTTTTAGACTTTACATTTTAAAAACAACTTTGAAACTTTGATAGCAAATAAGGATTGTGTTTAATGTATATCAATAGTTTAAATTGTAAAATTCAGTCTTAAGTAATTAATTAATTTAATCTTAAGTGGGCTCCGTCCTATAACGACGCAGTCAGACAACACATCAGGACGACTGGTATAACGACGCAGTCAGACGACACCAGGACGACTGTTATAACGACACAGTCAGATAACACATCAGCATGACAGGTATAACAATGCAGTCAGACGACAGGTATAACGACGCAGTCAGAGGACACGTGAGGAAGACAGATATGACGACGCAGCCAGACGACATACCAGGACAACAGGTATAGCGAAATAGTCAGACGACACACCAGGACGACAGGTATAATGTTATAGTCACAACAGGACGAGGGGTAGAACGACACAGTCAGACGACACATCAGGATGACAGGTATAGTGACGCAGTCAGATGAAACATCAGGGGTCTGTTTCAGAAAGCGCGTTTAGTGAAAACTCCGGGTTTGTTAACCCTGAAATTAGGGAAACCTCGGGTTTTACGTTTCAGAAAGAGAGGTTACTTTAACTCTTTTAAAAAAAAATCAAAAGACAAATCTGTGTCAAAGTTGTTGTTTTTTTTTATTAAACTAACACAATTCAGTTTAATCAACATAAATTATAATGTATGTGAAGTCAGCATCATGTTAGGGATAAAGCTGATGCACATTAAAACAGCCACTGAATGATATTTCATTAGTTTAATATTTAAAATCTGACTGAAGTGAGGTTCAGCCATGAGCCCATTTTGCCTGAGCCGCACCTTTGAATGATGGTATTTTATTTTTAACTGCTTCCATGTACGTTTTTCTCCCGCTGGATTGCTCCTGAATTAAAATAAATTTTAGCTTCCTGTCGTGATTAAATATTAAGTAAATAGACCAATTCAAACTTGCGAATTTACTCAAGCAGCAGTTTCTTCCCACGACGCTTCTGTCTTTTATAGCTGCAGCAGTGTTACTTTATTTTTCTACAAACATGCTCATATTGGCTGAACGTCCGCATTAAGATTTCGAGCTCCACTGGTGTGACGTAGGAGGGCCTCTTTTTGTGTACCGTTGCCTTGGTGTATCGTGGTATCAGGGCTCCATTAATGCTGGCTTTTTAACTCCGGCTGAACCTACTCAGGGTTGATTGGACTAACTCTGATCAGCTGTTCTGAAACCAAAAAGCCAGCAAATTTGAACTCTGAGTAAGTCAAACCACAGTCCGGGGTTAGACTGAGGGTTTGTTGAACCTCCTTTCTGAAACGGACCCCAGGATGACAGGTATAATGATACAGTCAGACGACACATCAGCATGACAGGTATAACAACGCAGTAAGACGACACACCAGGACGTCAGGTATAAGGAAGCAGTCAGACGACACACCAGGACAACAGGTATAATGTTATAGTCACAACAGGACGAGGGGTAGAACGACACAGTCAGACAGCACATCAGGACGACAGGTATGGCGACATATCAGGACAACAGGTATAATGACGCAGTGAGATACACAACAAGACAACAGTTATAATGAAGCAGTAGGATGACAGCCAGGACGACAGGTATAATGACGCAGTAGGATGACAGCCAGGACGACAGGTATATTGACGCAGTAGGATGACACATCAGGACAGCAGGTATAATGACGCAGTAAGAAGACAACAAGGACGACAGGTATAATGACGAAGTAAGATGACAGCCAGGACGACAGGTATAATAACGCAGTCAGATGACGAGTCAGGACGACACGTATAATGACGCAGTAGGATGACATATCAGGACAACAGGTATAATGACGCAGTCAGATGACACATCAGGACAACAGGTATAATGACGCAGTCAGATGACAATTCGGGACGACACGTATAATGACGCAGTAGGATGACATATCAGGACAACAGGTATAATGACGCAGTAAGATAACAGCCAGGACAACACGGATAATAACGGAATAGGATGATGCATCAGGACAACAGGTATATTGACGCAGTAGGATGACACATCAGGACAACAGGTATAATGACGCAGTTGGATGACACATCAGGACGACAGGTATAATGACGCAGTAATGCGACAGCCAGGACGACAAGTATAATGACGCAGTAGGACGACACATCAGGACAACAGGTATAATGACGCAGTAAGATGACAGCCAGGACGACAGGTATAATGACGCAGTAAGATGATGAATCAGGATGACACGTATAATGACGCAGTAAGGCGACAGCCAGGACGACAGGTATAATGAAGCACTAAGATGACAAATCAGGATGACACGTATAATGACGCAGTAAGATGACAGCGAGGACGACACGTATAATGACGCAGTCAGATGACACATCAGGACAACAGGTATAATGACGCAGTCAGATGACACAACAAGGCAACAGGTATAATGACGCAGTAAGATGACAGCCAGGACGACAGGTATAATGACGCAGTAGGGTGACACATCAGGACAACAGGTATAATGAAGCAGTAAGATGACAAATCAGGACAACAGGTATAATGACGAAGTAAGATGACAGCCAGGACGACACATATAATGACGCAGTCAGATGACACATCAGGACAACAGGTATAATGACGCAGTCAGATGACAACAAGGCAACAGGTATAATGACGCAGTAAGATGACAGCCAGGACGACACATATAATGACGCAGTAAGTTGACACATCAGGACACCAGGTATAATGACGCAATGAGGCGACATATCAGGAAAACAGGTATGATGACACAGTAAGATGACAGTCAGGAGGACAGGTATAATGACGCAGTAGTATGACACATCAGGACAACAGGTATAATGACGCAGTAAGATGACACATCACGACAACAGGTATAATGACGCAGTAAGTTGACATATCAGGACAACAGGTATAATGACGCAGTAAGATGACAGCCAGGACGATAGGTATAATGACGCAGCAGTATGACACATCAGGACAACAGGTAGAATGACGCAGTAGGATGACACATCAGGACCACAGGTATAATGACGCAATCTGATGACAAGTCGGGACGACACGTATAATGACGCAGTCAGATGACACATCAGGACAACAGGTATAATGACGCAATCAGATGACGAGACGGGATGACACGTATAATGACGCAGTAGGATGACATATCAGGACAACAGGTATAATGACGCAGTAAGATGACAGCCAGGACGACACGTATAATGACGCAGTGAGATGACAGCCAGGACGACAGGTATAATGACGCAGTACGATGACACATCAGGACAACAGGTATAATGACGCAGTAGGATGACACATCAGGACAACGGGTATAATGACACAGTAAGTTGACACAACAGGACATCAGGTATAATGACGCAGTAAGATGACAAATCAGGATGACACGTATAATGACGCAGTAGGATGACACATCAGGACAACAGGTATAATGACGCAGTAGGTTGACACATCAGGACACCAGGTATAATGACGCAGTAAAATGACAGCCAGGACAACAGGTATAATGACGCAGTGAGATGACAAAACAAGACAACAGGTATAATGACGCAGTAAGATGACAACCAGGACGACAGGTATAATGACGCAGTAGGATGACAGCCAGGACGACAGGTATAATGACGCAGTAGGATGACACATCAGGACAACAGGTATAATGACGCAGTAAGGCGACAGCCAGGACGACAGGTATAATGAAGCACTAAGATGACAAATCAGGATGACACGTATAATGACGCAGTAAGATGACAGCGAGGACGACACGTATAATGACGCAGTCAGATGACACATCAGGACAACAGGTATAATGACGCAGTCAGATGACACAACAAGGCAACAGGTATAATGACGCAGTAAGATGACAGCCAGGACGACAGGTATAATGACGCAGTAGGGTGACACATCAGGACAACAGGTATAATGAAGCAGTAAGATGACAAATCAGGACAACAGGTATAATGACGAAGTAAGATGACAGCCAGGACGACGCATATAATGACGCAGTCAGATGACACATCAGGACAACAGGTATAATGACGCAGTCAGATGACAACAAGGCAACAGGTATAATGACGCAGTAAGATGACAGCCAGGACGACACATATAATGACGCAGTAAGTTGACACATCAGGACACCAGGTATAATGACGCAATGAGGCGACATATCAGGAAAACAGGTATAATGACACAGTAAGGTGACAGTCAGGAGGACAGGTATAATGACGCAGTAGTATGACACATCAGGACAACAGGTATAATGACGCAGTAAGATGACACATCACGACAACAGGTATAATGACGCAGTAAGTTGACATATCAGGACAACAGGTATAATGACGCAGTAAGATGACAGCCAGGACGATAGGTATAATGACGCAGCAGTATGACACATCAGGACAACAGGTATAATGACGCAATCAGATGACAAGTCGGGACGACACGTATAATGACGCAGTCAGATGACACATCAGGACAACAGGTATAATGACGCAATCAGATGACGAGACGGGATGACACGTATAATGACGCAGTAGGATGACATATCAGGACAACAGGTATAATGACGCAGTAAGATGACAGCCAGGACGACACGTATAATGACGCAGTGAGATGACAGCCAGGACGACAGGTATAATGACGCAGTACGATGACACATCAGGACAACAGGTATAATGACGCAGTAGGATGACACATCAGGACAACGGGTATAATGACACAGTAAGTTGACACAACAGGACATCAGGTATAATGACGCAGTAAGATGACAAATCAGGATGACACGTATAATGACGCAGTAGGATGACACATCAGGACAACAGGTATAATGACGCAGTAGGTTGACACATCAGGACACCAGGTATAATGACGCAGTAAAATGACAGCCAGGACAACAGGTATAATGACGCAGTGAGATGACAAAACAAGACAACAGGTATAATGACGCAGTAAGATGACAACCAGGACGACAGGTATAATGACGCAGTAGGATGACAGCCAGGACGACAGGTATAATGACGCAGTAGGATGACACATCAGGACAACAGGTATAATGACGCAGTAAGTTGACATATCAGGACAACAGGTATAATGACGCAGTAAGATGACAGCCAGGACGACAGGTATAATGAAGCAGTAGGATGACACATCAGGACAACAGGTATAATGACGCAGTCAGATGACACAACTAGGCAACAGGTATAATGACGCAGTAAGGTGACAGGCTGGACGACAGGTATAATTACGCAGTATGGCGACAGCCAGGACGACAGGTATAATGAAGCAGTGAGATGACATATCAGGACAACAGGTATAATGACGCAGTGGGATGACACAACAAGACAACAGGTATAATCACGCAGTGAAATGACAGCCAGGACGACAGGTATAATGACGCAGTGAGATGACAGCCAGGACGACAGGTATAATGACGCAGTAGGATGACACAACAGGACAACAGGTATAATGACGCAGTCAGATGACAAATCAGGATGACACGTATTATGACACAGAAAGATGACAGCCAGGACGACACGTATAATGACGCAGTAGGATGACAAATCGGGATGACACGTATAATGACACAGTAAGATGACAGCCAGGACGACACATATAATGACGCAGTCAGATGACACATCAGGACAACAGGTATAATGACGCAGTCAGATGACAAGTCGGGGCGACACGTATAATGACGCAGTAGGATGACATATCAGGACAACAGGTATAATGACGCAGTAAGATGACAGCCAGGACGACACATATAATGAGGCAGTCAGATGACACATCAGGACAACAGGTATAATGACGCAGTAAAATGACAAGTCGGGACGACACGTATAATGACGCAGTCAGATTACACATCAGGACAACAGGTATAATGACGCAGTCAGATGAGAAGTCGGGACGACACGTATAATGACGCAGTAGGATGACATATCAGGACAACAGGTATAATGACGCAGTGAGATGACACAACAAGATAACAGGTATAATGACGCAGTAAGATGACAGCCAGGACAACAGGTATAATGACGCAGTAGGATGACACATCAGGACAACAGGTATAATGACGCAGTAAGATGACAGCCAGGACAACACGTATAATGACGCAGTGAGATGACACATCAGGACAACAGGTATAATAATGCAGTCAGATGACGAGTCAGGACAACACGTTTAATGACGCAGTAGGATGACACATCAGGACAACAGGTATAATGACGCAGTAAGATGACAGCCAGGACAACACGTATAATGACGCAGTAAGATGACACATCAGGACAACAGGTATAATGACGCAGTAAGTTGACACATCAGGACACCAGGTATAATGACGCAGTAAGTTGACACATCAGGACACCAGGTATAATGACGCAATAAGGCGACATATCAGGACAACAGGTATAATGACGCAGTAAGATGACAGCCAGAACGACAGGTATAATGACGCAGTAAGGCCACAGCCAGGACGACAGGTATAATGACGCAGTAAGGCCACAGCCAGGACGACAGGTATAATGACGCAGTAGGATGACACATCAGGACAACAGGTATAATGACGCAGTAAGTTGACACATCAGGACACCAGGTATAATGACGCAGTAAGATGACAGCCAGGACGACAGGTATAATGACGCAGTAAGGCCACAGCCAGGACGACAGGTATAATGACGCAGTAGGATGACAAGTCGGGACGACACGTATAATGACGCAGTAGGATGACATATCAGGACAACAGGTATAATGACGCAGTGAGATGACAGCCAAGACAACAGGTATAATGACGCAGTAGGTTGACACATCAGGACACCAGGTATAATGACGCAGTAAAATGACAGCCAGGACAACAGGTATAATGACGCAGTAGGATGACACATCAGGACAACAGGTATAATGACGCAGTAGGATGACACATCAGGACAACAGGTATAATGACGCAGTAAGATGACAGACAGGACGACACGTATAATGACGCAGTGAGATGACACAACAAGACAACAGGCATAATGACGCAGTAAGATGACAGCCAGGACGACAGGTATAATGACGCAGTCAGATGACAAGTCGGGACGACAAGTATAATGACGCAGTAGGATGACATATCAGGACAACAGGTATAATGACGCAGTGAGATGACACAACAAGACAACAGGTATAATGACGCAGTAAGTTGACATATCAGGACAACAGGTATAATGACGCAGTAGGATGACACATCAGGACAACAGGTATAATAACGCAGTAAGTTGACACATCAGGACAACAGGTATAATGACGCAGTAAGATGACAGCCAGGACGACAGGTATAATGACGCAGTAGGATGACACATCAGGACAACAGGTATCATGACGCAGTCAGATGACAAATCGGGATGACACGTATAATGACGCAGTAGGATGACACATCAGGACAACAGGTATAATGACGCAGTAAGATGACAGCCTGGACGACACATATAATGATGCAGTCAGATGACAAATCGGGACGACACGTATGACGCAGTAGGATGACATATCAGGACTACAGGTAAAACGACGCAGTGAGATGTCACAACAAAACAACAGGTATAATGACGCAGTAAGATGACAGCCAGGACGACACATTTAATGACGCAGTCAGATGACACATCAGGACAACAGGTAAAATGACGCAGTACGATGACAGCCAAGACAACAGGTATAATGACGCAGTAAGATGACAGCCAGGACGACAGGTATAATGATGCAGGACGGCGATAGCCAGGACGACAGGTATAATGACGCAGTCAGATGACAAGTCGGGACGACACGTATAATGACACAGTAGGATGACACATCAGGACAACAGGTATAATGACGCAGTCAAATGACAAATCGGGATGACACATATAATGACGCAGTCAGATGACAAATCGGGATGACACGTATAATGACACAGTAAGATGACAGCCAGGACGACACGTATAATGACGCAGTCAGATGACACATCAGGACAACAGGTATAATGACGCATTAAGATGATAGCCTGGATGACACATATAATGACGCAGTCAGATGACACATCAGGACAACAGGTATAATGACGCAGTCAGATGACAAGTCGGGACGACACGTATAATGACGCAGTAGGATGACATATCAGGACAACAGGTATAATGACGCAGTGAGATGACACAACAAGACAACAGGTATAATGACGCAGTAAGATGACAGCCAGGACAACAGGTATAATGACGCAGTCAGATGACATATCGGGACGACAGGTATAATGAAGCAGTAAGATGACAAATCGGGATGACACGTATAATGACGCAGTAAGATGACAGCCAGGACGACACATAAAATGACGCAGTCAGATGACACATCAGGACAACAGGTATAATGACGCAGTCAGATGACAAGTCGGGACGACACGTATAATGACGCAGTAAGATGACAGCCAGGACGACACATATAATGACGCAGTCAGATGACACATCAGGACAACAGGTATAATGACGCAGTAGGATGACACATCAGGACAACAGGTATAATGACGCAGTAGGATGACACATCAGGACAACAGGTATAATGACGCAGTAGGATGACACATCAGGACAACAGGTATAATGACGCAGTAAGATGACAGCCAGGACGACACGTATAATGACGCAGTCAGATGACGAGTCAGGACGACACGTATAATGACGCAGTAGGATGACATATCAGGACAACACGTACAATGACGCAGTAGGATGACATATCAGGACAACAGGTATAATCACGCAGTGAGATGACAGCCAGGACGACAGGTATAATGAAGCAGTAGGATGACACATCAGGACAACAGGTATAATTACGCAGTAGGATGACACATCAGGACAACAGGTATAATGACGCAGTAGGATGACACATCAGGACAACAGGTATAATGACGCAGTAAGTTGACATATCAGGACAACAGGTATAATGACGCAGTAAGATGACAGCCAGGACGACACGTATAATGACGCAGTCAGATGACGAGTCAGGACGACACGTATAATGGCGCAGTAGGATGACATATCAGGACAACACGTACAATGACGCAGTAGGATGACATATCAGGACAACAGGTATAATGACGCAGTGAGATGACAGCCAGGACGACAGGTATAATGACGCAGTGGGATGACACATCAGGACAACAGGTATAATGACGCAATAAGTTGACACACCAGGGCAACTGGTATAATGACGCAGTAAGATGACAGACAGGACGACAGGTATAATGACGCAGTAGAATGACACATCAGGACCACAGGTATTATGACGCAGTAAGATGACAGCCAGGACGACAGGTATAATGACGCAGTCAGATGACAATTCGGGACGACACGTATAATGACGCAGTAGGATGACATATCAGGACAACAGGCCTAATGACGCCATAAGATGACAGCCAAGACAACAGGTATAATGACGCAGTAAGATGACAGCCAGGACGACAGGTATAATGACGCAGTAGGATGACACATCAGGACAACAGGTATAATGACGCAGTAAGATGACACATCAGGACAACAGGTATAATGACGCAGTAGGATGACACATCAGGACAACAGGTATAATGACGCAGTAAGTTGACACATCAGGACAACAGGTATAATGACGCAGTAGGATGACAAAACCAGACAACAGGTATAATGACGCAGTAAGGTGACAGGTAGGACGACAGGTATAATGACGTAGTAAGGCGACAGCCAGGACGACAGTTATAATGAAGCAGTAAGATGACAAATCAGGATGACGCGTATAATGACGCAGTTAGATGACAGCCAGGACGACACATATAATGACGCAGTCAGATGACACGTCAGGACAACAGGTATAATGACGCAGTCAGATGACAACCAGGACGACACGTATAATGACGCAGTAGGATGACATATCAGGACAACAGGTATAATGACGCAGTAAGATGACAGCCAGGACGACAGGTATAATGACGCAGTAGGATGACACATCAGGACAACAGGTATGATGACGCAGTAAGTTGACACATCAGGACAACAGGTATAATGACGCAGTAAGATGACAGCCAGGACGACACGTATAATGACGCAGTCAGATGACGAGTCAGGACGACACGTATAATGACGCAGTAGGATGACGAGTCAGGACGACAGGTATAATGACGCAGTAAGTTGACACATCAGGACAACAGGTATAATGACGCAATAAGTTGACACACCAGGACAACTGGTATAATGACGCAGTAAGATGACAGACAGGACGACAGGTATAATGACGCAGTAGGATGACAGCCAGGACGACACGTATAATGACGCAGTAGGTTGACAGCCAGGACGACAGGTATAATGACGCAGTAAGATGACAGCCAGGACGACACATATAATGACGCAGTCAGATGACACAACAGGACAACAGGGATAATGACGCAGTAAGTTGACACATCAGGACAACAGGTATAATGACGCAGTAAGATAACAGCCAGGACGACAGGTTTAATGACGCAGTAAGATGACAGCCAGGACGACACATTTAATGACGCAGTCAGATGACACATCAGGACAACAGGTAAAATGACGCAGTAAGATGACAGCCAAGACAACAGGTATAATGACGCAGTAAGATGACAGCCAGGACGACAGGTATAATGATGCAGGACTGCGATAGCCAGGACGACAGGTATAATGACGCAGTCAGATGACAAGTCGGGACGACACGTATAATGACGCAGTAGGATGACATATAAGGACAAAAGGTAATAGACGCAGTAAAATGACAGCCAAGACAACACGTATAATGACGCAGTAGGATGACACATCAGGACGACAGGTATAATGACGCAGTAAGATGACAGCCAGGACGACACGTATAATGACGCAGTAGGATGACACATCAGGACAACAGGTATAATGACGCAGTCAGATGACAGCCAGGACGACACATATAATGACGCAGTCAGATGACACATCAGGACAACAGGTATAATGACGCAGTAAGATGACAGCCTGGACGACACATATAATGATGCAGTCAGATGACAAATTGGGACGACACGTATGACGCAGTAGGATGACATATCATGACTACAGGTAAAACGACGCAGTGAGATGTCAAAACAAAACAACAGGTATAATGACGCAGTAAGATGACAGCCAGGACGACAGGTATAATGACGCAGTAGGATGACAGCCAGGACGACACGTATAATGACGCAGTAGGATGACAGCCAGGACGACAGGTATAATGACGCAGTAAGATGACAGCCAGGACGACACATATAATGACGCAGTCAGATGACACAACAGGACAACAGGTATAATGACGCAGTAAGTTGACACATCAGGACAACAGGTATAATGACGCAGTAAGATGACAGCCAGGACGACACATTTAATGACGCAGTCAGATGACACATCAGGACAACAGGTAAAATGACGCAGTAAGATGACAGCCAAGACAACAGGTATAATGACGCAGTAAGATGACAGCCAGGACGACAGGTATAATGATGCAGGACGGCGATATCCAGGACGACAGGTATAATGACGCAGTCAGATGACAAGTCGGGACGACACGTATAATGACGCAGTAGGATGACATATCAGGACAACAGGTAAAATGACGCAGTAAGATGACAGCCAAGACAACAGGTATAATGACGCAGTAGGATGACACATCAGGACGACAGGTATAATGACGCAGTAAGATGACAGCCAGGACGACACGTATAATGACGCAGTGAGATGACAGCCAGGACGACAGGTATAATGACGCAGTACGATGACACATCAGGACAACAGGTATAATCACGCAGTAGGATGACACATCAGGACAACAGGTATAATGACGCAGTAGGATGACACATCAGGACAACAGGTATAATGACACAGTAAGTTGACACAACAGGACATCAGGTATAATGACGCAGTAAGATGACAAATCAGGATGACACGTATAATGACGCAGTAGGATGACACATCAGGACAACAGGTATAATGACGCAGTAGGTTGACACATCAGGACACCAGATATAATGACGCAGTAAAATGACAGCCAGGACAACAGGTATAATGACGCAGTGAGATGACAAAACAAGACAACAGGTATAATGACGCAGTAAGATGACAACCAGGACGACAGGTATAATGACGCAGTAGGATGACAGCCAGGACGACAGGTATAATGACGCAGTAGGATGACACATCAGGACAACAGGTATAATGACGCAGTAAGTTGACATATCAGGACAACAGGTATAATGACGCAGTAAGATGACAGCCAGGACGACAGGTATAATGAAGCAGTAGGATGACACATCAGGACAACAGGTATAATGACGCAGTCAGATGACACAACTAGGCAACAGGTATAATGACGCAGTAAGGTGACAGGCCGGACGACAGGTGTAATTACGCAGTATGGCGACAGCCAGGACGACAGGTATAATGAAGCAGTGAGATGACATATCAGGACAACAGGTATAATGACGCAGTGGGATGACACAACAAGACAACAGGTATAATCACGCAGTGAGATGACAGCCAGGACGACAGGTATAATGACGCAGTGAGATGACAGCCAGGACGACAGGTATAATGACGCAGTAGGATGACACAACAGGACAACAGGTATAATGACGCAGTAAGTTGACACATCATGACAACAGGTATAATGACGCAGTCAGATGACAAATCAGGATGACACGTATTATGACACAGTAAGATGACAGCCAGGACGACACGTATAATGACGCAGTAGGATGACACATCAGGAAAACAGGTATAATGACGCAGTAAAATGACAGCCAGGACAACAGGTATAATGACGCAGTGAGATCACACAACAAGACAACAGGTATAATGACGCAGTAAGATGACAACCAGGACGACAGGTATAATGACGCAGTAGGATGACACATCAGGACAACAGGTATAATGACGCAGTAGGATGACACATCAGGACAACAGGTATAATGACGCAGTAGGATGACACATCAGGACAACAGGTATAATGACGCAGTCAGATGACAAATCGGGATGACACGTATAATGACACAGTAAGATGACAGCCAGGACGAGACATATAATGACGCAGTCAGATGACACATCAGGACAACAGGTATAATGACGCAGTCAGATGACAAGTCGGGACGACACGTATAATGACGCAGAAAGATGACAGCCAGGACAACACGTATAATGACGCAGTAAGGCCACAGCTAGGACGACAGGTATAATGAAGCAGTAAGATGACAAGTCGGGACGACACGTATAATGACGCAGTAGGATGACATATCAGGACAAAAGGTATAATGACGCAGTAGGATGACACATCAGGACAACAGGTACAATGACGCAGTCAGATGACAAATCGGGATGACACGTATAATGACACAGTGAGATGACATCCAGGACGACACGTATAATGACGCAGTAGGATGACACATCAGGACAACAGGTATAATGACGCAGTAGGATGACATATCAGGACAACAGGTATAATGACGCAGTGAGATGACACAACAAGACAACAGGTATAATGACGCGGTCAGATGACAGGCAGGACGACACATATAATGACGCAGTCAGATGACACATCAGGACAACAGGTATAATGACGCAGTAGGATGACACATCAGGACAACAGGTATAATGACGAAGTCAGAGGACAAATCGGGATGACACGTATAATGACACAGTAAGATGACAGCCAGGACGACACGTATAATGACGCAGTAGGATGACACATCAGGACAACAGGTATAATGACGCAGTAGGATGACATATCAGGACAACAGGTATAATGACGCAGTGAGATGACACAACAAGACAACAGGTATAATGACGCAGTAAGTTGACATATCAGGACAACAGGTATAATGACGCAGTAAGATGACAGCCAGGACGACAGGTATAATGACGCAGTAGGATGACACATCAGGACAACAGGTATAATGACGCAGTAGGATGACACATCAGGACAACAGGTATAATGACGCAGTAGGATGACACATCAGGACAACAGGTATAATAACGCAGTAAGTTGACACATCAGGACAACAGGTATGATGACGCAGTAGGATGACACATCAGGACAACAGGTATCATGACGCAGTCAGATGACAAATCGGGATGACACGTATAATGACGCAGTAGGATGACACATCAGGACAACAGGTATCATGACGCAGTCAGATGACAAATCGGGATGACACGTATAATGACGCAGTAGGATGACACATCAGGACAACAGGTATAATGACGCGGTCAGATGACAGCCTGGACGACACATATAATGACGCAGTCAGATGACACATCAGGACAACAGGTATAATGACGCAGTCAGATGACACATCAGGACAACAGGTAAAATGACGCAGTACGATGACAGCCAAGACAACAGGTATAATGACGCAGTAAGATGACAGCCAGGACGACAGGTATAATGATGCAGGACGGCGATAGCCAGGACGACAGGTATAATGACGCAGTCAGATGACAAGTCGGGACGACACGTATAATGACACAGTAGGATGACACATCAGGACAACAGGTATAATGACGCAGTCAGATGACAAATCGGGATGACACATATAATGACGCAGTCAGATGACAAATCGGGATGACACGTATAATGACACAGTAAGATGACAGCCAGGACGACACGTATAATGACGCAGTCAGATGACACATCAGGACAACAGGTATAATGACGCATTAAGATGATAGCCTGGATGACACATATAATGACGCAGTCAGATGACACATCAGGACAACAGGTATAATGACGCAGTCAGATGACAAGTCGGGACGACACGTATAATGACGCAGTAGGATGACATATCTGGATGACACGTAAAATGACGCAGTGAGATGTCACAACAAGACAACAGGTATAATGACGCAGTAAGATGACAGCCAGGACAACAGGTATAATGACGCAGTCAGATGACATATCGGGACGACAGGTATAATGAAGCAGTAAGATAACAAATCGGGATGACACGTATAATGACGCAGTAAGATGACAGCCAGGACGACACATATAATGACGCAGTCAGATGACACATCAGGACAACAGGTATAATGACGCAGTCAGATGAAAGCCAGGACGACACATATAATGACGCAGTCAGATGACACATCAGGACAACAGGTATAATGACGCAGTCAGATGACAAGTCGGGACGACACGTATAATGACGCAGTAGGATGACATATCAGGACAACAGGTAAAATGACGCAGTAAGATGACAGCCAAGACAACAGGTATAATGACGCAGTAAGATGACAGCCAGGACGACAGGTATAATGAAGTAGTAGGATGACACATCAGGACAACAGGTATAATTACGCAGTAGGATGACACATCAGGACAACAGGTATAATGACGCAGTAGGATGACACATCAGGACCACAGGTATAATGACGCAGTAAGATGACAGCCGGGACGACAGGTATAATGACGCAGTCAGATGACAGCCAGGACGACAGGTATAATGACGCAGTAGGATGACACATCAGGACAACAGGTATAATGACGCAGTAGGATGACACATCAGGACAACAGGTATAATGACGCAGTAGGATGACACATCAGGACAAAAGGTATAATGACGCAGTAAGTTGACACATCAGGACAACAGGTATAATGACGCAGTAGGATGACAAAACCAGACAACAGGTATAATGACGCAGTAAGGTGACAGGTAGGACGACAGGTATAATGACGTAGTAAGGCGACAGCCAGGACGACAGGTATAATGAAGCAGTAAGATGACAAATCAGGATGACGCGTATAATGACGCAGTTAGATGACAGCCAGGACGACACATATAATGACGCAGTCAGATGACACGTCAGGACAACAGGTATAATGACGCAGTCAGATGACAACCAGGACGACACGTATAATGACGCAGTAGGATGACATATCAGGACAACAGGTATAATGACGCAGTGAGATGACAACCAGGACGACACGTATAATGACGCAGTAGGATGACACATCAGGATGACACGTATAATGACGCAGTAAGATGACAGACAGGACGACAGGTATAATGACGGACTCAGATGACACATCAGGACAACAGGTATAATGACGCAGTAAGTTGACATATCAGGACAACAGGTATAATGACGCAGTAAGATGACAGCCAGGACGATAGGTATAATGGCGCAGCAGTATGACACATCAGGACAACAGGTATAATGACGCAGTAAGTTGACACATCAGTACAACAGGTATAATGACGCAGTAAGATGACAGCCAGGACGACACGTATAATGACGCAGTAGGATGACACATCAGGACAACAGGTATAATGACGCAGTCAGATGATAGCCAGGACGACACATATAATGACGCAGTCAGATGACACATCAGGACAACAGGTATAATGAGGCAGTAAGATGACAGCCTGGACGACACATATAATGATGCAGTCAGATGACAAATTGGGACGACACGTATGACGCAGTAGGATGACATATCAGGACTACAGGTAAAACGACGCAGTGAGATGTCACAACAAAACAACAGGTATAATGACGCAGTAAGATGACAGCCAGGACGACAGGTATAATGACGCAGTAGGATGACAGCCAGGACGACACGTATAATGACGCAGTAGGATGACAGCCAGGACGACAGGTATAATGACGCAGTAAGATGACAGCCAGGACGACACATATAATGACGCCGTCAGATGACACAACAGGACAACAGGTATAATGACGCAGTAAGTTGACACATCAGGACAACAGGTATAATGACGCAGTAAGATGACAGCCAGGACGACAGGTATAATGACGCAGTAGGATGACACATCAGGACAACAGGTATAATGACGCAGTAGGATGACACATCATGACAACAGGTATAATGAGGCAGTGGGATGACAGCCATGACAAAATGTATAATGACGCAGTCAGATGACACATCAGGACAACAGGTATAATGACGCAGAATGATGACGAGTCAGGACAACACGTATAATGACGCAGTAGGATGACACATCAGGACAACAGGTATAATGACGCAGAAAGATGACAGCCTGGACAACACGTATAATGACGCAGTAGGATGACACATCAGGACGACAGGTATAATGACGCAGTAAGTTGACACATCAGGACACCAGGTATAATGACGCAGTAAGTTGACACATCAGGACACCAGGTATAATGACGCAATAAGGCGACATATCAGGACGACAGGTATAATGACGCAGTAAGATGACAGCCAGGACGACAGGTATAATGACGCAGTAAGGCCACATCCAGGACGACAGGTATAATGAAGCAGTAAGATGACAAATCGGGACGACACGTATAATGACGCAGTAAGATGACATATCAGGACCACAGGTATAATGACGCAGTAGGATGACACATCAGGACAACAGGTATAATGACGCAGTCAGATGACAAATCGGGATGACACGTATAATGACACAGTGAGATGACATCCAGGATGACACGTATGATGACGCAGTCAGATGACACATCAGGACAACAGGTATAATGACGCAGTAAGATGACAGACAGGAGGACACATATAATGATGCAGTCAGATGACACATCAGGACAACAGGTATAATGACGCAGTAAAATGACAAGTCGGGACGACACGTATAATGACGCAGTCAGATGACACATCAGGACAACAGGTATAATGACGCAATCAGATGACAAGTCGGGACGACACGTATAATGACGCAGTCAGATGACACATCAGGACAACAGGTATAATGACGCAGTCAGATGACAAGTCGGGACGACACGTATAATGACGCAGTAGGATGACATATCAGGACAACAGGTATAATGACACAGTGAGATGACACAACAAGATAACAGGTATAATGACGCAGTAAGATGACAGCCAGGACAACAGGTATAATGACGCAGTAGGATGACAGCCAGGATGACAGGTATAATGACGCAGTAGGATGACACATCACTACAACAGGTATAATGACGCAGTAAGTTGACATATCAGGACAACAGGTATAATGACGCAGTAAGATGACAGCCAGGACGACAGGTATAATGACGCAGTAGGATGACACATCAGGACAACAGGTATAATGACGCAGTAGGATGACACATCATGACAACAGGTATAATGAGGCAGTGGGATGACAGCCATGACAAAATGTATAATGACGCAGTCAGATGACACATCAGGACAACAGGTATAATGACGCAGAATGATGACGAGTCAGGACAACACGTATAATGACGCAGTAGGATGACACATCAGGACAACAGGTATAATGACGCAGAAAGATGACAGCCTGGACAACACGTATAATGACGCAGTAGGATGACACATCAGGACAACAGGTATAATGACGCAGTAAGTTGACACATCAGGACAACCGGTATAATGACGCAATAAGGCGACATATCAGGACGACAGGTATAATGACGCAGTAAGATGACAGCCAGGACGACAGGTATAATGACGCAGTAAGGCCACATCCAGGACGACAGGTATCATGAAGCAGTAAGATGACAAATCGGGACGACACGTATAATGACGCAGTAAGATGACATATCAGGACCACAGGTATAATGACGCAGTAGGATGACATATCAGGACAACAGGTAAAATGACGCAGTAAGATGACAGCCAGGACGACACGTATAATGACGCAGTGAGATGACAGCCAGGACGACAGGTATAATGAAGCAGTAGGATGACACATCAGGACAACAGGTATAATTACGCAGTAGGATGACACATCAGGACAACAGGTATAATGACGCAGTAGGATGACACATCAGGACAACAGGTATAATGACGCAGTAAGTTGACACATCAGGACAACAGGTATAATGACGCAGTAAGATGACAGCCAGGACGACACGTATAATGACGCAGTCAGATGACAGCCAGGACGACAGGTATAATGACGCAGTGGGATGACACATCAGGACAACAGGTATAATGACGCAATAAGTTGACACACCAGGGCAACTGGTATAATGACGCAGTAAGATGACACATCAGGACGACAGGTATAATGACGCAGTAGAATGACACATCAGGACCACAGGTATAATGACGCAGTAAGATGACAGCCAGGACGACAGGTATAATGACGCAGTCAGATGACAATTCGGGACGACACGTATAATGACGCAGTAGGATGACATATCAGGACAACAGGCCTAATGACGCCAAAAGATGACAGCCAAGACAACAGGTATAATGACGCAGTAAGATGACAGCCAGGACGACAGGTATAATGACGCAGTAGGATGACACATCAGGACAACAGGTATAATGACGCAGTAGGATGACACATCAGGACAACAGGTATAATGACGCAGTAGGATGACACATCAGGACAACAGGTATAATGACGCAGTAAGTTGACACATCAGGACATCAGGTATAATGACGCAGTAGGATGACAAAACCAGACAACAGGTATAATGACGCAGTAAGGTGACAGGTAGGACGACAGGTATAATGACGTAGTAAGGCGACAGCTAGGACGACAGGTATAATGAAGCAGTAAGATGACAAATCAGGATGACGCGTATAATGACGCAGTTAGATGACAGCCAGGACGACACATATAATGACGCAGTCAGATGACACGTCAGGACAACAGGTATAATGACGCAGTCAGATGACAACCAGGACGACACGTATAATGACGCAGTAGGATGACATATCAGGACAACAGGTATAATGACGCAGTGAGATGACAGCCAGGACGACAGGTATGATGACGCAGTGGGATGACACATCAGGACAACAGGTATAATGACGCAGTAGGATGACACATCAGGACAACAGGTATAATGACGCAGTCAGAGGACAAATCGGGATGACACGTATAATGACACAGTAAGATGACAGCCAGGACGACACGTATAATCACGCAGTAGGATGACACATCAGGACAACAGGTATAATGACGCAGTAGGATGACATATCAGGACTACTGGTAAAACAACGCAGTGAGATGTCACAACAAAACAACAGGTATAATGACGCAGTCAGATGACAGCCAGGACGACACGTATAATGACGCAGTAGGATGACAGCCAGGACGACAGGTATAATGACGCAGTAAGATGACAGCCAGGACGACAGGTATAATGACGCAGTCAGATGACAAGTCGGGACGACATGTATAATGACGCAGTAGGATAACACATCAGGACCACAGGTATAATGACGCAGTAAGATGACAGCCAAGACAACAGGTATAATGACGCAGTCAGATGACAATTCGGGACGACACGTATAATGACGCAGTAGGATGACATATCAGGACAACAGGCCTAATGACGCCATAAGATGACAGCCAAGACAACAGGTATAATGACGCAGTAAGATGACAGCCAGGACGACAGGTATAATGACGCAGTAGGATGACACATCAGGACGACAGGTATAATGACGCAGTCAGATGACAAATCAGGATGACACGTATAATGACGCAGTAAGATGACAGCCAGGACGACACGTATAATGACGCAGTCAGATGACACATCAGGACAACAGGTATAATGACGCAGTAGGATGACACATCAGGACAACAGGTATAATAACGCAGTAAGTTGACACATCAGGACAGCAGGTATAATGACGCAGTAAGATGACAGCCAGGACGACAGGTATAATGACGCAGTAGGATGACACATCAGTACAACAGGTATAATGACGCAGTCAGATGACACAACTAGGCAACAGGTATAATGACGCAGTCAGATGACAGCCAAGACAACAGGTATAATGATGCAGTAAGATGACAGCCTGGACGACAGGTATAATGACGCAGTAAGTTGACATATCAGGACAACAGGTATAATAACGCAGTGAGATGACGAGTCAGGACAACACGTTTAATGACGCAGTAGGATGACACATCAGGACAACAGGTATAATGACGCAGAAAGATGACAGCCAGGACAACACGTATAATGACGCAGTAAGGCCACAGCTAGGACGACAGGTATAATGAAGCAGTAAGATGACAAGTCGGGACGACACGTATAATGACGCAGTAGGATGACATATCAGGACAAAAGGTATAATGACGCAGTAGGATGACACATCAGGACAACAGGTACAATGACGCAGTCAGATGACAAATCGGGATGACACGTATAATGACACAGTGAGATGACATCCAGGACGACACGTATGATGACGCAGTCAGATGACACATCAGGACAACAGGTATAATGACGCGGTAAGATGACAGGCAGGACGACACATATAATGACGCAGTCAGATGACACATCAGGACAACAGGTATAATGACGCAGTAGGATGACACATCAGGACAACAGGTATAATGACGAAGTCAGAGGACAAATCGGGATGACACGTATAATGACACAGTAAGATGACAGCCAGGACGACACGTATAATGACGCAGTAGGATGACACATCAGGACGACAGGTATAATGACGCAGTAGGATGACATATCAGGACAACAGGTATAATGACGCAGTGAGATGACACAACAAGACAACAGGTATAATGACGCAGTAAGTTGACATATCAGGACAACAGGTATAATGACGCAGTAAGATGACAGCCAGGACGACACGTATAATGACGCAGTAGGATGACAGCCAGGACGACAGGTATAATGACGCAGTAAGATGACAGCCAGGACGACAGGTATAATGACGCAGTAGGATGACACATCAGGACAACAGGTATAATGACGCAGTAGGATGACACATCATGACAACAGGTATAATGAGGCAGTGGGATGACAGCCATGACAAAATGTATAATGACGCAGTCAGATGACACATCAGGACAACAGGTATAATGACGCAGAATGATGACGAGTCAGGACAACACGTATAATGACGCAGTAGGATGACACATCAGGACAACAGGTATAATGACGCAGAAAGATGACAGCCTGGACAACACGTATAATGACGCAGTAAGATGACACATCAGGACGACAGGTATAATGACGCAGTAAGTTGACACATCAGGACACCAGGTATAATGACGCAGTAAGTTGACACATCAGGACACCAGGTATAATGACGCAATAAGGCGACATATCAGGACGACAGGTATAATGACGCAGTAAGATGACAGCCAGGATGACAGGTATAATGACGCAGTAAGGCCACATCCAGGACGACAGGTATAATGAAGCAGTAAGATGACAAATCGGGACGACACGTATAATGACACAGTAAGATGACATATCAGGACCACAGGTATAATGACGCAGTAGGATGACACATCAGGACAACAGGTATAATGACGCAGTCAGATGACACAACTTGACAACAGTTATAATGACGCAGAAAGGTGACAGGCTGGACGACAGGTATAATGACGCAGTAAGGCGAAAGCCAGGACGACAGGTATAATGAAGCAGTAAGATGACACATCAGGACAACAGGTATAATGACCCAGTAAGATGACAGCCTGGACGACACGTATAATGACGCAGTCAGATGACACATCAGGACAACAGGTATAATGACGCAGTGAGATGACACAACAGGACAACAGGTATAATGACGCAGTAAGTTGACACATCAGGACAACAGGTATAATGACGCAGTAAGATGACAGCCAGGACGACAGGTATAATGACGCAGTAAGGCGACAGCCAGGACGACAGGTATAATGAAGCAGTAAGATGACAAATCAGCATGACACGTATAATGACGCAGTAAGATGACAGCCAGGACGACAGGTATAATGACGCAGTCAGATGACACATCAGGACAACAGGTATAATGACGCAGTGAGATGACACAACAGGACAACAGGTATAATGACGCAGTAAGATGACATATCAGGACAACAGGTAAAATGACGCAGTGAGATGACAGCCAGGACGACAGGTATAATGACGCAGTAAGATGACAGCCAGGACGACACGTATAATGACGCAGTCAGATGACGAGTCATGACGACACGTATAATGACGCAGTAGGATGACATATCAGGACAATTGGTATAATGACGCAGTGAGGTGACAGCCAGGACGACAGGTATAATGACGCAGTGGGATGACACATCAGGACAAAAGGTATAATGACGCAGTCAGATGACAAATCGGGATGACACGTATAATGACACAGTAAGATGACAGCCAGGACGACACGTATAATAAAGCAGTAGGATGACACATCAGGACAACAGGTATAATGACGCAGTCAGATGACAAATCGGGATGACACGTATAATGACGCAGTAAGATGACAGCCAGGATGACAGGTATAATGACGCAGTCAGATGACGAGTCAGGACGACACGTATAATGACGCAGTAGGATGACGAGTCAGGACGACAGGTATAATGACGCAGTAAGTTGACACATCAGGACAACAGGTATAATGACGCAATAAGTTGACACACCAGGACAACTGGTATAATGACGCAGTAAGATGACAGACAGGACGACAGGTATAATGACGCAGTAGGATGACAGCCAGGACGACACGTATAATGACGCAGTAGGATGACATATAAGGACAACAGGTAATAGACGCAGTAAGATGACAGCCAAGACAACACGTATAATGACGCAGTAGGATGACACATCAGGACGACAGGTATAATGACGCAGTAGGATGACACATCAGGACAACAGGTATAATAATGCAGTAGGATGACACATCAGGACAACAGGTATAATGACGCAGTAGGATGACACATCAGGACAACAGGTATAATGACGCAGTAAGTTGACACATCAGGACAACAGATATAATGACGCAGTAAGATGACAGCCAGGACGACACGTATAATGACGCAGTAGGATGACACATCAGGACAACAGGTATAATGACGCAGTCAGATGACAAATCGGGATGACACGTATAATGACACAGTAAGATGACAGCCAGGACGACACGTATAATGACGCAGTGGGATGACACATCAGGACAACAGGTATAATGACGCAGTAAGTTGACATATCAGGACAACAGGTATAATGACGCAGTAAGTTGACATATCAGGACAACAGGTATAATGACGCAGTAAGATGACAAGTCGGGACGACACGTATAATGACGCAGTAGGATGACACATCAGGACAACAGGTATAAAGACGCAGTAAGATGACAGCCAGGACGACAGGTATAATGACGCAGTAGGATGACACATCAGGTCAACAGGTATAATGACGCAGTCAGATGACAAGTCGGGACAACAGGTATAATTACACAGTAGGATGACACATCAGGACAACAGGTATAATGACGCAGTAGGATGACACATCAGGACAACAGGTATAATGACGCAGTAAGATGACAGCCAAGACGACAGGTATAATGACGCAGTGAGATGACACAACAAGACAACAGGTATAATGACGCAGTAAGATGACAGCCAGGATGACAGGTATAATGACGCAGTAGGATGACACATCAGGATGACACGTATAATGACGCAGTAGGATGACACATTGGGACAGCAGGTATAATGACGCAGTAGGATGACATATCAGGACAACAGGTATAATGACGCAGTGAGATGACAGCCAGGACGACAGGTATAATGACGCAGTGGGATGACACATCAGGACAACAGGTATAATGACGCAATAAGTTGACACACCAGGACAACTGGTATAATGACGCAGTAAGATGACAGTCAGGACGACAGGTATAATGATGCAGGACGGCGATAGCCAGGACGACAGGTATAATGACGCAGTAAGATGATAGCCAGGACGACAGGTATAATGACGCAGTAAGATGACAGCCAAGACAACAGGTATAATGACGCAGTAAGATGATAGCCAGGACGACAGGTATAATGACGCAGTGATATGACACAACAAGACAACAGGTATAATGACGCAGTAAGATGACAGCCAGGATGACAGGTATAATGACGCAGTAGGATGACACATCAGGATGACACGTATAATGACGCAGTAGGATGACACATTGGGACAGCAGGTATAATGACGCAGTAGGATGACATATCAGGACAACAGGTATAATGACGCAGTGAGATGACAGCCAGGACGACAGGTATAATGACGCAGTGGGATGACACATCAGGACAACAGGTATAATGACGCAATAAGTTGACACACCAGGACAACTGGTATAATGACGCAATGAGGCGACATATCAGGAAAACAAGTATAATGACGCAGTAAGATGACAGCCAGGACGACAGGTATAATGACGCAGTAGGATGACAGTCATGACGACAGGTATAATGACGCAGTAAGATGATACATCAGGACAACAGGTATAATGACGCAGTAGGATGACACATCAGGATGGCACGTATAATGACGCAGTAAGATGACAGACAGGACGACGCGTATAATGACGTAGTAGGATGACATATCAGGACAACAGGTATAATGACGCAGTCAGATGACACAACAAGACAACAGGTATAATGACGCAGTCAGATGACAGCCAGGACGACAGGTATAATGACGCAGTCAGATGACGAGTCAGGACGACACGTATAATGACGCAGTCAGAAGACACATCAGGACAACAGGTATAATGACGCAGTAAGATGACAGCCAGGACGACACATATAATGACGCAGTCAGATGACAAATCAGGACAACAGGTATAATGACGCAGTATGATGACAGCCAAGACAACAGGTATAATGACGCAGTAAGATGACAGCCAGGACGACAGGTATAATGACGCAGTCAGATGACAAATCGGGATGACACGTATAATGACACAGTAAGATGACAGCCAGGACGACACGTATAATGACGCAGTCAGATGACACATTAGGACAACAGGTATAATGACGCAGTAAAATGACAAGTCGGGACGACACGTATAATGACGCAGTCAGATGACACATCAGGACAACAGGTATAATGACGCAGTCAGATGACAAGTCGGGACGACACGTATAATGACGCAGTAGGAAGACATATCAGGATAACAGGTATAATGACGCAGTGAGATGACACAACAAGACAACAGGTATAATGACGCAGTAAGATGACAGCCAGGACAACATGTATAATGACGCAGTAGGATGACATATCAGGACAACAGGTATAATGACGCAGTGAGGTGACAGCCAGGACGACAGGTATAATGACGCAGTAGGATGACACATCAGGACAACAGGTATAATGACGCAGTAAGGCCACAGCCAGGACGACAGGTATAATGACGCAGTAGGATGACAAGTCGGGACGACACGTATAATGACGCAGTAGGATGACATATCAGGACAACAGGTATAATGACGCAGTAAGATGACAGCCAAGACAACAGGTATAATGACGCAGTAGGTTGACACATCAGCACACCAGGTATAATGACGCAGTAAAATGACAGCCAGGACAACAGGTATAATGACGCAGTAGGATGACACATCAGGACAACAGGTATAATGACGCAGTAGGATGACACATCAGGACAACAGGTATAATGATGCAGTAAGATGACAGACAGGACGACACGTATAATGACGCAGTGAGATGACACAACAAGACAACAGGTATAATGACGCAGTAAGATGACAGCCAGGACGACAGGTATAATGACGCAGTCAGATGACAGCCAGGACGACAGGTATAATGACGCAGTAAGTTGACACATCAGGACAACAGGTATAATGACGCAGTAAGATGACAGCCAGGACGACAGGTATAATGTCGCAGTAGGATGACACATCAGGACAACAGGTATCATGACGCAGTCAGATGACAAATCGGGATGACACGTATAATGACGCAGTAGGATGACACATCAGGACAACAGGTATCATGACGCGATCAGATGACAGCCTGGACGACACATATAATGACGCAGTCAGATGACACATCAGGACAACAGGTATAATGACGCAGTAAGATGACAGCCTGGACGACACATACAATGATGCAGTCAGATGACAAATCGGGACGACACGTATGACGCAGTAGGATGACATATCAGGACTACAGGTAAAACGACGCAGTGAGATGTCACAACAAAACAACAGGTATAATGACGCAGTAAGATGACAGCCAGGACGACAGGTATAATGACGCAGTAAGGCGACAGCCAGGACGACACGTATAATGACGCAGTAGGATGACAGCCAGGACGACAGGTATAATGACGCAGTAAGATGACAGCCAGGACGACACATATAATGACGCAGTCAGATGACACAACAGGACAACAGGTATAATGACGCAGTAAGATGACAAATCAGCATGACACGTATAATGACGCAGTAAGATGACAGCCAGGACGACAGGTATAATGACGCAGTCAGATGACACATCAGGACAACAGGTATAATGACGCAGTGAGATGACACAACAGGACAACAGGTATAATGACGCAGTAAGATGACATATCAGGACAACAGGTAAAATGACGCAGTGAGATGACAGCCAGGACGACAGGTATAATGACGCAGTAAGATGACAGCCAGGACGACACGTATAATGACGCAGTCAGATGACGAGTCATGACGACACGTATAATGACGCAGTAGGATGACATATCAGGACAATTGGTATAATGACGCAGTGAGGTGACAGCCAGGACGACAGGTATAATGACGCAGTGGGATGACACATCAGGACAAAAGGTATAATGACGCAGTCAGATGACAAATCGGGATGACACGTATAATGACACAGTAAGATGACAGCCAGGACGACACGTATAATAAAGCAGTAGGATGACACATCAGGACAACAGGTATAATGACGCAGTCAGATGACAAATCGGGATGACACGTATAATGACGCAGTAAGATGACAGCCAGGATGACAGGTATAATGACGCAGTCAGATGACGAGTCAGGACGACACGTATAATGACGCAGTAGGATGACGAGTCAGGACGACAGGTATAATGACGCAGTAAGTTGACACATCAGGACAACAGGTATAATGACGCAATAAGTTGACACACCAGGACAACTGGTATAATGACGCAGTAAGATGACAGACAGGACGACAGGTATAATGACGCAGTAGGATGACAGCCAGGACGACACGTATAATGACGCAGTAGGATGACATATAAGGACAACAGGTAATAGACGCAGTAAGATGACAGCCAAGACAACACGTATAATGACGCAGTAGGATGACACATCAGGACGACAGGTATAATGACGCAGTAGGATGACACATCAGGACAACAGGTATAATAATGCAGTAGGATGACACATCAGGACAACAGGTATAATGACGCAGTAGGATGACACATCAGGACAACAGGTATAATGACGCAGTAAGTTGACACATCAGGACAACAGATATAATGACGCAGTAAGATGACAGCCAGGACGACACGTATAATGACGCAGTAGGATGACACATCAGGACAACAGGTATAATGACGCAGTCAGATGACAAATCGGGATGACACGTATAATGACACAGTAAGATGACAGCCAGGACGACACGTATAATGACGCAGTGGGATGACACATCAGGACAACAGGTATAATGACGCAGTAAGTTGACATATCAGGACAACAGGTATAATGACGCAGTAAGTTGACATATCAGGACAACAGGTATAATGACGCAGTAAGATGACAAGTCGGGACGACACGTATAATGACGCAGTAGGATGACACATCAGGACAACAGGTATAAAGACGCAGTAAGATGACAGCCAGGACGACAGGTATAATGACGCAGTAGGATGACACATCAGGTCAACAGGTATAATGACGCAGTCAGATGACAAGTCGGGACAACAGGTATAATTACACAGTAGGATGACACATCAGGACAACAGGTATAATGACGCAGTAGGATGACACATCAGGACAACAGGTATAATGACGCAGTAAGATGACAGCCAAGACGACACATATAATGACGCAGTCAGATGACACATCAGGACAACAGGTATAATGACGCAGTAAAATGATAGCCAGGACGACAGGTATAATGACGCAGTGAGATGACACAACAAGACAACAGGTATAATGACGCAGTAAGATGACAGCCAGGATGACAGGTATAATGACGCAGTAGGATGACACATCAGGATGACACGTATAATGACGCAGTAGGATGACACATTGGGACAGCAGGTATAATGACGCAGTAGGATGACATATCAGGACAACAGGTATAATGACGCAGTGAGATGACAGCCAGGACGACAGGTATAATGACGCAGTGGGATGACACATCAGGACAACAGGTATAATGACGCAATAAGTTGACACACCAGGACAACTGGTATAATGACGCAGTAAGATGACAGTCAGGACGACAGGTATAATGATGCAGGACGGCGATAGCCAGGACGACAGGTATAATGACGCAGTAAGATGATAGCCAGGACGACAGGTATAATGACGCAGTAAGATGACAGCCAAGACAACAGGTATAATGACGCAGTAAGATGATAGCCAGGACGACAGGTATAATGACGCAGTGATATGACACAACAAGACAACAGGTATAATGACGCAGTAAGATGACAGCCAGGATGACAGGTATAATGACGCAGTAGGATGACACATCAGGATGACACGTATAATGACGCAGTAGGATGACACATTGGGACAGCAGGTATAATGACGCAGTAGGATGACATATCAGGACAACAGGTATAATGACGCAGTGAGATGACAGCCAGGACGACAGGTATAATGACGCAGTGGGATGACACATCAGGACAACAGGTATAATGACGCAATAAGTTGACACACCAGGACAACTGGTATAATGACGCAATGAGGCGACATATCAGGAAAACAAGTATAATGACGCAGTAAGATGACAGCCAGGACGACAGGTATAATGACGCAGTAGGATGACAGTCATGACGACAGGTATAATGACGCAGTAAGATGATACATCAGGACAACAGGTATAATGACGCAGTAGGATGACACATCAGGATGGCACGTATAATGACGCAGTAAGATGACAGACAGGACGACGCGTATAATGACGTAGTAGGATGACATATCAGGACAACAGGTATAATGACGCAGTGAGATGACACAACAAGACAACAGGTATAATGACGCAGTCAGATGACAGCCAGGACGACAGGTATAATGACGCAGTCAGATGACGAGTCAGGACGACACGTATAATGACGCAGTCAGAAGACACATCAGGACAACAGGTATAATGACGCAGTAAGATGACAGCCAGGACGACACATATAATGACGCAGTCAGATGACAAATCAGGACAACAGGTATAATGACGCAGTATGATGACAGCCAAGACAACAGGTATAATGACGCAGTAAGATGACAGCCAGGACGACAGGTATAATGACGCAGTCAGATGACAAATCGGGATGACACGTATAATGACACAGTAAGATGACAGCCAGGACGACACGTATAATGACGCAGTCAGATGACACATTAGGACAACAGGTATAATGACGCAGTAAAATGACAAGTCGGGACGACACGTATAATGACGCAGTCAGATGACACATCAGGACAACAGGTATAATGACGCAGTCAGATGACAAGTCGGGACGACACGTATAATGACGCAGTAGGAAGACATATCAGGATAACAGGTATAATGACGCAGTGAGATGACACAACAAGACAACAGGTATAATGACGCAGTAAGATGACAGCCAGGACAACATGTATAATGACGCAGTAGGATGACATATCAGGACAACAGGTATAATGACGCAGTGAGGTGACAGCCAGGACGACAGGTATAATGACGCAGTAGGATGACACATCAGGACAACAGGTATAATGACGCAGTAAGGCCACAGCCAGGACGACAGGTATAATGACGCAGTAGGATGACAAGTCGGGACGACACGTATAATGACGCAGTAGGATGACATATCAGGACAACAGGTATAATGACGCAGTAAGATGACAGCCAAGACAACAGGTATAATGACGCAGTAGGTTGACACATCAGCACACCAGGTATAATGACGCAGTAAAATGACAGCCAGGACAACAGGTATAATGACGCAGTAGGATGACACATCAGGACAACAGGTATAATGACGCAGTAGGATGACACATCAGGACAACAGGTATAATGATGCAGTAAGATGACAGACAGGACGACACATATAATGACGCAGTGAGATGACACAACAAGACAACAGGTATAATGACGCAGTAAGATGACAGCCAGGACGACAGGTATAATGACGCAGTCAGATGACAGCCAGGACGACAGGTATAATGACGCAGTAAGTTGACACATCAGGACAACAGGTATAATGACGCAGTAAGATGACAGCCAGGACGACAGGTATAATGTCGCAGTAGGATGACACATCAGGACAACAGGTATCATGACGCAGTCAGATGACAAATCGGGATGACATGTATAATGACGCAGTAGGATGACACATCAGGACAACAGGTATCATGACGCGATCAGATGACAGCCTGGACGACACATATAATGACGCAGTCAGATGACACATCAGGACAACAGGTATAATGACGCAGTAAGATGACAGCCTGGACGACACATACAATGATGCAGTCAGATGACAAATCGGGACGACACGTATGACGCAGTAGGATGACATATCAGGACTACAGGTAAAACGACGCAGTGAGATGTCACAACAAAACAACAGGTATAATGACGCAGTAAGATGACAGCCAGGACGACAGGTATAATGACGCAGTAGGATGACAGCCAGGACGACACGTATAATGACGCAGTAGGATGACAGCCAGGACGACAGGTATAATGACGCAGTAGGATGACAGCCAGGACGACACGTATAATGACGCAGTAGGATGACAGCCAGGACGACAGGTATAATGACGCAGTAAGATGACAGCCAGGACGACACGTATAATGACGCAGTCAGATGACACATCAGGACAACAGGTATAATGACGCATTAAGATGATAGCCTGGATGACACATATAATGACGCAGTCAGATGACACATCAGGACAACAGGTATAATGACGCAGTCAGATGACAAGTCGGGACGACACGTATAATGACGCAGTAGGATGACATATCTGGACAACAGGTAAAATGACGCAGTGAGATGTCACAACAAGACAACAGGTATAATGACGCAGTAAGATGACAGCCAGGACAACAGGTATAATGACGCAGTCAGATGACATATCGGGACGACAGGTATAATGAAGCAGTAAGATGACAAATCGGGATGACACGTATAATGACGCAGTAAGATGACAGCCAGGACGACACATATTATGACGCAGTCAGATGACACATCAGGACAACAGGTATAATGACGCAGTCAGATGAAAGCCAGGACGACACATATAATGACGCAGTCAGATGACACATCAGGACAACAGGTATAATGACGCAGTCAGATGACAAGTCGGGACGACACGTATAATGACGCAGTAGGATGACATATCAGGACAACAGGTATAATGACGCAGTAAGTTGACAAATCAGGACAACAGGTATAATGACGCAGTCAGATGACACATCAGGACAACAGGTATAATGACGCAGTAAAATGACAGCCAGGACGACAGGTATAATGACGCAGTGAGATTACACAACAAGACAACAGGTATAATGACGCAGTAAGATGACAGCCAGGACAACAGGTATAATGATGCAGTCGGATGACAGCCAGGACAACAGGTATAATGACGCAGTAGGATGACAGCCAGGACGACACGTATAATGACGCAGTAGGATGACACAACAGGAAAACAGGTATAATGACGCAGTAAGTTGACACATCAGGACAACAGGTATAATGACGCAGTAAGATGACAAGTCGGGACGACACGTATAATGACGCAGTAGGATGACATATCAGGACAACAGGTAAAATGACGCAGTAAGATGACAGCCAAGACAACAGGTATAATGACGCAGTAGGATGACAAAACCAGACAACAGGTATAATGACGCAGTAAGGTGACAGGTAGGACGACAGGTATAATGACGTAGTAAGGCGACAGCCAGGACGACAGGAATAATGAAGCAGTAAGATGACAAATCAGGATGACGCGTATAATGACGCAGTTAGATGACAGCCAGGACGACACATATAATGACGCAGTCAGATGACACGTCAGGACAACAGGTATAATGACGCAGTCAGATGACAACCAGGACGACACGTATAATGACGCAGTAGGATGACATATCAGGACAACAGGTATAATGACGCAGTGAGATGACAGCCAGGACGACAGGTATGATGACGCAGTGGGATGACACATCAGGACAACAGGTATAATGACGCAGTAGGATGACACATCAGGACAACAGGTATAATGACGCAGTCAGAGGACAAATCGGGATGACACGTATAATGACACAGTAAGATGACAGCCAGGACGACACGTATAATGACGCAGTAGGATGACACATCAGGACAACAGGTATAATGACGCAATAAGTTGACACATCAGGACAACAGGTATAATGACGCAGTAAGATGACAGCCAGGACGACAGGTATAATGACGCAGTCAGATGAAAGAACAGGACAACAGGTATAATGACGCAGTAAGTTGACATATCAGGACAACAGGTATAATGACGCAGTCAGATGACAGCCAGGACGACAGGTATAATGACGCAGTAGGATGACACATCAGGACAACAGGTATAATGACGCAGTAGGATGACACATCAGGACAACAGATATAATGACGCAGTCAGATGACACAACTTGACAACAGGTATAATGACGCAGTAAGGTGACAGGCAGGACAACAGGTATAATGACGCAGTAAGATGACAAATCAGGACAACAGGTATAATGACGCAGTATGATGACAGCCAGGACGACAGGTATAATGACGCAGTAAAATGACAGCCAGGACGACAGGTATAATGACGCGTTGAGATGACACAACAAGACAACAGGTATAATGACGCAGTAAGATGGCAGCCAGGACGACAGGTATAATGACGCAGTAAGTTGACAAATCAGGACAACAGGTATAATGACGCAGTAGGATGACAGCCAGGACGACAGGTATAATGACGCAGTAGGATGACACAACAGGACAACAGGTAAAATGACGCAGTAAGTTGACAAATCAGGACAACAGGTATAATGACGCAGTAAGATGACAGCCAGGACGACAGGTATAATGACGCAGTAGGATGACACATCAGGACAACAGGTATAATGACGCAGTTGGATGACACAACTAGACAACAGGTATAATGACGCAGTAAGGTGACAGGCAGGACGACAGGTATAATGATGTAGTAAGGCGACAGCCAGGACGACAGGTATAATGACGCAGTTAGATGACAGCCAGGACGACACATATAATGACGCAGTCAGATGACACATCAGGACAACAGGTATAATGACGCAGTCAGATGACAAATCGGGATGACACGTATAATGACACAGTAAGATGACAGCCAGGACGACACGTATAATAACGCAGTAGGATGACACATCAGGACAACAGGTATAATGACGCAGTCAGATGACAAATCGGGATGACACGTATAATGACACAGTAAGATGACAGCCAGGACGACACGTATAATGACGCAGTAAGTTGACACATCAGGTCAACAGGTATAATGACGCAGTAAGATGACTGCCAGGACGACAGGTATAATGACGCAGTAGGATGACAGCCAGGACGACAGGTATAATGACGCAGTAAGATGACACATCACGACAACAGGTATAATGACGCAGTAAGTTGACATATCAGGACAACAGGTATAATGACGCAGTAAGATGACAGCCAGGACGATAGGTATAATGACGCAGCAGTATGACACATCAGGACAACAGGTATAATGACGCAGTAGGATGACACATCAGGACAACAGGTATAATGACGCAGTAGGATGACACATCAGGATGACACGTATAATGACGCAGTAAGATGACAGACAGGACGACAGGTATAATGACGGACTCAGATGACACATCAGGACAACAGGTATAATGACGCAGTAAGTTGACATATCAGGACAACAGGTATAATGACGCAGTAAGATGACAGCCAGGACGATAGGTATAATGGCGCAGCAGTATGACACATCAGGACAACAGGTATAATGACGCAGTTGGATGACACAACTAGACAACAGGTATAATGACGCAGTAAGGTGACAGGCAGGACGACAGGTATAATGATGTAGTAAGGCGACAGCCAGGACGACAGGTATAATGACGCAGTTAGATGACAGCCAGGACGACACATATAATGACGCAGTCAGATGACACATCAGGACAACAGGTATAATGACGCAGTAAGATGACAGCCAGGACAACAGGTATAATGACGCAGTAGGATGACACATCATGACGACAGGTATAATGACGCAGTAGGATGACACATCAGGACAACAGGTATAATGACGCAGTCAGATGAAAGCCAGGACGACACATATAATGACGCAGTCAGATGACACATCAGGACAACAGGTATAATGACGCAGTCAGATGACAAGTCGGGACGACACGTATAATGACGCAGTAGGATGACTTATCAGGACAACAGGTATAATGACGCAGTAGGATGACACATCAGGACAACAGGTATAATGACGCAGTATGTTGACACATCAGGACAACAGGTATAATGACGCAGTAAGATGACAGCCAGGACACCAGGTATAATGACGCAGTAAGATGACAGCCAGGACGACAGGTATAATGACGCAGTGAGATGACACAACAAGACAACAGGTATAATGACGCAGTAAGATGACAGCCAGGATGACACGTATAATGACGCAGTCAGATGACACATCAGGACAACAGGTATAATGACGCAGTCAGATGACAATTCGGGACGACACGTATAATGACGCAGTAGGATGACATATCAGGACAACAGGTATAATGACGCAGTGAGATGACACAACTAGGCAACAGGTATAATGACGCAGTAAGATGACAGCCAGGACGACAGGTATAATGACGCAGTAGGATGACACATCACGACAACAGGTATAATGACGCAGTAAGTTGACATATCAGGACAACAGGTATAATGACGCAGTAAGATGACAGCCAGGACGACAGGTATAATGATGCAGGACGGCGACAGCCAGGACGACAGGTATAATGACGCAGTAGGATGACACATCACGACAACAGGTATAATGACGCAGTAAGTTGACATATCAGGACAACAGGTATAATGACGCAGTAAGATGACAGCCAGGACGACAGGTATAATGATGCAGGATGGCGACAGCCAGGACGACAGGTATAATGACGCAGTCAGATGACAAATCAGGATGACACGTATAATGACGCAGTAAGATGACAGCCAGGACGACACGTATAATGACGCAGTCAGATGACACATCAGGACAACAGGTATAATGACGCAGTAGGATGACACATCAGGACAACAGGTATAACAACGCAGTAAGTTGACACATCAGGACAGCAGGTATAATGACGCAGTAAGATGACAGCCAGGACGACAGGTATAATGACGCAGTAGGATGACACATCAGTACAACAGGTATAATGACGCAGTCAGATGACACAACTAGACAACAGGTATAATGACGCAGTCAGATGACAGCCAAGACAACAGGTATAATGATGCAGTAAGATGACAGCCAGGACGACAGGTATAATGACGCAGTAAGTTGACACATCAGGACAACAGGTATAATGACGCAGTAAGATGACACATCAGGACAACAGGTATAATGACGCAGTAGGATGACACATGAGGACGACAGGTATAATGACGCAGTAAGTTGACACATCAGGACAACAGGTATAATGACGCAGAAAGATGACAGCCTGGACAACACGTATAATGACGCAGTAGGATGACACATCAGGACAACAGGTATAATGACGCAGTAAGTTGACACATCAGGACACCAGGTATAATGACGCAGTAAGTTGTCACATCAGGACACCAGGTATAATGACGCAATAAGGCGACATATCAGGACGACAGGTATAATGACGCAGTAAGATGACAGCCAGGACGACAGGTATAATGACGCAGTGAGATGACACAACAAGACAACAGGTATAATGACGCAGTGAGATGACACATCAGGACAACAGGTATAATGACGCAGTAAGTTGACACATCAGGACAACAGGTATAATGACGCAGTAAGATGACAGCCAGGAAACCAGGTATAATGACGCAGTAAGATGACAGCCAGGACAACAGGTATAATGACGCAGTAAGATGACAGCCAGGAAACCAGGTATAATGACGCAGTGAGATGACACAACAAGACAACAGGTATAATGACGCAGTAAGATGACAGCCAGGACGACAGGTATAATGACGCAGTGAGATGACACAACAAGACAACAGGTATAATGACGCAGTGAGATGACACATCAGGACAACAGGTATAATGACGCAGTAAGTTGACACATCAGGAAACCAGGTATAATGACGCAGTAAGATGACACAACAAGACAACAGGTATAATGACGCAGTAAGATGACAGCCAGGACGACACCTATAATGACGCAGTCAGATGACAATTCGGGACGACACGTATAATGACGCAGTAGGATGACATATCAGGACAACAGGTATAATGACGCAGTGAGATGACACAACAAGGCAAAAGGTATAATGACGCAGTAAGATGACAGCCAGGACGACAGGTATAATGACGCAGTAAGATGACAGCCAGGACGACACATATAATGACGCAGTCAGATGACAAATCAGGATGACACGTATAATGACGCAGTAATTTGACAGCCAGGACGACACGTATAATGACGCAGTAGGATGACACATCAGGACAACAGGTATAATAACGCAGTAAGTTGACACATCAGGACAGCAGGTATAATGACGCAGTAAGATGACAGCCAGGACGACAGGTATAATGACGCAGTAGGATGACACATCAGTACAACAGGTATAATGACGCAGTCAGATGACACAACTAGGCAACAGGTATAATGACGCAGTCAGATGACAGCCAAGACAACAGGTATAATGATGCAGTAAGATGACAGCCAGGACGACAGGTATAATGACGCAGTAAGTTGAAACATCAGGACAACAGGTATAATGACGCAGTAAGATGACTGCCAGGACGACAGGTATAATGACGCAGTAGGATGACAGCCAGGACGACAGGTATAATGACGCAGTCAGATGACAAATCAGGATGACACGTATAATGACGCAGTAAGATGACAGCCAGGACGACACGTATAATGACGCAGTCAGATGACACATCAGGACAACAGGTATAATGACGCAGTAGGATGACACATCAGGACAACAGGTATAACAACGCAGTAAGTTGACACATCAGGACAGCAGGTATAATGACGCAGTAAGATGACAGCCAGGACGACAGGTATAATGAAGCAGTAGGATGACACATCAGGACAACAGGTATAATGACGCAGTAAGATGACAGCCAGGACGACAGGTATAATGAAGCAGTAAGATGACAGCCAGGACGACACGTATAATGACGCAGTCAGATGACGAGTCAGGACGACACGTATAATGACGCAGTAGGATGACATATCAGGACAACACGTACAATGACGCAGTTAGATGACAGACAGGACGACAGGTATAATGACGGACTCAGATGACACATCAGGACAACAGGTATAATGACGCAGTAAGTTGACATATCAGGACAACAGGTATAATGACGCAGTAAGATGACAGCCAGGACACCAGGTATAATGACGCAGTAGGATGACATATCAGGACAACACGTACAATGACGCAGTAGGATGACATATCAGGACAACAGGTATAATGACGCAGTGAGATGACAGCCAGGACGACAGGTATAATGACGCAGTGGGATGACACATCAGGACAACAGGTATAATGACGCAATAAGTTGACACACCAGGGCAACTGGTATAATGACGCAGTAAGATGACAGACAGGACGACAGGTATAATGACGCAGTAGAATGACACATCAGGACCACAGGTATTATGACGCAGTAAGATGACAGCCAGGACGACAGGTATAATGACGCAGTCAGATGACAAATCAGGATGACACGTATAATGACGCAGTAAGATGACAGCCAGGACGACACGTATAATGACGCAGTCAGATGACACATCAGGACAACAGGTATAATGACGCAGTAGGATGACACATCAGGACAACAGGTATAACAACGCAGTAAGTTGACACATCAGGACAGCAGGTATAATGACGCAGTAAGATGACAGCCAGGACGACAGGTATAATGACGCAGTAGGATGACACATCAGTACAACAGGTATAATGACGCAGTCAGATGACACAACTAGACAACAGGTATAATGACGCAGTCAGATGACAGCCAAGACAACAGGTATAATGATGCAGTCAGATGAAAGCCAGGACGACACATATAATGACGCAGTCAGATGACACATCAGGACAACAGGTATAATGACGCAGTCAGCTGACAAGTCGGGACGACACGTATAATGACGCAGTAGGATGACATATCAGGACAACAGGTAAAATGACGCAGTAAGATGACAGCCAAGACAACAGGTATAATGACGCAGTAAGATGACAGCCAGGACGACAGGTATAATGAAGCAGTAGGATGACACATCAGGACAACAGGTATAATGACGCAGTAAGATGACAGCCAGGACGACAGGTATAATGAAGCAGTAAGATGACAGCCAGGACGACACGTATAATGACGCAGTCAGATGACGAGTCAGGACGACACGTATAATGACGCAGTAGGATGACATATCAGGACAACACGTACAATGACGCAGTAGGATGACATATCAGGACAACAGGTATAATGACGCAGTGAGATGACAGCCAGGACGACAGGTATAATGACGCAGTGGGATGACACATCAGGACAACAGGTATAATGACGCAATAAGTTGACACACCAGGGCAACTGGTATAATGACGCAGTAAGATGACAGACAGGACGACAGGTATAATGACGCAGTAGAATGACACATCAGGACCACAGGTATTATGACGCAGTAAGATGACAGCCAGGACGACAGGTATAATGACGCAGTAGGATGACAGCCAGGACGACACGTATAATGACGCAGTAAGGTGACAGGCCGGACGACAGGTGTAATTACGCAGTATGGCGACAGCCAGGACGACAGGTATAATGAAGCAGTGAGATGACATATCAGGACAACAGGTATAATGACGCAGTGGGATGACACAACAAGACAACAGGTATAATCACGCAGTGAGATGACAGCCAGGACGACAGGTATAATGACGCAGTGAGATGACAGCCAGGACGACAGGTATAATGACGCAGTAGGATGACACAACAGGACAACAGGTATAATGACGCAGTAAGTTGACACATCAGGACAACAGGTATAATGACGCAGTCAGATGACAAATCAGGATGACACGTATTATGACACAGTAAGATGACAGCCAGGACGACACGTATAATGACGCAGTAGGATGACACATCAGGAAAACAGGTATAATGACGCAGTAAAATGACAGCCAGGACAACAGGTATAATGACGCAGTGAGATGACAACCAGGACGACAGGTATAATGACGCAGTAGGATGACACATCAGGACAACAGGTATAATGACGCAGTAGGATGACACATCAGGACAACAGGTATAATGACGCAGTAGGATGACACATCAGGACAACAGGTATAATGACGCAGTCAGATGACAAATCGGGATGACACGTATAATGACACAGTAAGATGACAGCCAGGACGAGACATATAATGACGCAGTCAGATGACACATCAGGACAACAGGTATAATGACGCAGTCAGATGACAAGTCGGGACGACACGTATAATGACGCAGTATGATGACATATAAGGACAACAGGTATAATGACGCAGTAAGATGACAGCCAGGACGACACATATAATGAGGCAGTCAGATGACACATCGGGACAACAGGTATAATGACGCAGTTAAATGACAAGTCGGGACGACACGTATAATGACGCAGTCAGATTACACATCAGGACAACAGGTATAATGACGCAGTCAGATGAGAAGTCGGGACGACACGTATAATGACGCAGTAGGATGACATATCAGGACAACAGGTATAATGACGCAGTGAGATGACACAACAAGATAACAGGTATAATGACGCAGTAAGATGACAGCCAGGACAACAGGTATAATGACGCAGTAGGATGACACATCAGGACAACAGGTATAATGACGCAGTAAGATGACAGCCAGGACAACACGTATAATGACGCGGTCAGATGACACATCAGGACAACAGGTATAATGACGCAGTAAAATGACAGCCAGGACGACAGGTATAATGACGCAGTGAGATGACACAACAAGACAACAGATATAATGACGCAGTAAGATGACAGCCAGGACAACAGGTATAATGATGCAGTCGGATGACAGCCAGGACAACAGGTATAATGACGCAGTAGGATGACAGCCAGGACGACACGTATAATGACGCAGTAGGATGACACAACAGGACAACAGGTATAATGACGCAGTAAGTTGACACATCAGGACAACAGATATAATGACGCAGTAAGATGACACAACAAGACAACAGGTATAATGACGCAGTAAGATGACAGCCAGGACAACAGGTATAATGACGCAGTAAGATGACAGCCAGGACGACAGGTATAATGATGCAGTCATATGACAAGTCGGGACGACACGTATAATGACGCAGTAGGATGACATATCAGGACAACAGGTAAAATGACGCAGTAAGATGACAGCCAAGACAACAGGTATAATGACGCAGTAAGATGACAGCCAGGACGACAGGTATAATGACGCAGTACGATGACACATCAGGACAACAGGTATAATGACGCAGTAGGATGACACATCAGGAAAACAGGTATAATGACGCAGTAAGTTGACACATCAGGAAAACAGGTATAATGACGCAGTCAGATGACACAACTTGACAACAGGTATAATGACGCAGTAAGGTGACAGGCAGGACGACACGTATAATGACGCAGTAAGGCTACAGCCAGGACGACAGGTATAATGAAGCAGTAAGATGACAAATCAGGACAACAGGTATAATGACGCAGTAAGATGACAGCCAGGACGACACATATAATGACGCAGTCAGATGACACATCAGGACAACAGATATAATGACGCAGTAAAATGACAGCCAGGACGACAGGTATAATGACGCAGTCAGATGACACATCAGGACAACAGGTATAATGACGCAATGAGTTGACACACCAGGACAACTGGTATAATGACGCAGTAAGATGACAGAGAGGACGACAGGTATAATGACGCAGTAGAATGACACATCAGGACCACAGGTATAATGACGCAGTAAAATGACAGCCAGGACGATAGGTATAATGATGCAAGACGGCGATAGCCAGGACGACAGGTATAATGACGCAGTCAGATGACAATTCGGGACGACACGTATAATGACGCAGTAGGATGACATATCAGGACAACAGGTAAAATGACGCAGTAAGATGACACATCAGGACAACAGGTATAATGACGCAGTAGGATGACACATCAGGACAACAGGTATAATTACGCAGTCAGATGACACAACTTGACAACAGGTATAATGACGCAGTAAGGTGACAGGCAGGACGACAGGTATAATGACGCAGTAAGGCCACAGCCAGGACGACAGGTATAATGAAGCAGTAAGATGACAAATCAGGACAACAGGTATAATGACGCAGTCAGATGACACATCAGGACAACAGGTATAATGATGCAGTAAAATGACAGCCAGGACGACAGGTATAATGACGCAGTGAGATGACACAACAAGACAACAGGTATAATGACGCAGTCAGATGACAGCCTGGACAACAGGTATAATGATGCAGTCGGATGACATCCAGGACAACAGGTATAATGACGCAGTAGGATGACACACCAGGACGACACGTATAATGACGCAGTAGGATGACACAACAGGACAACAGGTATAATGACGCAGTAAGTTGACACATCAGGACAACAGGTATAATGACGCAGTAAGATGACAGGCAGGACGACAGGTATAATGACGCAGTAGGATGACACATCAGGACAACAGGTATAATGACGCAGTAGGATGACACAACTACACATCAGGTATAATGACGCAGTAAGGTGACAGGCAGGACGACAGGTATAATGACGTAGTAAGGCGACAGCCAGGACGACAGGTATAACGAAGCAGTAAGATGACAAATCAGGATGACGCGTATAATGACGCAGTTAGATGACAGCCAGGACGACACATATAATGACGCAGTAGGATGACATATCAGGACAACAGGTACAATGACGCAGTAAGATGACAGCCAAGACAACAGGTATAATGACGCAGTAAGATGACAAAACTAGACAACAGGTATAATGACGCAGTAAGTTGACACATCAGGACAACAGGTATAATGAAGCAGTAAGATGACAGCCAGGACGACAGGTATAATGACGCAGTAGGATGACATATCAGGACAACAGGTATAATGACGCAGTAGGATGACACATCAGGACAACAGGTATAATAACGCAGTAAGTTGACACATCAGGACAACAGGTATAATGACGCAGTAAGATGACAGCCAGGACGACAGGTATAATGACGCAGTAGGATGACACATCAGGACAACAGGTATAATGACGCAGTCAGATGACACAACTAGGCAACAGGTATAATGACGCAGTAAGATGACAACCTGGACGAAACGTATAATGACGAAGTAAGATGACAGCCAGGACGACACATATAATGACGCAGTGAGATGACACAACAGGACAACAGGTATAATGACGCAGTAAGTTGACACATCAGGACAACAGGTATAATGACGCAGTCAGATGACAAATCAGGATGACACGTATTATGACACAGTAAGATGACAGCCAGGACGACACGTATAATGACGCAGTAGGATGACACATCAGGAAAACAGGTATAATGACGCAGTAAAATGACAGCCAGGACAACAGGTATAATGACGCAGTGAGATGACAACCAGGACGACAGGTATAATGACGCAGTAGGATGACACATCAGGACAACAGGTATAATGACGCAGTAGGATGACACATCAGGACAACAGGTATAATGACGCAGTAGGATGACACATCAGGACAACAGGTATAATGACGCAGTCAGATGACAAATCGGGATGACACGTATAATGACACAGTAAGATGACAGCCAGGACGAGACATATAATGACGCAGTCAGATGACACATCAGGACAACAGGTATAATGACGCAGTCAGATGACAAGTCGGGACGACACGTATAATGACGCAGTATGATGACATATAAGGACAACAGGTATAATGACGCAGTAAGATGACAGCCAGGACGACACATATAATGAGGCAGTCAGATGACACATCGGGACAACAGGTATAATGACGCAGTTAAATGACAAGTCGGGACGACACGTATAATGACGCAGTCAGATTACACATCAGGACAACAGGTATAATGACGCAGTCAGATGAGAAGTCGGGACGACACGTATAATGACGCAGTAGGATGACATATCAGGACAACAGGTATAATGACGCAGTGAGATGACACAACAAGATAACAGGTATAATGACGCAGTAAGATGACAGCCAGGACAACAGGTATAATGACGCAGTAGGATGACACATCAGGACAACAGGTAGAATGACGCAGTAAGATGACAGCCAGGACAACAGGTATAATGACGCAGTAGGATGACAGCCAGGACGACACGTATAATGACGCAGTAGGATGACACAACAGGACAACAGGTATAATGACGCAGTAAGTTGACACATCAGGACAACAGGTATAATGACGCAGTAAGATGACACAACAAGACAACAGGTATAATGACGCAGTAAGATGACAGCCAGGACAACAGGTATAATGACGCAGTAAGATGACAGCCAGGACGACAGGTATAATGATGCAGTCATATGACAAGTCGGGACGACACGTATAATGACGCAGTAGGATGACATATCAGGACAACAGGTAAAATGACGCAGTAAGATGACAGCCAAGACAACAGGTATAATGACGCAGTAAGATGACAGCCAGGACGACAGGTATAATGACGCAGTACGATGACACATCAGGACAACAGGTATAATGACGCAGTAGGATGACACATCAGGAAAACAGGTATAATGACGCAGTAAGTTGACACATCAGGAAAACAGGTATAATGACGCAGTCAGATGACACAACTTGACAACAGGTATAATGACGCAGTAAGGTGACAGGCAGGACGACACGTATAATGACGCAGTAAGGCTACAGCCAGGACGACAGGTATAATGAAGCAGTAAGATGACAAATCAGGACAACAGGTATAATGACGCAGTAAGATGACAGCCAGGACGACACATATAATGACGCAGTCAGATGACACATCAGGACAACAGATATAATGACGCAGTAAAATGACAGCCAGGACGACAGGTATAATGACGCAGTCAGATGACACATCAGGACAACAGGTATAATGACGCAATGAGTTGACACACCAGGACAACTGGTATAATGACGCAGTAAGATGACAGAGAGGACGACAGGTATAATGACGCAGTAGAATGACACATCAGGACCACAGGTATAATGACGCAGTAAAATGACAGCCAGGACGATAGGTATAATGATGAAAGACGGCGATAGCCAGGACGACAGGTATAATGACGCAGTCAGATGACAATTCGGGACGACACGTATAATGACGCAGTAGGATGACATATCAGGACAACAGGTAAAATGACGCAGTAAGATGACACATCAGGACAACAGGTATAATGACGCAGTAGGATGACACATCAGGACAACAGGTATAATGACGCAGTCAGATGACACAACTTGACAACAGGTATAATGACGCAGTAAGGTGACAGGCAGGACGACAGGTATAATGACGCAGTAAGGCCACAGCCAGGACGACAGGTATAATGAAGCAGTAAGATGACAAATCAGGACAACAGGTATAATGACGCAGTCAGATGACACATCAGGACAACAGGTATAATGATGCAGTAAAATGACAGCCAGGACGACAGGTATAATGACGCAGTGAGATGACACAACAAGACAACAGGTATAATGACGCAGTCAGATGACAGCCTGGACAACAGGTATAATGATGCAGTCGGATGACATCCAGGACAACAGGTATAATGACGCAGTAGGATGACAGCCAGGACGACACGTATAATGACGCAGTAGGATGACACAACAGGACAACAGGTATAATGACGCAGTAAGTTGACACATCAGGACAACAGGTATAATGACGCAGTAAGATGACAGGCAGGACGACAGGTATAATGACGCAGTAGGATGACACATCAGGACAACAGGTATAATGACGCAGTAGGATGACACAACTACACATCAGGTATAATGACGCAGTAAGGTGACAGGCAGGACGACAGGTATAATGACGTAGTAAGGCGACAGCCAGGACGACAGGTATAATGAAGCAGTAAGATGACAAATCAGGATGACGCGTATAATGACGCAGTTAGATGACAGCCAGGACGACACATATAATGACGCAGTAGGATGACATATCAGGACAACAGGTAAAATGACGCAGTAAGATGACAGCCAAGACAACAGGTATAATGACGCAGTAAGATGACAAAACTAGACAACAGGTATAATGACGCAGTAAGTTGACACATCAGGACAACAGGTATAATGAAGCAGTAAGATGACAGCCAGGACGACAGGTATAATGACGCAGTAGGATGACATATCAGGACAACAGGTATAATGACGCAGTAGGATGACACATCAGGACAACAGGTATAATAACGCAGTAAGTTGACACATCAGGACAACAGGTATAATGACGCAGTAAGATGACAGCCAGGACGACAGGTATAATGACGCAGTAGGATGACACATCAGGACAACAGGTATAATGACGCAGTCAGATGACACAACTAGGCAACAGGTATAATGACGCAGTAAGATGACAACCTGGACGAAACGTATAATGACGAAGTAAGATGACAGCCAGGACGACACATATAATGACGCAGTGAGATGACACAACAAGACAACAGGTATAATGACGCAGTAAGTTGACATATCAGGACAACAGGTATAATGAAGCAGTAAGATGACAGCCAGGACGACAGGTATAATGACACAGTAGGATGACATATCAGGACAACAGGTATAATGACGCAGTAGGATGACACATCAGGACAACAGGTATAATAACGTAGTAAGTTGACACATCAGGACAACAGGTATAATGACGCAGTAAGATGACAGCCAGGACGACAGGTATAATGACGCAGTAGGATGACACATCAGGACAACAGGTATAATGACGCAGTCAGATGACACAACTAGGCAACAGGTATAATGACGCAGTAAGATGACAACCAGGACAACACGTATAATGACGCAGTCAGATGACACATCAGGACAACATGTATAATGACGCAGTAGGATGACAGCCAGGACGACAGGTATAATGACGCAGTAAGATGACAGCCAGGCCGACACATATAATGACGCAGTCAGATGACACAACAAGACAACAGGTATAATGACGCAGTAAGATGACAGCCAGGACGACAGGTATAATGACGCAGTAGGATGACACATCAGGACACCAGATATAATGACGCAGTAAAATGACAGCCAGGACGACAGGTATAATGACGCAGTGAGATGACACAACAAGACAACAGGTATAATGAAGCAGTAAGATGACATATCAGGATGACGCGTATAATGACGCAGTTAGATGACAGCCAGGACGACACATATAATGACGCAGTCAGATGACACATCAGGACAACAGGTATAATGACGCAGTAAGATGACAGCCAGGACGACACGTATAATGACGCAGTAAGATGACAGCCAGGACGACAGGTATAATGACGCAGTCAGATGACATGTCGGGACGACATGTATAATGACTCAGTAGGATGACACATCAGGACAACAGGTATAATGACGCAGTCAGATGACACAACTTGACAACAGGTATAATGACACAGTAAGATGACAGCTAGGACGACACGTATAATGACGCAGTAGGATGACACATCAGGACAACAGGTATAATGATGCAGTAAGTTGACACATCAGGACAACAGGTATAATGACGCAGTGAGATGACATATCAGGACAACAGGTATAATGACGCAGTCAGATGACAGCCAGGACGACAGGTATAATGAAGCAGTAGCATGACACATCAGGACAACAGGTATAATGACGCAGTCAGATGACACAACTTGACAACAGGTATAATGACGCAGTAAGGTGACAGGCAGGACGACAGATATAATGACGCAGTAAGGCCACAGCCAGGACGACACGTATAATGAATCAGTAAGATGACAAATCAGGGCAACAGGTATAATGACGCAGTAGGATGACACAACAGGACAACAGGTATAATGACGCATTAGGATGACATATCAGGACAACAGGTAAAATGACGTAGTAAGATGACAGCCAAGACAACAGGTATAATGACGCAGTAGGATGACACATCAGGACGACAGGTATAATGACGCAGTAGGATGACATATCAGGACAACAGGTAAAATGACGCAGTAAGATGACAGCCAAGACAACAGGTATAATGACGCAGTAAGATGACAAAACTAGACAACAGGTATAATGACGCAGTAAGTTGACACATCAGGACAACAGGTATAATGAAGCAGTAAGATGACAGCCAGGACGACAGGTATAATGACGCAGTAGGATGACATATCAGGACAACAGGTATAATGACGCAGTAGGATGACACATCAGGACAACAGGTATAATAACGCAGTAAGTTGACACATCAGGACAACAGGTATAATGACGCAGTAAGATGACAGCCAGGACGACAGGTATAATGACGCAGTAGGATGACACATCAGGACAACAGGTATAATGACGCAGTCAGATGACACAACTAGGCAACAGGTATAATGACGCAGTAAGATGACAACCTGGACGAAACGTATAATGACGAAGTAAGATGACAGCCAGGACGACACATATAATGACGCAGTGAGATGACACAACAAGACAACAGGTATAATGACGCAGTAAGTTGACATATCAGGACAACAGGTATAATGAAGCAGTAAGATGACAGCCAGGACGACAGGTATAATGACACAGTAGGATGACATATCAGGACAACAGGTATAATGACGCAGTAGGATGACACATCAGGACAACAGGTATAATAACGTAGTAAGTTGACACATCAGGACAACAGGTATAATGACGCAGTAAGATGACAGCCAGGACGACAGGTATAATGACGCAGTAGGATGACACATCAGGACAACAGGTATAATGACGCAGTCAGATGACACAACTAGGCAACAGGTATAATGACGCAGTAAGATGACAACCAGGACAACACGTATAATGACGCAGTCAGATGACACATCAGGACAACATGTATAATGACGCAGTAGGATGACAGCCAGGACGACAGGTATAATGACGCAGTAAGATGACAGCCAGGCCGACACATATAATGACGCAGTCAGATGACACAACAAGACAACAGGTATAATGACGCAGTAAGATGACAGCCAGGACGACAGGTATAATGACGCAGTAGGATGACACATCAGGACACCAGATATAATGACGCAGTAAAATGACAGCCAGGACGACAGGTATAATGACGCAGTGAGATGACACAACAAGACAACAGGTATAATGAAGCAGTAAGATGACATATCAGGATGACGCGTATAATGACGCAGTTAGATGACAGCCAGGACGACACATATAATGACGCAGTCAGATGACACATCAGGACAACAGGTATAATGACGCAGTAAGATGACAGCCAGGACGACACGTATAATGACGCAGTAAGATGACAGCCAGGACGACAGGTATAATGACGCAGTCAGATGACATGTCGGGACGACATGTATAATGACTCAGTAGGATGACACATCAGGACAACAGGTATAATGACGCAGTCAGATGACACAACTTGACAACAGGTATAATGACACAGTAAGATGACAGCTAGGACGACACGTATAATGACGCAGTAGGATGACACATCAGGACAACAGGTATAATGATGCAGTAAGTTGACACATCAGGACAACAGGTATAATGACGCAGTGAGATGACATATCAGGACAACAGGTAAAATGACGTAGTAAGATGACAGCCAAGACAACAGGTATAATGACGCAGTAGGATGACACATCAGGACGACAGGTATAATGACGCAGTAGGATGACATATCAGGACAACAGGTAAAATGACGCAGTAAGATGACAGCCAAGACAACAGGTATAATGACGCAGTAAGGCCACAGCCAGGACGACACGTATAATGAATCAGTAAGATGACAAATCAGGGCAACAGGTATAATGACGCAGTAGGATGACACAACAGGACAACAGGTATAATGACGCATTAGGATGACATATCAGGACAACAGGTAAAATGACGTAGTAAGATGACAGCCAAGACAACAGGTATAATGACGCAGTAAGATGACAGCCAGGACGACAGGTATAATGACGCAGTAGGATGACACAACAGGACAACAGGTATAATGACGCATTAGGATGACACAACAGGACAACAGGTATAATGACGCAGTAAGTTCACACATCAGGACAACAAGTATAATGACGTAGTAAGGCGACAACCAGGACGACAGTTATAATGAAGCAGTAAGATGACAAATCAGGATGACGCGTATAATGACGCAGTTAGATGACAGCCAGGACGACACATATAATGACGCAGTCAGATGACACATCAGGACAACAGGTATAATGACGCAGTAAGATGACAGCCAGGACGACACGTATAATGACGCAGTCAGATGACGAGTCAGGATGCCACGTATAATGACGCAGTAGGATGACATATCAGGACAACAGGTATAATGACGCAGTGAGATGACATCCAGGACGACAGGTATAATGACACAGTAAGTTGACACATCCGGACAACAGGTATAATGACGCAGTCAGATGACAAATCGGGATGACACGTATAATGACACAGTAAGATGACAGCCAGGACGACACGTATAATGACGCAGTAGGATGACACATCAGGAGAACAGGTATAATGACGCAGTAAGTTGACACATCAGGACAACAGGTATAATGACGCAGTAAGATGACAGCCAGGACGACACGTATAATGACGCAGTAGGATGACAGCCAGGACGACAGGTATTATGACGCAGTAGGATGACAGCCAGGACGACAGGTATTATGACGCAGTAGGATGACAGCCAGGACGACAGGTATAATGACGCAGTCAGATGACAGCCAGGACGACAGGTATAATGAAGCAGTAGGATGACACATCAGGACAACAGGTATAATGACGCAGTAGGATGACACATCAGGACAACAGGTATAATGACGCAGTCAGATGACACAACTTGACAATAGGTATAATGACACAGTAAGGTCACAACCAGGACGACAGGTATAATGAAGCAGTAAGATGACAAATCAGGACAACAGGTATAATGACGCAGTAAGATGACAGCCAGGACGACACATATAATGACGCAGTCAGATGACAGCCAGGACGACAGGTATAATGACGCAGTAAAATGACAGCCAGGACGACAGGTATAATGACGCAGTCAGATGACACAACTTGACAACAGGTATAATGACGCAGTAAGGTGACACATCAGGACGACAGGTATAATGACGCAGTAAGATGACAGGCAGGACGACAGGTATAATGACGCAGTAGGATGACACATCAGGACAACAGGTATAATGACGCAGTAGGATGACACATTGGGACAGCAGGTATAATGACGCAGTAAGTTGACATATCAGGACAACAGGTATAATGACGCAGTAAGATGACAAGTCGGGACGACACGTATAATGACGCAGTAGGATGACACATCAGGACAACAGGTATAATGACGCAGTAAGATGACAGCCAAGACAACAGGTATAATGACACATTGAGATGACAGCCAGGACGACAGGTATAATGACGCAGTAGGATGACACATCAGGACAACAGGTATAATGACGCAGAAGGATGACACATCAGGACAACAGGTATAACTACGCAGTAGGATGACACATCAGGACAACAGGTATAATGACGCAGTAAGATGACAGCCAGGACGATACGTATAATGACGCAGTCAGATGACAAGTCGGGACGGCACGTATAATTACGCAGTAGGATGACACATCAGGACAACAGGTATAATGACGCAGTAAGATGACAGCCAAGACAACAGGTATAATGACGCATTGAGATGACAGCCAGGACGACAGGTATAATGACGCAGTAAGATGACACATCAGGACACCAGGTATAATGACGCAGTAAAATGACAGCCAGGACGACAGGTATAATGACGCAGTGAGATGACACAACAAGACAACAGGTATAATGACGCAGTAAGATGACAGCCAGGACGACAGGTACAATGACGCAGTAGGATGACACATCAGGACAACAGGTATAAAGACGCAGTAAGATGACAGCCGGGACGACAGGTATAATGACGCAGTAGGACGACACATCAGGACAACAGGTATAATGACGCAGTAAGATGACAGCCAGGACAACAGGTATAATGACGCAGTCAGATGATTAATCAGGATGACACGTATAATGACGTAGTAAGGCGACAGCCAGGACGACAGGTATAATGAAGCAGTAAGATGACAAATCAGCATGACACGTATAATGACACAGTAAGATGACAGCCAGGATGACACGTATAATGACGCAGTAGGATGACACATCAGGACAGCAGGTATAATGACGCAGTAAGATGACAGCCAGGACGGCACGTATAATGACGCAGTAGGATGACATATCAGGACAACAGGTATAATGACGCAGTGAGATGACACAACAAGACAACAGGTATAATGACGCAGTAAGATGACAGCCAGGACGACAGGTATAATGACGCAGTAGGATGACACATCAGGACAACAGGTATAATGACGCAGTAAGATGACAGCCAAGACAACAGGTATAATGACGCAGTAGGATGACACATCAGGACAGCAGGTATAATGACGCAGTCAGGTGACAATTCGGGACGACACGTATAATGACGCCGTAGGATGACATATCAGGACAACAGGTATAATAACGCAGTGAGATGACACAACAAGGCAACAGGTATAATGACGCAGTAAGATTACAGCCAGGACGACAGGTATAATGACGCAGTAGGATGACACGTTAGGACAACAGGTATAATGACGCAGTAAGTTGACACATCAGGACACCAGGTATAATGACGCAATGAGGCGACATATCAGGAAAACAGGTATAATGACGCAGTAAGATGACAGCCAGGACGACAGGTATAATGACGCAGTAGGATGACAGCCATGACGACAGGTATAATGACGCAGTAAGATGACACATCAGGACAACAGGTATAATGACGCAGTAGGATGACACATCAGGATGACACGTATAATGACGCAGTAAGATGACAGACAGGACGACACATATAATGACACAGTCAGATGACACATCAGGACAACAGGTATGACGACGCAGTAAGATGACAGCCAGGACGACAGGTATAATGACGCAGTCAGATGACACATCAGGACAACAGGTATAATGACGCAGTCAGATGACGAGTCAGGACAACACGTATAATGACGCAGTAGGATGACACATCAGGACAACAGGTATAATAACGCAGTGAGGTGACAGCCGGGACGACAGGTATAATGACGCAGTCAGATGACAAGTCGGGACGACATGTATAATGACGCAGTAGGATGACACATCAGGACAACAGGTATAATGACGCAGTCAGATGACACAACTTGACAACAGGTATAATGACACAGTAATATGACAGCTAGGACGATACGTATAATGACGCAGTAGGATGACACATCAGGACAACAGGTATAATGACGCAGTAAGTTGACCCATCAGGACAACAGGTATAATGACGCAGTAGAATGACACATCAGGACAACAGGTATAATGACGCAGTCAGAAGACACAACTTGACAACAGGTATAATGACGCAGTAAGGTGACAGTCAGGACGACAGGTATAATGACGCAGTAAGGCCACAGCCAGGACGACACGTATAATGAATCAGTAAGATGACAAATCAGGACAACAGGTATAATGACGCAGTAAGATGACAGCCAGGACGACAAATATAATGACGCAGTCAGATGACACATCAGGACAACAGGTATAATGACGCAGTGAGATGACACAACAAGACAACAGGTATAATGACGCAGTAAGATGACAGCCAGGACGACAGGTATAATGACGCAGTAGGATGACACATCAGGACAACAGGTATAAAGACGCAGAAAGATGACAGCCGGGACGACAGGTATAATGACGCAGTAGGACGGCACATAAGGACAACAGGTATAATGACGCAGTAAGATGACAGCCAGGACGACAGGTATAATGACGCAGTTAGATGACACATCAGGACAACACGTATAATGACGCAGTAGGATGACACATCAGGACAACAGGTATAATGACGCAGTAAGATGACAGACAGGACGACACGTATAATGACGCAGTGAGATGACACAACAAGACAACAGGCATAATGACGCAGTAAGATGACAGCCAGGACGACAGGTATAATGACGCAGTCAGATGACAAGTCGGGACGACAAGTATAATGACGCAGTAGGATGACATATCAGGACAACAGGTATAATGACGCAGTGAGATGACACAACAAGACAACAGGTATAATGACGCAATAAGTTGACACATCAGGACGACAGGTATAATGACGCAGTAGGATGACAGCCAGGACGACAGGTATAATGACGCAGTAGGATGACAGCCAGGACGACAGGTATAATGACGCAGTAGGATGACAGCCAGGACGACAGGTATAATGACGCAGTAGGATGACACAACAGGACAACAGGTATAATGACGCAGTAAGTTGACACATCAGGACAACAGGTATAATGACGCAGTAAGATGACACGTCGGGACGACACGTATAATGACGCAGTAGGATGACACATCAGGACAACAGGTATAATGACGCAGTAAGATGACAGCCAGGACGACACGTATAATGACGCAGTAGGATGACACATCAGGTCAACAGGTATAATGACGCAGTCAGATGACAAGTCGGGACAACAGGTATAATTACACAGTAGGATGACACATCAGGACAACAGGTATAATGACGCAGTAAGATGACAGCCAGGACGACACATATAATGACGCAGTCAGATGACACATCAGGACAACAGGTATAATGACGCAGTAGGATGACAGCCAGGACAACAGGTATAATGACGCAGTCAGATGACAGCCAGGACGACAGGTATAATGACGCAGTAGGATGACACATCAGGTCAACAGGTATAATGACGCAGTCAGATGACAAGTCGGGACAACAGGTATAATTACACAGTAGGATGACACATCAGGACAACAGGTATAATGACGCAGTAAGATGACAGCCAGGACGACACATATAATGACGCAGTCAGATGACACATCAGGATGACACGTATAATGACGCAGTAAGATGACAGCCAGGACGACAGGTATAATGACGCAGTAGGATGACATATCAGGATGACACGTATAATGACGCAGTAGGATGACACATTGGGACAGCAGGTATAATGACGCAGTAAGATGACAGCCAGGACGACACATATAATGACGCAGTCAGATGACACATCAGGACAACAGGTATAATGACGCAGTAAGATGACAGCCAGGACGACAGGTATAATGACGCAGTAGGATGACAGCCAGGACGACAGGTATCATGACGCAGTCAGATGACACATCAGGACAACAGGTTTAATGACGCAGTAAGATGACAGCCAGGACGACAGGTATAATGACGCAGTAGGATGACACATCAGGACGACAGGTATAATGACGCAGTAGGATCACACATCAGGACGACAGGTATAATTACGCAGTAGGATGACACATCAGGACAACAGGTATAATGACGCAGTAGGATGACACATCAGGACAACAGGTATAATGACGCAGTAAGTTGACACATCAGGACAACAGGTATAATGACGCAGTAAGATGACAGCCAGGACGATCGGTATAATGACGCAGTAGGATGACACATCAGTACGACAGGTATCATGACGCAGTAGGATGACACATCAGGACAACAGGTATAATGACGCAGTCAGATGACACAACTAGGCAACAGGTATAATGACGCAGTAAGATGACAGCCAGGCCGACACATATAATGACGCAGTCAGATGACAAATCGGGATGACACGTATAATGACACAGTGAGATGACAGCCAGGACGACAGGTATAATGACGCAGTCAGATGAAAGCCAGGACGACAGGTATAATGACGCAGTGAGATGACACAACAAGACAACAGGTATAATGACGCAGTGAGATGACACATCAGGACAACAGGTATAATGACGCAGTAAGATGACAAATCAGGATGACGCGTATAATGACGCAGTTAGACGACAGCCAGGACAACACATATAATGACGCAGTCAGATGACACATCAGGACAACAGGTATAATGATGCAGTAAGATGACAGCCAGGACGACAGGTATCATGACGCAGTCAGATGACACATCAGGACAACAGGTATAATGACGCAGTAAGATGACAGCCAGGACGACACATATAATGACGCAGTCAGATGACACATCAGGACAACAGGTATAATGACGCAGTAAGATGACAGCCAGGACGACACGTATAATGACGCAGTCAGATGACGAGTCAGGACGACACGTATAATGACGCAGTCAGATGACAGCCAGGACGACAGGTATAATGAAGCAGTAGGATGACACATCAGGACAACAGGTATAATGACGCAGTAGGATGACACATCAGGACAACATGTATAATGACGCAGACAGATGACACAACTTGACAACAGGTATAATGACGCAGTAACGTGACAGGCAGGACGACAGGTATAATGACGCAGTAAGGCCACAGCCAGGACGACAGGTATAATGACGCAGTAAGATGACAGCCAGGACGACAGGTAGAATGACGCAGCAGGATGACAGCCAAGACAACAGGTATAATGATGCAGTAAGATGACAGCCAGGACGACAGGTATAATGACGCAGTAAGTTGACACATCAGGACAACAGGTATAATGACGCAGTAGGATGACAGCCAGGACAACAGGTATAATGACGCAGTCAGATGACAGCCAGGACGACAGGTATAATGACGCAGTAAGGCGACAGCCAGGACGACAGGTATAATGAAGCAGTCGGATGACATTTCAGGACAACAGGTATAATGACGCAGTAGGATGACACATCAGGACACCAGGCATAATGACGCAATATGTGGACACACCAGGACAACTGGTATAATGACGCAGTAAGATGACAGCCAGGACGACAGGTATAATGACGCAGTCAGATGACAGCCAGGACGACAGGTATAATGACGCAGTAGGATGACATATCAGGACAACAGGTAAAATGACGCAGTGAGATGACAGCCAAGACAACAGGTATAATGACGCAGTAAGATGACAGCCAGGACGACAGGTATAATGACGCAGTCAGATGACACAACTAGGCAACAGGTATAATGACGCAGTAAGGTGACAGGCAGGACAACAGGTATAATTACGCAGTATGGCGACAGCCAGGACTACAGGTATAATGAAGCAGTAAGATGACAAATCAGGACAACAGGTAAAAAGACGCAGTAAGATGACAGCCAGGACGACACATATAATGACGCAGTCAGTTGACAGCCAGGACTACAGGTATAATGAAGCAGTAAGATGACAAATCAGGACAACTGGTATAATGACGCAGTAAGATGACAGACAGGACGACAGGTATAATGACGCAGTAGGATGACACATCAGGACGACAGGTATAATGATGCAGGACAGCGATAGCCAGGACGACAGGTATAATGACGCAGTAGGATGACAAACAGGACAACAGGTATAATGACGCAGTAGGATGACACATCAGGACAACAGGTATAATGACGCAGTAGGATGACACAAGTAGACAACAGGTATAATGACGCAGTAAGGTGACAGGCAGGACGACAGGTATAATGACGCAGTACGGCGACAGCCAGGACGACAGGTATAATGAAGCAGTAAGATGACAAATCAGGATGACGCGTATAATGACGCAGTCAGATGACACATCAGGACAACAGATATAATGACGTAGTAGGATGACACATCAGGACAACAGGTATAATGACGCAGTAGGATGACACATCAGGACAACAGGTATAGTGACGCAGTAAGTTGACATATCAGGACAACAGGTATAATGACGCAGTAAGATGACAGCCAGGACACCAGGTATAATAACGCAGTAAGATGACAGCCAGGACGACAGGTATAATGACGCAGTGAGATGACACAACAAGACAACAGGTATAATGACGCAGTAAGATGACAGACAGGACGACAGGTATAATGACGCAGTAGGATGACACATCAGGACGACAGGTATAATGATGCAGGACAGCGATAGGCAGGACGACAGGTATAATGACGCAGTAGGATGACAGCCAGGACGACAGGTATAATGACGCAGTAGGTTGACACATCAGGACAACAGGTATAATGACGCAGTAGGATGACACAACTAGACAACAGGTATAATGACGCAGTAAGGTGACAGGCAGGACGACAGGTATAATGACGCAGTAAGGCGACAGCCAGGACGACAGGTATAATGAAGCAGTAAGATGACAAATCAGGATGACGCGTATAATGACGCAGTCAGATGACACATCAGGATGACACGTATAATGACGCCGTCGGATGACATATCAGGACAACAGGTATAATGACGCAGTAGGATGACACAACAAGACAACAGGTATAATGACGCAGTAAGTTGACACATCAGGACAACAGGTATAATGACGCAGTAAGATGACAGCCAGGACACCAGGTATAATAACGCAGTAAGATGACAGCCAGGACGACAGGTATAATGACGCAGTGAGATGACACAACAAGACAACAGGTATAATGACGCAGTAAGATGACAGACAGGATGACACGTATAATGACGCAGTAAGATGGCAGCCAGGACGACAGGTATAATGACGCAGTAAGATGATGAATCAGGATGACACGTATAATGACGCAGTAGGATGACACATCAGGACAACAGGTATAATGACGCAGTAAGATGACAGCCAGGACGACAGGTATAATGATGCAGGACGGCGACAGCCAGGACGACAGGTATAATGAAGCAGTAAGATGACAAATCAGGATGACGCGTATAATGACGCAGTTAGATGACAGCCAGGACGACACATATAATGACGCAGTCAGATGACACATCAGCACAACAGGTATAATGACGCAGTAAGATGATAAATCAGGATGACACGTATAATGACGCAGTAAGGCGACAGCCAGGACGACAGGTATAATGAAGCAGTAAGATGACAAATCAGGACAACAGGTATAATGACGCAATGAGGCGACATATCAGGAAAACAGGTATAATGACGCAGTAAGATGACAGCCAGGACGACAGGTATAATGACGCGGTAGGATGACAGCCATGACGACAGGTATAATGACGCAGTAAGATGACACATCAGGACAACGGGTATAATGACTCAGTAGGATGACACGTATAATGAGGCAGTAAGATGACAGACAGGACGACACGTATAATGACGCAGTAGGATGACACATCAGGACAGCAGGTATGATGACGCAGTAAGTTGACATATCAGGACAACAGGTATAATGACGCAGTAAGTTGACACATCCGGACCACAGGTATAATGACGCAGTAAGTTGACACATCAGGACAACAGTTATAATGACGCAGTCAGATGACAGCCAGGACGACACGAACAATGACGCAGTAGGACGACACATCAGGACAACAGGTATAATGACGCAGTAAGTTGACACATCAGGACAACAGGTATAATGACGCAGTAAGATGACAGCCAGGACGACAGGTACAATGACGCAGTAGGATGACAGCCAGGACGACAGGTATCATGACGCAGTCAGATGACACATCAGGACAACAGGTTTAATGACGCAGTAAGATGACAGCCAGGACGACAGGTATAATGACGCAGTAGGATGACACATCAGGACGACAGGTATAATGACGCAGTAGGATGACACATCAGGCCGACACATATAATGACGCAGTCAGATGACAAATCGGGATGACACGTATCATGACACAGTGAGATGACAGCCAGGACGACAGGTATAATGACGCAGTAAGATGAAAGCCAGGACGACAGGTATAATGACGCATTGAGATGACACAACAAGACAACAGGTATAATGACGCAGTGAGATGACACATCAGGACAACAGGTATAATGACGCAGTAAGTTGACACATAAGGAGAACAGGTATACTGACGCAGTCAGATGACAGCCAGGACGACAGGTATAATGACGTAGTAAGGCGACAGCCAGGACGACAGGTATAATGAAGCAGTAGGATGACAGCCAGCACGACACGTATAATGACGCAGTAGGATGACAGCCAGGACGACAGGTATAATGATGCAGGACGGCGACAGCCAGGACGACACCTATAATGACGCAGTAAGATGACAGCCAGGACGACAGGTATAATGACGCAGTAAGATGACACATCACGACAACAGGTATAATGACGCAGTAAGTTGACATATCAGGACAACAGGTATAATGACGCAGTCAGATGACACAACTAGGCAACAGGTATAATGACGCAGTAAGATGACAGCCAGGCCGAAACATATAATGACGCAGTCAGATGACAAATCGGGATGACACGTATAATGACACAGTGAGATGACAGCCAGGACGACAGGTATAATGACGCAGTAAGATGAAAGCCAGGACGACAGGTATAATGACGCATTGAGATGACACAACAAGACAACAGGTATAATGACGCAGTGAGATGACACATCAGGACAACAGGTATAATGACGCAGTAAGATGACAAATCAGGATGACGCGTATAATGACGCAGTTAGACGACAGCCAGGACAACACATATAATGACGCAGTCAGATGACACATCAGGACAACAGGTATAATGATGCAGTAAGATGACAGCCAGGACGACACGTATAATGACGCAGTCAGATGACGAGTCAGGACGACACGTATAATGACGCAGTCAGATGACAGCCAGGACGACAGGTATAATGAAGCAGTAGGATGACACATCAGGACAACATGTATAATGACGCAGTAGGATGACACATCAGGACAACATGTATAATGACGCAGACAGATGACACAACTTGACAACAGGTATAATGACGCAGTAAGGTGACAGGCAGGACGACAGGTATAATGACGGACTCAGATGACACATCAGGACAACAGGTATAATGACGCAGTCAGATGACACATCAGGACAACAGGTATAATGACGCAGTAGGATGACACATCAGGACAACAGGTATAATAACGCAGTAAGTTGACACATCAGGACAACAGGTATAATGACGCAGTAAGTTGACACACCAGGACAACAGGTATAATGACGCAGTAAGATGACAGCCAGGACACCAGGTATAATGACGTAGTAAGATGACAGCCAGGACGACAGGTATAATGACGCAGTGAGATGACACAACAAGACAACAGGTATAATGACGCAGTAAGATGACAGCCAGGATGACACGTATAATGACGCAGTCAGATGACACATCAGGACAACAGGTATAATGACGCAGTCAGATGACAATTCGGGACGACAGGTATAATGACGCAGTAGGATGACACATCAGGACAACAGGTATAATAATGCAGTAGGATGACACATCAGGACAACAGGTATAATGACGCAGAAAGGTGACAGGCTGGACGACAGGTATAATGACGCAGTAAGGCGAAAGCCAGGACGACAGGTATAATGAAGCAGTAAGATGACACATCAGGACAACAGGTATAATGACCCAGTAAGATGACAGCCTGGACGACACGTATAATGACGCAGTCAGATGACACATCAGGACAACAGGCATAATGACGCAGTGAGATGACACAACAGGACAACAGGTATAATGACGCAGTAAGTTGACACATCAGGACAACAGGTATAATGACGCAGTAAGATGACAGCCAAGACGACAGGTATAATGACGCAGTAAGGCGACAGCCAGGACGACAAGTATAATGAAGCAGTAAGATGACAAATCAGCATGACACGTATAATGACGCAGTAAGATGACAGCCAGGACGACACGTATAATGACGCAGTCAGATGACACATTAGGACAACAGGTATAATGACGCAGTGAGATGACACAACAGGACAACAGGTATAATGACGCAGTAAGATGACATATCAGGACAACAGGTAAAATGACGCAGTGAGATGACAGCCAGGACGACAGGTATAATGACGGACTCAGATGACACATCAGGACAACAGGTATAATGACGCAGTGAGATGACACAACAGGAAAACAGGTATAATGACGCAGTACGATGACAGCCTGGACGACACATATAATGACGCAGTCAGATGACACAACAAGACAACAGGAATAATGACACAGTAAGATGACAGCCAGGACGACAGGTATAATGACGCAGTAGGATGACAGCCAGGACGACAGGTATAATGACGCAGTAGGATGACAGCTAGGACGACAGGTATAATGACGCAGTAGGATGACACATCACGACAACAGGTATAATGACGCAGTCAGATGACACAACTAGGCAACAGGTATAATGACGCAGTAAGATGACAGCCAGGCCGACACATATAATGACGCAGTCAGATGACAAATCGGGATGACACGTATCATGACACAGTGAGATGACAGCCAGGACGACAGGTATAATGACGCAGTAAGATGAAAGCCAGGACGACAGGTATAATGACGCATTGAGATGACACAACAAGACAACAGGTATAATGACGCAGTGAGATGACACATCAGGACAACAGGTATAATGACGCAGTAAGTTGACACATAAGGAGAACAGGTATACTGACGCAGTCAGATGACAGCCAGGACGACAGGTATAATGACGTAGTAAGGCGACAGCCAGGACGACAGGTATAATGAAGCAGTAGGATGACAGCCAGCACGACACGTATAATGACGCAGTAGGATGACAGCCAGGACGACAGGTATAATGATGCAGGACGGCGACAGCCAGGACGACACCTATAATGACGCAGTAAGATGACAGCCAGGACGACAGGTATAATGACGCAGTAAGATGACACATCACGACAACAGGTATAATGACGCAGTAAGTTGACATATCAGGACAACAGGTATAATGACGCAGTCAGATGACACAACTAGGCAACAGGTATAATGACGCAGTAAGATGACAGCCAGGCCGAAACATATAATGACGCAGTCAGATGACAAATCGGGATGACACGTATAATGACACAGTGAGATGACAGCCAGGACGACAGGTATAATGACGCAGTAAGATGAAAGCCAGGACGACAGGTATAATGACGCATTGAGATGACACAACAAGACAACAGGTATAATGACGCAGTGAGATGACACATCAGGACAACAGGTATAATGACGCAGTAAGATGACAAATCAGGATGACGCGTATAATGACGCAGTTAGACGACAGCCAGGACAACACATATAATGACGCAGTCAGATGACACATCAGGACAACAGGTATAATGATGCAGTAAGATGACAGCCAGGACGACACGTATAATGACGCAGTCAGATGACGAGTCAGGACGACACGTATAATGACGCAGTCAGATGACAGCCAGGACGACAGGTATAATGAAGCAGTAGGATGACACATCAGGACAACATGTATAATGACGCAGTAGGATGACACATCAGGACAACATGTATAATGACGCAGACAGATGACACAACTTGACAACAGGTATAATGACGCAGTAAGGTGACAGGCAGGACGACAGGTATAATGACGGACTCAGATGACACATCAGGACAACAGGTATAATGACGCAGTCAGATGACACATCAGGACAACAGGTATAATGACGCAGTAGGATGACACATCAGGACAACAGGTATAATAACGCAGTAAGTTGACACATCAGGACAACAGGTATAATGACGCAGTAAGTTGACACACCAGGACAACAGGTATAATGACGCAGTAAGATGACAGCCAGGACACCAGGTATAATGACGTAGTAAGATGACAGCCAGGACGACAGGTATAATGACGCAGTGAGATGACACAACAAGACAACAGGTATAATGACGCAGTAAGATGACAGCCAGGATGACACGTATAATGACGCAGTCAGATGACACATCAGGACAACAGGTATAATGACGCAGTCAGATGACAATTCGGGACGACAGGTATAATGACGCAGTAGGATGACACATCAGGACAACAGGTATAATAATGCAGTAGGATGACACATCAGGACAACAGGTATAATGACGCAGAAAGGTGACAGGCTGGACGACAGGTATAATGACGCAGTAAGGCGAAAGCCAGGACGACAGGTATAATGAAGCAGTAAGATGACACATCAGGACAACAGGTATAATGACCCAGTAAGATGACAGCCTGGACGACACGAATAATGACGCAGTCAGATGACACATCAGGACAACAGGCATAATGACGCAGTGAGATGACACAACAGGACAACAGGTATAATGACGCAGTAAGTTGACACATCAGGACAACAGGTATAATGACGCAGTAAGATGACAGCCAAGACGACAGGTATAATGACGCAGTAAGGCGACAGCCAGGACGACAAGTATAATGAAGCAGTAAGATGACAAATCAGCATGACACGTATAATGACGCAGTAAGATGACAGCCAGGACGACACGTATAATGACGCAGTCAGATGACACATCAGGACAACAGGTATAATGACGCAGTGAGATGACACAACAGGACAACAGGTATAATGACGCAGTAAGATGACATATCAGGACAACAGGTAAAATGACGCAGTGAGATGATAGCCAGGACGACAGGTATAATGACGGACTCAGATGACACATCAGGACAACAGGTATAATGACGCAGTGAGATGACACAACAGGAAAACAGGTATAATGACGCAGTACGATGACAGCCTGGACGACACATATAATGACGCAGTCAGATGACACAACAAGACAACAGGAATAATGACACAGTAAGATGACAGCCAGGACGACAGGTATAATGACGCAGTAGGATGACAGCCAGGACGACAGGTATAATGACGCAGTAGGATGACAGCTAGGACGACAGGTATAATGACGCAGTAGGATGACACATCACGACAACAGGTATAATGACGCAGTAAGTTGACATATCAGGACAACAGGTATAATGACGCAGTAAGTTGACACATCAGGACAACAGGTATAATGACGCTGTCAGATGACAGCCAGGACAACAGGTATAATGACGCAGTAAAATGACAGCCAGGACGACAGGTATAATGACGCAGTCGGATGACAGCGAGGACAACAGGTATAATGACGCAGTCAGATGACACATCAGGATGATACGTATAATGACGCAGTAAGATGACAGCAAGGACGACACGTATAATGACGCAGTCAGATGACACATCAGGACAACAGGTATAATGACGCAGTCAGATGACACATCAGGATGATACGTATAATGACGCAGTAAGATGACAGCCAGGACGACACGTATAATGACGCAGTCAGATGACGAGTCAGGACGACACTTATAATGACGCAGTAGGATGACATATCAGGACAACAGGTATAATGACGCAGTGAGATGACAGCCAGGACGACAGGTATAATGACGCAGTAGGATGACACACCAGGACGACAGGTATAATGACGCAGTAGAATGACACATCAGGACCACAGGTATAATGACGCAGTAAGATGACAGCCGGGACGACAGGTATAATGATGCAGGACGGCGACTGCCAGGACGACAGGTATAATGACGCAGTCAGATGACAATTCGGGACGACACGTATAATGACGCAGTAGGATGACACATCAGGACAACAGGTAAAATGACGCAGTAAGATGACAGCCAAGACAACAGGTATAATGACGCATTGAGATGACAGCCAGGACGACAGGTATAATGACGCAGTAGGATGACACATCAGGACAACAGGTATAATGACGCAGTAGGATGACACATCAGGACAACAGGTATAACTACGCAGTAGGATGACACATCAGGACAACAGGTATAATGACGCAGTAAGATGACAGCCAGGACGATACGTATAATGACGCAGTCAGATGACAAGTCGGGACGGCACGTATAATGACGCAGTAGGATGACATATCAGGACAACAGGTATAATGACGCAGTGAGATGACACAACAAGACAACAGGTATAATGACGCAGTAAGATGACACATCAGGACACCAGGTATAATGACGCAGTAAAATGACAGCCAGGACGACAGGTATAATGACGCAGTGAGATGACACAACAAGACAACAGGTATAATGACGCAGTAAGATAACAGCCAGGACGACAGGTATAATGACGCAGTAGGATGACACATCAGGACAGCAGGTATAATGACGCAGTAAGATGACATATCAGGACAACAGGTATAATGACGCAGTAAGATGACAGCCAGGACGACACGTATAATGACGCAGTCAGATGACAAGTCGGGACGGCACGTATAATGACGCAGTAGGATGACATATCAGGACAACAGGTATAATGACGCAGTGAGATGACACAACAAGACAACAGGTATAATGACGCAGTAAGATGACAGCCAGGACGACAGGTATAATGACGCAGTAGGATGACACATCAGGACAACAGGTATAATGACGCAGTAAGATGACAGCCAAGACAACAGGTATAATGACGCAGTAAGATGACAGCCAGGACGACAGGTATAATGACGCAGTAGGATGACATATCAGGACAACAGGTATAATGACGCAGTAAGATGACAGCCAGGACGACACGTATAATGACGCAGTCAGATGACGAGTCAGGACGACACGTATAATGACGCAGTAGGATGACATATCAGGACAACAGGTATAATGACGCAGTAGGATGACACATCAGGACAACAGGTATAATGACGCAGTCAGATGACACAACTTGACAACAGGTATAATGACGCAGTAAGGCCACAGCCAGGACGACAGGTATAATGAAGCAGTAAGATGACAAATCAGGACAACAGGTATAATGAAGCAGTAAGATGACAGCCAGGGCGACACATATAATGACGCAGTCAGATGACACATCAGGACAACAGATATAATGACGCAGTAAAATGACAGCCAGGACGACAGGTATAATGACGCAGTAGGATGACAGCGAGGACAACAGGTATAATGACGCAGTCAGATGACACATCAGGACCACAGGTATAATGACGCAATGAGTTGACACACCAGGACAACTGGTATAATGACGCAGTAAGATGACAGACAGGACCACAGGTATAATGACGCAGTAAAATGACAGCCAGGACGATAGGTATAATGATGCAAGACGGCGATAGCCAGGACGACAGGTATAATGACACAGTCAGATGACAATTCGGGACGACACGTATAATGACGCAGTAGGATGACATATCAGGACCACAGATATAATGACGCAGTAAGATGAGAGCCAGGACGACAGGTATAATGATGCAGGACGGCGATAGCCAGGACGACAGGTATAATGACGCAGTCAGATGACAATTCGGGACGACACGTATAATGACGCAGTAGGATGACATATCAGGACAACAGGTAAAATGACGCAGTAGGATGACAGCCAGGACAACAGGTATAATGACGCAGTAGGACGACACATCAGGACAACAGGTATAATGACGCAGTCAGATGACAAATCGGGATGACACGTATAATGACACAGTAAGATGACAGCCAGGACGACAGGTATAATGACGCAGTAGGATGACACATCAGGACAACAGGTATAATGACGCAGTAGGATGACACATCAGGACAACAGGTATAACTACGCAGTAGGATGACACATCAGGACAACAGGTATAATGACGCAGTAAGATGACAGCCAGGACGATACGTATAATGACGCAGTCAGATGACAAGTCGGGACGGCACGTATAATGACGCAGTAGGATGACATATCAGGACAACAGGTATAATGACGCAGTGAGATGACACAACAAGACAACAGGTATAATGACGCAGTAAGATGACACATCAGGACACCAGGTATAATGACGCAGTAAAATGACAGCCAGGACGACAGGTATAATGACGCAGTGAGATGACACAACAAGACAACAGGTATAATGACGCAGTAAGATAACAGCCAGGACGACAGGTATAATGACGCAGTAGGATGACACATCAGGACAGCAGGTATAATGACGCAGTAAGATGACATATCAGGACAACAGGTATAATGACGCAGTAAGATGACAGCCAGGACGACACGTATAATGACGCAGTCAGATGACAAGTCGGGACGGCACGTATAATGACGCAGTAGGATGACATATCAGGACAACAGGTATAATGACGCAGTGAGATGACACAACAAGACAACAGGTATAATGACGCAGTAAGATGACAGCCAGGACGACAGGTATAATGACGCAGTAGGATGACACATCAGGACAACAGGTATAATGACGCAGTAAGATGACAGCCAAGACAACAGGTATAATGACGCAGTAAGATGACAGCCAGGACGACAGGTATAATGACGCAGTAGGATGACATATCAGGACAACAGGTATAATGACGCAGTAAGATGACAGCCAGGACGACACGTATAATGACGCAGTCAGATGACGAGTCAGGACGACACGTATAATGACGCAGTAGGATGACATATCAGGACAACAGGTATAATGACGCAGTAGGATGACACATCAGGACAACAGGTATAATGACGCAGTCAGATGACACAACTTGACAACAGGTATAATGACGCAGTAAGGCCACAGCCAGGACGACAGGTATAATGAAGCAGTAAGATGACAAATCAGGACAACAGGTATAATGAAGCAGTAAGATGACAGCCAGGGCGACACATATAATGACGCAGTCAGATGACACATCAGGACAACAGATATAATGACGCAGTAAAATGACAGCCAGGACGACAGGTATAATGACGCAGTAGGATGACAGCGAGGACAACAGGTATAATGACGCAGTCAGATGACACATCAGGACCACAGGTATAATGACGCAATGAGTTGACACACCAGGACAACTGGTATAATGACGCAGTAAGATGACAGACAGGACCACAGGTATAATGACGCAGTAAAATGACAGCCAGGACGATAGGTATAATGATGCAAGACGGCGATAGCCAGGACGACAGGTATAATGACGCAGTCAGATGACAATTCGGGACGACACGTATAATGACGCAGTAGGATGACATATCAGGACCACAGATATAATGACGCAGTAAGATGAGAGCCAGGACGACAGGTATAATGATGCAGGACGGCGATAGCCAGGACGACAGGTATAATGACGCAGTCAGATGACAATTCGGGACGACACGTATAATGACGCAGTAGGATGACATATCAGGACAACAGGTAAAATGACGCAGTAGGATGACAGCCAGGACAACAGGTATAATGACGCAGTAGGACGACACATCAGGACAACAGGTATAATGACGCAGTCAGATGACAAATCGGGATGACACGTATAATGACACAGTAAGATGACAGCCAGGACGACACGTATAATGACGCAGTAGGATGACACATCAGGAGAACAGGTATAATGACGCAGTAAGTTGACACATCAGGACAACAGGTATAATGACGCAGTAAGATGACAGCCAGGACGACACGTATAATGACGCAGTAGGATGACAGCCAGGACGACAGGTATTATGACGCAGTAGGATGACAGCCAGGACGACAGGTATTATGACGCAGTAGGATGACAGCCAGGACGACAGGTATAATGACGCAGTCAGATGACAGCCAGGACGACAGGTATAATGAAGCAGTAGGATGACACATCAGGACAACAGGTATAATGACGCAGTAGGATGACACATCAGGACAACAGGTATAATGACGCAGTCAGATGACACAACTTGACAATAGGTATAATGACACAGTAAGGTCACAACCAGGACGACAGGTATAATGAAGCAGTAAGATGACAAATCAGGACAACAGGTATAATGACGCAGTAAGATGACAGCCAGGACGACACATATAATGACGCAGTCAGATGACAGCCAGGACGACAGGTATAATGACGCAGTAAAATGACAGCCAGGACGACAGGTATAATGACGCAGTCAGATGACACAACTTGACAACAGGTATAATGACGCAGTAAGGTGACACATCAGGACGACAGGTATAATGACGCAGTAAGATGACAGGCAGGACGACAGGTATAATGACGCAGTAGGATGACACATCAGGACAACAGGTATAATGACGCAGTAGGATGACACATTGGGACAGCAGGTATAATGACGCAGTAAGTTGACATATCAGGACAACAGGTATAATGACGCAGTAAGATGACAAGTCGGGACGACACGTATAATGACGCAGTAGGATGACACATCAGGACAACAGGTATAATGACGCAGTAAGATGACAGCCAAGACAACAGGTATAATGACGCATTGAGATGACAGCCAGGACGACAGGTATAATGACGCAGTAGGATGACACATCAGGACAACAGGTATAATGACGCAGAAGGATGACACATCAGGACAACAGGTATAACTACGCAGTAGGATGACACATCAGGACAACAGGTATAATGACGCAGTAAGATGACAGCCAGGACGATACGTATAATGACGCAGTCAGATGACAAGTCGGGACGGCATGTATAATTACGCAGTAGGATGACACATCAGGACAACAGGTATAATGACGCAGTAAGATGACAGCCAAGACAACAGGTATAATGACGCATTGAGATGACAGCCAGGACGACAGGTATAATGACGCAGTAAGATGACACATCAGGACACCAGGTATAATGACGCAGTAAAATGACAGCCAGGACGACAGGTATAATGACGCAGTGAGATGACACAACAAGACAACAGGTATAATGACGCAGTAAGATGACAGCCAGGACGACAGGTACAATGACGCAGTAGGATGACACATCAGGACAACAGGTATAAAGACGCAGTAAGATGACAGCCGGGACGACAGGTATAATGACGCAGTAGGACGACACATCAGGACAACAGGTATAATGACGCAGTAAGATGACAGCCAGGACGACAGGTATAATGACGCAGTCAGATGATTAATCAGGATGACACGTATAATGACGTAGTAAGGCGACAGCCAGGACGACAGGTATAATGAAGCAGTAAGATGACAAATCAGCATGACACGTATAATGACACAGTAAGATGACAGCCAGGATGACACGTATAATGACGCAGTAGGATGACACATCAGGACAGCAGGTATAATGACGCAGTAAGATGACAGCCAGGACGGCACGTATAATGACGCAGTAGGATGACATATCAGGACAACAGGTATAATGACGCTGTGAAATGACACAACAAGACAACAGGTATAATGACGCAGTAAGATGACAGCCAGGACGACAGGTATAATGACGCAGTAGGATGACACATCAGGACAACAGGTATAATGACGCAGTAAGATGACAGCCAAGACAACAGGTATAATGACGCAGTAGGATGACACATCAGGACAGCAGGTATAATGACGCAGTCAGGTGACAATTCGGGACGACACGTATAATGACGCCGTAGGATGACATATCAGGACAACAGGTATAATGACGCAGTGAGATGACACAACAAGGCAACAGGTATAATGACGCAGTAAGATTACAGCCAGGACGACAGGTATAATGACGCAGTAGGATGACACGTTAGGACAACAGGTATAATGACGCAGTAAGTTGACACATCAGGACACCAGGTATAATGACGCAATGAGGCGACATATCAGGAAAACAGGTATAATGACGCAGTAATATGACAGCCAGGACGACAGGTATAATGACGCAGTAGGATGACAGCCATGACGACAGGTATAATGACGCAGTAAGATGACAGCCAGGACGACAGGTATAATGACGCAGTAGGATGACACATCAGGACAACAGGTATAATGACGCAGTAGGACGACACATCAGGACAACAGGTATAATGACGCAGTAAGATGACAATTCGGGACGACATGTATAATGACGCCGTAGGATGACATATCAGGACAACAGGTATAATGACGCAGTGAGATGACACAACAAGGCAACAGGTATAATAACGTAGTAAGATTACAGCCAGGACGACAGGTATAATGACGCAGTAGGATGACACGTTAGGACAACAGGTATAATGACGCAGTAAGTTGACTCATCAGGACACCAGGTATAATGACGCAATGAGGCGACATATCAGGAAAACAGGTATAATGACGCAGTAAGATGACAGCCAGGACGACAGGTATAATGACGCAGTAGGATGACAGCCATGACGACAGGTATAATGACGCAGTAAGATGACACATCAGGACAACAGGTATAATGACGCAGTAGGATGACACATCAGGATGACACGTATAATGACGCAGTAAGATGACAGACAGGACGACACATATAATGACACAGTCAGATGACACATCAGGACAACAGGTATGACGACGCAGTAAGATGACAGCCAGGACGACAGGTATAATGACGCAGTCAGATGACACATCAGGACAACAGGTATAATGACGCAGTCAGATGACGAGTCAGGACAACACGTATAATGACGCAGTAGGATGACATATCAGGACAACAGGTATAATAACGCAGTGAGATGACAGCCAAGACGACAGGTATAATGACGCAGTAGGATGACAGCCAGGACGACAGGTATCATGACGCAGTCAGATGACACATCAGGACAACAGGTATAATGACGCAGTAAGTTGACATATCAGGACAACAGGTATAATGACGCAGTCAGATGACAGCCAGGACGACAGGTATAATGAAGCAGTAGGATGACACATCAGGACAACAGGTATAATGACGCAGTAGAATGACACATCAGGACAACAGGTATAATGACGCAGTCAGAAGACACAACTTGACAACAGGTATAATGACGCAGTAAGGTGACAGTCAGGACGACAGGTATAATGACGCAGTAAGGCCACAGCCAGGACGACACGTATAATGAATCAGTAAGATGACAAATCAGGACAACAGGTATAATGACGCAGTAAGATGACAGCCAGGACGACAAATATAATGACGCAGTCAGATGACACATCAGGACAACAGGTATAATGACGCAGTGAGATGACACAACAAGACAACAGGTATAATGACGCAGTAAGATGACAGCCAGGACGACAGGTATAATGACGCAGTAGGATGACACATCAGGACAACAGGTATAAAGACGCAGAAAGATGACAGCCGGGACGACAGGTATAATGACACAGTAGGACGGCACATAAGGACAACAGGTATAATGACGCAGTAAGATGACAGCCAGGACGACAGGTATAATGACGCAGTCAGATGACACATCAGGACAACACGTATAATGACGCAGTAGGATGACACATCAGGACAACAGGTATAATGACGCAGTAAGATGACAGACAGGACGACACGTATAATGACGCAGTGAGATGACACAACAAGACAACAGGCATAATGACGCAGTAAGATGACAGCCAGGACGACAGGTATAATGACGCAGTCAGATGACACAACAAGACAACAGGTATAATGACGCAATAAGTCGACACATCAGGACGACAGGTATAATGACGCAGTAGGATGACAGCCAGGACGACAGGTATAATGACGCAGTAGGATGACAGCCAGGACGACAGGTATAATGACGCAGTAGGATGACAGCCAGGACGACAGGTATAATGACGCAGTAGGATGACACAACAGGACAACAGGTATAATGACGCAGTAAGTTGACACATCAGGACAACAGGTATAATGACGCAGTAAGATGACACGTCGGGACGACACGTATAATGACGCAGTAGTATGACACATCAGGACAACAGGTATAATGACGCAGTAAGATGACAGCCAGGACGACACGTATAATGACGCAGTAGGATGACACATCAGGTCAACAGGTATAATGACGCAGTCAGATGACAAGTCGGGACAACAGGTATAATTACACAGTAGGATGACACATCAGGACAACAGGTATAATGACGCAGTAAGATGACAGCCAGGACGACACATATAATGACGCAGTCAGATGACACATCAGGACAACAGGTATAATGACGCAGTAAAATGACAGCCAGGACGACAGGTATAATGACGCAGTGAGATGACACAACAAGACAACAGGTATAATGACGCAGTAAGATGACAGCCAGGACGACAGGTATAATGACGCAGTAGGATGACATATCAGGATGACACGTATAATGACGCAGTAGGATGACACATTGGGACAGCAGGTATAATGACGCAGTAAGATGACAGCCAGGACGACACATATAATGACGCAGTCAGATGACACATCAGGACAACAGGTATAATGACGCAGTAAGATGACAGCCAGGGCGACAGGTATAATGACGCAGTAGGATGACACATCAGGACAACAGGTATAAAGACGCAGAAAGATGACAGCCGGGACGACAGGTATAATGACGCAGTAGGACGGCACATAAGGACAACAGGTATAATGACGCAGTAAGATGACAGCCAGGACGACAGGTATAATGACGCAGTCAGATGACACATCAGGACAACACGTATAATGACGCAGTAGGATGACACATCAGGACAACAGGTATAATGACGCAGTAAGATGACAGACAGGACGACACGTATAATGACGCAGTGAGATGACACAACAAGACAACAGGCATAATGACGCAGTAAGATGACAGCCAGGACGACAGGTATAATGACGCAGTCAGATGACAAGTCGGGACGACAAGTATAATGACGCAGTAGGATGACATATCAGGACAACAGGTATAATGACGCAGTGAGATGACACAACAAGACAACAGGTATAATGACGCAATAAGTTGACACATCAGGACGACAGGTATAATGACGCAGTAGGATGACAGCCAGGACGACAGGTATAATGACGCAGTAGGATGACAGCCAGGACGACAGGTATAATGACGCAGTAGGATGACAGCCAGGACGACAGGTATAATGACGCAGTAGGATGACACAACAGGACAACAGGTATAATGACGCAGTAAGTTGACACATCAGGACAACAGGTATAATGACGCAGTAAGATGACACGTCGGGACGACACGTATAATGACGCAGTAGGATGACACATCAGGACAACAGGTATAATGACGCAGTAAGATGACAGCCAGGACGACACGTATAATGACGCAGTAGGATGACACATCAGGTCAACAGGTATAATGACGCAGTCAGATGACAAGTCGGGACAACAGGTATAATTACACAGTAGGATGACACATCAGGACAACAGGTATAATGACGCAGTAAGATGACAGCCAGGACGACACATATAATGACGCAGTCAGATGACACATCAGGACAACAGGTATAATGACGCAGTAAAATGACAGCCAGGACGACAGGTATAATGACGCAGTGAGATGACACAACAAGACAACAGGTATAATGACGCAGTAAGATGACAGCCAGGACGACAGGTATAATGACGCAGTAGGATGACATATCAGGATGACACGTATAATGACGCAGTAGGATGACACATTGGGACAGCAGGTATAATGACGCAGTAAGATGACAGCCAGGACGACACATATAATGACGCAGTCAGATGACACATCAGGACAACAGGTATAATGACGCAGTAAGATGACAGCCAGGGCGACAGGTATAATGACGCAGTAGGATGACAGCCAGGACGACAGGTATCATGACGCAGTCAGATGACACATCAGGACAACAGGTTTAATGACGCAGTAAGATGACAGCCAGGACGACAGGTATAATGACGCAGTAGGATGACACATCAGGACGACAGGTATAATGACGCAGTAGGATGACACATCAGGACGACAGGTATAATTACGCAGTAGGATGACACATCAGGACAACAGGTATAATGACGCAGTAGGATGACACATCAGGACAACAGGTATAATGACGCAGTAAGTTGACACATCAGGACAACAGGTATAATGACGCAGTAAGATGACATCCAGGACGATCGGTATAATGACGCAGTAGGATGACACATCAGTACGACAGGTATCATGACGCAGTAGGATGACACATCAGGACAACAGGTATAATGACGCAGTCAGATGACACAACTAGGCAACAGGTATAATGACGCAGTAAGATGACAGCCAGGCCGACACATATAATGACGCAGTCAGATGACAAATCGGGATGACACGTATAATGACACAGTGAGATGACAGCCAGGACGACAGGTATAATGACGCAGTAAGATGAAAGCCAGGACGACAGGTATAATGACGCAGTGAGATGACACAACAAGACAACAGGTATAATGACGCAGTGAGATGACACATCAGGACAACAGGTATAATGACGCAGTAAGATGACAAATCAGGATGACGCGTATAATGACGCAGTTAGACGACAGCCAGGACAACACATATAATGACGCAGTCAGATGACACATCAGGACAACAGGTATAATGATGCAGTAAGATGACAGCCAGGACGACAGGTATCATGACGCAGTCAGATGACACATCAGGACAACAGGTATAATGACGCAGTAAGATGACAGCCAGGACGACACATATAATGACGCAGTCACATGACACATCAGGACAACAGGTATAATGACGCAGTAAGATGACAGCCAGGACGACACGTATAATGACGCAGTCAGATGACGAGTCAGGACGACACGTATAATGACGCAGTCAGATGACAGCCAGGACGACAGGTATAATGAAGCAGTAGGATGACACATCAGGACAACAGGTATAATGACGCAGTAGGATGACACATCAGGACAACATGTATAATGACGCAGACAGATGACACAACTTGACAACAGGTATAATGACGCAGTAAGGTGACAGGCAGGACGACAGGTATAATGACGCAGTAAGGCCACAGCCAGGACGACAGGTATAATGACGCAGTAAGATGACAGCCAGGACGACAGGTAGAATGACGCAGCAGGATGACAGCCAAGACAACAGGTATAATGATGCAGTAAGATGACAGCCAGGACGACAGGTATAATGACGCAGTAAGTTGACACATCAGGACAACAGGTATAATGACGCAGTAGGATGACAGCCAGGACAACAGGTATAATGACGCAGTCAGATGACAGCCAGGACGACAGGTATAATGACGCAGTAGGATGACACATCAGGTCAACAGGTATAATGACGCAGTCAGATGACAAGTCGGGACAACAGGTATAATTACACAGTAGGATGACACATCAGGACAACAGGTATAATGACGCAGGAAGATGACAGCCAGGACGACACATATAATGACGCAGTCAGATGACACATCAGGACAACAGGTATAATGACGCAGTAAAATGACAGCCAGGACGACAGGTATAATGACGCAGTGAGATGACACAACAAGACAACAGGTATAATGACGCAGTAAGATGACAGCCAGGACGACAGGTATAATGACGCAGTAGGATGACATATCAGGATGACACGTATAATGACGCAGTAGGATGACACATTGGGACAGCAGGTATAATGACGCAGTAAGATGACAGCCAGGACGACACATATAATGACGCAGTCAGATGACACATCAGGACAACAGGTATAATGACGCAGTAAGATGACAGCCAGGACGACAGGTATAATGACGCAGTAGGATGACAGCCAGGACGACAGGTATCATGACGCAGTCAGATGACACATCAGGACAACAGGTTTAATGACGCAGTAAGATGACAGCCAGGACGACAGGTATAATGACGCAGTAGGATGACACATCAGGACGACAGGTATAATGACGCAGTAGGATGACACATCAGGACGACAGGTATAATTACGCAGTAGGATGACACATCAGGACAACAGGTATAATGACGCAGTAGGATGACACATCAGGACAACAGGTATAATGACGCAGTAAGTTGACACATCAGGACAACAGGTATAATGACGCAGTAAGATGACAGCCAGGACGATCGGTATAATGACGCAGTAGGATGACACATCAGTACGACAGGTATCATGACGCAGTAGGATGACACATCAGGACAACAGGTATAATGACGCAGTCAGATGACACAACTAGGCAACAGGTATAATGACGCAGTAAGATGACAGCCAGGCCGACACATATAATGACGCAGTCAGATGACAAATCGGGATGACACGTATAATGACACAGTGAGATGACAGCCAGGACGACAGGTATAATGACGCAGTAAGATGAAAGCCAGGACGACAGGTATAATGACGCAGTGAGATGACACAACAAGACAACAGGTATAATGACGCAGTGAGATGACACATCAGGACAACAGGTATAATGACGCAGTAAGATGACAAATCAGGATGACGCGTATAATGACGCAGTTAGACGACAGCCAGGACAACACATATAATGACGCAGTCAGATGACACATCAGGACAACAGGTATAATGATGCAGTAAGATGACAGCCAGGACGACAGGTATCATGACGCAGTCAGATGACACATCAGGACAACAGGTATAATGACGCAGTAAGATGACAGCCAGGACGACACATATAATGACGCAGTCAGATGACACATCAGGACAACAGGTATAATGACGCAGTAAGATGACAGCCAGGACGACACGTATAATGACGCAGTCAGATGACGAGTCAGGACGACACGTATAATGACGCAGTCAGATGACAGCCAGGACGACAGGTATAATGAAGCAGTAGGATGACACATCAGGACAACAGGTATAATGACGCAGTAGGATGACACATCAGGACAACATGTATAATGACGCAGACAGATGACACAACTTGACAACAGGTATAATGACGCAGTAACGTGACAGGCAGGACGACAGGTATAATGACGCAGTAAGGCCACAGCCAGGACGACAGGTATAATGACGCAGTAAGATGACAGCCAGGACGACAGGTAGAATGACGCAGCAGGATGACAGCCAAGACAACAGGTATAATGATGCAGTAAGATGACAGCCAGGACGACAGGTATAATGACGCAGTAAGTTGACACATCAGGACAACAGGTATAATGACGCAGTAGGATGACAGCCAGGACAACAGGTATAATGACGCAGTCAGATGACAGCCAGGACGACAGGTATAATGACGCAGTAAGGCGACAGCCAGGACGACAGGTATAATGAAGCAGTCGGATGACATTTCAGGACAACAGGTATAATGACGCAGTAGGATGACACATCAGGACACCAGGCATAATGACGCAATATGTGGACACACCAGGACAACTGGTATAATGACGCAGTAAGATGACAGCCAGGACGACAGGTATAATGACGCAGTCAGATGACAGCCAGGACGACAGGTATAATGACGCAGTAGGATGACATATCAGGACAACAGGTAAAATGACGCAGTGAGATGACAGCCAAGACAACAGGTATAATGACGCAGTAAGATGACAGCCAGGACGACAGGTATAATGACGCAGTCAGATGACACAACTAGGCAACAGGTATAATGACGCAGTAAGGTGACAGGCAGGACAACAGGTATAATTACGCAGTATGGCGACAGCCAGGACTACAGGTATAATGAAGCAGTAAGATGACAAATCAGGACAACAGGTAAAAAGACGCAGTAAGATGACAGCCAGGACGACACATATAATGACGCAGTCAGTTGACAGCCAGGACTACAGGTATAATGAAGCAGTAAGATGACAAATCAGGACAACTGGTATAATGACGCAGTAAGATGACAGACAGGACGACAGGTATAATGACGCAGTAGGATGACACATCAGGACGACAGGTATAATGATGCAGGACAGCGATAGCCAGGACGACAGGTATAATGACGCAGTAGGATGACAAACAGGACAACAGGTATAATGACGCAGTAGGATGACACATCAGGACAACAGGTATAATGACGCAGTAGGATGACACAACTAGACAACAGGTATAATGACGCAGTAAGGTGACAGGCAGGACGACAGGTATAATGACGCAGTACGGCGACAGCCAGGACGACAGGTATAATGAAGCAGTAAGATGACAAATCAGGATGACGCGTATAATGACGCAGTCAGATGACACATCAGGACAACAGATATAATGACGTAGTAGGATGACACATCAGGACAACAGGTATAATGACGCAGTAGGATGACACATCAGGACAACAGGTATAGTGACGCAGTAAGTTGACATATCAGGACAACAGGTATAATAACGCAGTAAGATGACAGCCAGGACGACAGGTATAATGACGCGGTGAGATGACACAACAAGACAACAGGTATAATGACGCAGTAAGATGACAGACAGGACGACAGGTATAATGACGCAGTAGGATGACACATCAGGACGACAGGTATAATGATGCAGGACAGCGATAGGCAGGACGACAGGTATAATGACGCAGTAGGATGACAGCCAGGACGACAGGTATAATGACGCAGTAGGATGACACATCAGGACAACAGGTATAATGACGCAGTAGGATGACACAACTAGACAACAGGTATAATGACGCAGTAAGGTGACAGGCAGGACGACAGGTATAATGACGCAGTAAGGCGACAGCCAGGACGACAGGTATAATGAAGCAGTAAGATGACAAATCAGGATGACGCGTATAATGACGCAGTCAGATGACACATCAGGATGACACGTATAATGACGCCGTCGGATGACATATCAGGACTACAGGTATAATGACGCAGTAGGATGACACATACGGACAACAGGTATAATGACGCAGTAAGTTGACACATCAGGACAACAGGTATAATGACGCAGTAAGATGACAGCCAGGACACCAGGTATAATAACGCAGTAAGATGACAGCCAGGACGACAGGTATAATGACGCAGTGAGATGACACAACAAGACAACAGGTATAATGACGCAGTAAGATGACAGACAGGATGACACGTATAATGACGCAGTAAGATGGCAGCCAGGACGACAGGTATAATGACGCAGTAAGATGATGAATCAGGATGACACGTATAATGACGCAGTAAGGCGACAGCCAGGACGACAGGTATAATGAAACAGTAATATGAAAAATCAGGATGACACGTATAATGACGCAGTAAGATGACAGCGAGGACGACACGTATAATGACGCAGTAAGATGACAGCCAGGACGACACCTATAATGACGCAGTCAGATGACAATTCGGGACGACACGTATAATGACGCAGTAGGATGACATATCAGGACAACAGGTATAATGACGCAGTGAGATGACACAACAAGGCAAAAGGTATAATGACGCAGTAAGATGACAGCCAGGACGACAGGTATAATGACGCAGTAAGATGACAGCCAGGACGACACATATAATGACGCAGCCAGATGACAAATCAGGATGACACGTATAATGACGCAGTAAGTTGACAGCCAGGACGACACGTATAATGACGCAGTAGGATGACACATCAGGACAACAGGTATAATAACGCAGTAAGTTGACACATCAGGACAGCAGGTATAATGACGCAGTAAGATGACAGCCAAGACAACAGGTATAATGATGCAGTAAGATGACAGCCAGGACGACAGGTATAATGACGCAGTAAGATGACAGCCAGGACGATAGGTATAATGACGCAGCAGTATGACACATCAGGACAACAGGTATAATGACGCAGTAGGATGACACATCAGGACAAGAGGTATAATGACGCAGTAGGATGACACATCAGGATGACACGTATAATGACGCAGTAAGATGACAGACAGGACGACAGGTATAATGACGGACTCAGATGACACATCAGGACAACAGGTATAATGACGCAGTCAGATGACAGCCAGGACGACACATATAATGACGCAGTCAGATGACACATCAGGACAACAGGTATAATGACGCAGTAAGATGACAGCCTGGACGACACATATAATGATGCAGTCAGATGAGAAATTGGGACGACACGTATGACGCAGTAGGATGACATATCAGGACTACAGGTAAAACGACGCAGTGAGATGTCAAAACAAAACAACAGGTATAATGACGCAGTAAGATGACAGCCAGGACGACAGGTATAATGACGCAGTTGGATGACAGCCAGCACGACACGTATAATGACGCAGTAGGATGACAGCCAGGACGACAGGTATAATGACGCAGTAAGATGACAGACAGGACGACAGGTATAATGACGGACTCAGATGACACATCAGGACAACAGGTATAATGACGCAGTAGGATGACACATCAGGACAAGAGGTATAATGACGCAGTAGGATGACACATCAGGATGACACGTATAATGACGCAGTAAGATGACAGACAGGACGACAGGTATAATGACGCAGTAGGATGACATATCAGGATGACACGTATAATGACGCAGTAGGATGACACATTGGGACAGCAGGTATAATGACGCAGTAAGATGACAGCCAGGACGACACATATAATGACGCAGTCAGATGACACATCAGGACAACAGGTATAATGACGCAGTAAGATGACAGCCAGGACGACAGGTATAATGACGCAGTAGGATGACAGCCAGGACGACAGGTATCATGACGCAGTCAGATGACACATCAGGACAACAGGTTTAATGACGCAGTAAGATGACAGCCAGGACGACAGGTATAATGACGCAGTAGGATGACACATCAGGACGACAGGTATAATGACGCAGTAGGATGACACATCAGGACGACAGGTATAATTACGCAGTCAGATGACACATCAGGACAACAGGTATAATGACGCAGTAGGATGACACATCAGGACAACAGGTATAATGACGCAGTAAGTTGACACATCAGGACAACAGGTATAATGACGCAGTAAGATGACAGCCAGGACGATCGGTATAATGACGCAGTAGGATGACACATCAGTACGACAGGTATCATGACGCAGTAGGATGACACATCAGGACAACAGGTATAATGACGCAGTCAGATGACACAACTAGGCAACAGGTATAATGACGCAGTAAGATGACATCCAGGCCGACACATATAATGACGCAGTTAGATGACAAATAGTGATGACACGTATAATGACAAAGTGAGATGACAGCCAGGACGACAGGTATAATGACGCAGTAAGATGAAAGCCAGGACGACAGGTATAATGACGCAGTGAGATGACACAACAAGACAACAGGTATAATGACGCAGTAGGATGACACATCAGGACAACAGGTTTAATGACGCAGTAAGATGACAAATCAGGATGACGCGTATAATGACGCAGTTAGACGACAGCCAGGACAACACATATAATGACGCAGTCAGATGACACATCAGGACAACAGGTATAATGATGCAGTAAGATGACAGCCAGGACGACAGGTATCATGACGCAGTCAGATGACACATCAGGACAACAGGTATAATGACGCAGTAAGATGACAGCCAGGACGACACATATAATGACGCAGTCAGATGACACATCAGGACAACAGGTATAATGACGCAGTAAGATGACAGCCAGGACGACACGTATAATGACGCAGTCAGATGACGAGTCAGGACGACACGTATAATGACGCAGTCAGATGACAGCCAGGACGACAGGTATAATGAAGCAGTAGGATGACACATCAGGACAACAGGTATAATGACTCAGTAGGATGACACATCAGGACAACATGTATAATGACGCAGACAGATGACACATCTTGACAACAGGTATAATGACGCAGTAAGGTGACAGGCAGGACGACAGGTATAATGACGCAGTAAGGCCACAGCCAGGACGACAGGTATAATGACGTAGTAAGATGACAGCCAGGACGACAGGTAGAATGACGCAGCAGGATGACAGCCAAGACAACAGGTATAATGATGCAGTAAGATGACAGCCAGGACGACAGGTATAATGACGCAGTAAGTTGACACATCAGGACAACAGGTATAATGACGCAGTAGGATGACAGCCAGGACAACAGGTATAATGACGCAGTCAGATGACAGCCAGGACGACAGGTATAATGACGCAGTAGGATGACACATCAGGACAACAGGTATAATGACGCAGTAAGTTGACACATCAGGACAACAGGTATAATGACGCAGTAAAGTGACAGCCAGGACGACAGGTATAATGACGCAGTAAGGCGACAGCCAGGACGACAGGTATAATGAAGCAGTCGGATGACATATCAGGACAACAGGTATAATGACGCAGTAGGATGACACATCAGGACAACAGGTATAATGACGCAGTAAGATGACAGCCAGGACGACACATATAATGACGCAGTCAGATGACACATCAGGACAACAGGTATAATGACGCAGTAAGATGACAGCCAGGACGACACGTATAATGACGCAGTCAGATGACGAGTCAGGACGACACGTATAATGACGCAGTCAGATGACAGCCAGGACGACAGGTATAATGAAGCAGTAGGATGACACATCAGGACAACAGGTATAATGACTCAGTAGGATGACACATCAGGACAACATGTATAATGACGCAGACAGATGACACATCTTGACAACAGGTATAATGACGCAGTAAGGTGACAGGCAGGACGACAGGTATAATGACGCAGTAAGGCCACAGCCAGGACGACAGGTATAATGACGTAGTAAGATGACAGCCAGGACGACAGGTAGAATGACGCAGCAGGATGACAGCCAAGACAACAGGTATAATGATGCAGTAAGATGACAGCCAGGACGACAGGTATAATGACGCAGTAAGTTGACACATCAGGACAACAGGTATAATGACGCAGTAGGATGACAGCCAGGACAACAGGTATAATGACGCAGTCAGATGACAGCCAGGACGACAGGTATAATGACGCAGTAGGATGACACATCAGGACAACAGGTATAATGACGCAGTAAGTTGACACATCAGGACAACAGGTATAATGACGCAGTAAAGTGACAGCCAGGACGACAGGTATAATGACGCAGTAAGGCGACAGCCAGGACGACAGGTATAATGAAGCAGTCGGATGACATATCAGGACAACAGGTATAATGACGCAGTAGGATGACACATCAGGACACCAGGCATAATGACGCAATATGTGGACACACCAGGACAACTGGTATAATGACGCAGTAAGATGACAGCCAGGACGACAGGTATAATGACGCAGTAAGATGACAGCCAGGACGACAGGTATAATGACGCAGTCAGATGACAAGTCGGGACGACACGTATAATGACGCAGTAGGATGACATATCAGGACAACAGGTAAAATGACGCAGTGAGATGACAGCCAAGACAACAGGTATAATGACGCAGTAAGATGACAGCCAGGACGACAGGTATAATGACGCAGTCAGATGACACAACTAGGCAACAGGTATAATGACGCAGTAAGGTGACAGGCAGGACAACAGGTATAATTACGCAGTATGGTGACAGCCAGGACTACAGGTATAATGAAGCAGTAAGATGACAAATCAGGACAACAGGTAAAAAGACGCAGTAAGATGACAGCCAGGACGACACATATAATGACGCAGTCAGTTGACAGCCAGGACTACAGGTATAATGAAGCAGTAAGATGACAAATCAGGACAACTGGTATAATGACGCAGTAAGATGACAGACAGGACGACAGGTATAATGACGCAGTAGGATGACACATCAGGACGACAGGTATAATGATGCAGGACAGCGATAGCCAGGACGACAGGTATAATGACGCAGTAGGATGACAAACAGGACGACAGGTATAATGACGCAGTAGGATGACACATCAGGACAACAGGTATAATGACGCAGTAGGATGACACAACTAGACAACAGGTATAATGACGCAGTAAGGTGACAGGCAGGACGACAGGTATAATGACGCAGTAAGGCGACAGCCAGGACGACAGGTATAATGAAGCAGTAAGATGACAAATCAGGATGACGCGTATAATGACGCAGTCAGATGACAGCCAGGACGACACATATAATGACGCAGTAGGATGACACATCAGGACAACAGGTATAATAACGCAGTAAGTTGACACATCAGGGCAGCAGGTATAATGACGCAGTAAGATGACAGCCAAGACAACAGGTATAATGATGCAGTAAGATGACAGCCAGGACGACAGGTATAATGACGCAGTAAGTTGACACATCAGGACAACAGGTATAATGACGCAGTAAGATGACTACCAGGACGACAGGTATAATGACGCAGTAGGATGACAGCCAGGACGACAGGTATAATGACGCAGTGAGATGACACAACAAGACAACAGGTAAAATGACGCAATAAGATGACAGCCAGGACGACAGGTATAATGACGCAGTAGAATGACACATCAGGACCACAGGTATAATGACGCAGTAAGATGACAGCCAGGACGACAGGTATAATGATGCAGGACGGCGACAGCCAGGACGACAGGTATAATGAAGCAGTAAGATGACAAATCAGGATGACGCGTATAATGACGTAGTTAGATGACAGCCAGGACGACACATATAATGACGCAGTCAGATGACACATGAGGACAACAGGTATAATGACGCAGTAAGATGATAAATCAGGATGACACGTATAATGACGCAGTAAGGCGACAGCCAGGACGACAGGTATAATGAAGCAGTAAGATGACAAATCAGGACAACAGGTATAATGACGCAATGAGGCGACATATCAGGAAAACAGGTATAATGACGCAGTAAGATGACAGCCAGGACGACAGGTATAATGACGCAGTAGGATGACAGCCATGACGACAGGTATAATGACGCAGTAAGATGACACATCAGGACAACGGGTATAATGACTCAGTAGGATGACACGTATAATGAGGCAGTAAGATGACAGACAGGACGACACGTATAATGACGCAGTAGGATGACACATCAGGACAGCAGGTATGATGACGCAGTAAGTTGACATATCAGGACAACAGGTATAATGACGCAGTAAGTTGACACATCCGGACCACAGGTATAATGACGCAGTAAGTTGACACATCAGGACAACAGTTATAATGACGCAGTCAGATGACAGCCAGGACGACACGAACAATGACGCAGTAGGACGACACATCAGGACAACAGGTATAATGACGCAGTAAGTTGACACATCAGGACAACAGTTATAATGACGCAGTAAGATGACAGCCAGGACGACAGGTACAATGACGCAGTAGGATGACAGCCAGGACGACAGGTATCATGACGCAGTCAGATGACACATCAGGACAACAGGTTTAATGACGCAGTAAGATGACAGCCAGGACGACAGGTATAATGACGCAGTAGGATGACACATCAGGACGACAGGTATAATGACGCAGTAGGATGACACATCAGGACAACAGGTATAATGACGCAGTAAGTTGACACATCAGGACAACAGGTATAATGACGCAGTAAGATGACAGCCAGGACGATCGGTATAATGACGCAGTAGGATGACACATCAGTACGACAGGTATCATGACGCAGTAGGATGACACATCAGGACAACAGGTATAATGACGCAGTCAGATGACACAACTAGGCAACAGGTATAATGACGCAGTAAGATGACAGCCAGGCCGACACATATAATCACGCAGTCAGATGACAAATCGGGATGACACGTATAATGACACAGTGAGATGACAGCCAGGACGACAGGTATAATGACGCAGTAAGATGAAAGCCAGGACGACAGGTATAATGACGCATTGAGATGACACAACAAGACAACAGGTATAATGACGCAGTGAGATGACACATCAGGACAACAGGTATAATGACGCAGTAAGTTGACACATAAGGAGAACAGGTATACTGACGCAGTCAGATGACAGCCAGGACGACAGGTATAATGACGTAGTAAGGCGACAGCCAGGACGACAGGTATAATGAAGCAGTAGGATGACAGCCAGCACGACACGTATAATGACGCAGTAGGATGACAGCCAGGACGACAGGTATAATGATGCAGGACGGCGACAGCCAGGACGACACCTATAATGACGCAGTAAGATGACAGCCAGGACGACAGGTATAATGACGCAGTAAGATGACACATCACGACAACAGGTATAATGACGCAGTAAGTTGACATATCAGGACAACAGGTATAATGACGCAGTCAGATGACACAACTAGGCAACAGGTATAATGACGCAGTAAGATGACAGCCAGGCCGAAACATATAATGACGCAGTCAGATGACAAATCGGGATGACACGTATAATGACACAGTGAGATGACAGCCAGGACGACAGGTATAATGACGCAGTAAGATGAAAGCCAGGACGACAGGTATAATGACGCATTGAGATGACACAACAAGACAACAGGTATAATGACGCAGTGAGATGACACATCAGGACAACAGGTATAATGACGCAGTAAGATGACAAATCAGGATGACGCGTATAATGACGCAGTTAGACGACAGCCAGGACAACACATATAATGACGCAGTCAGATGACACATCAGGACAACAGGTATAATGATGCAGTAAGATGACAGCCAGGACGACACGTATAATGACGCAGTCAGATGACGAGTCAGGACGACACGTATAATGACGCAGTCAGATGACAGCCAGGACGACAGGTATAATGAAGCAGTAGGATGACACATCAGGACAACATGTATAATGACGCAGTAGGATGACACATCAGGACAACATGTATAATGACGCAGACAGATGACACAACTTGACAACAGGTATAATGACGCAGTAAGGTGACAGGCAGGACGACAGGTATAATGACGGACTCAGATGACACATCAGGACAACAGGTATAATGACGCAGTCAGATGACACATCAGGACAACAGGTATAATGACGCAGTAGGATGACACATCAGGACAACAGGTATAATAACGCAGTAAGTTGACACATCAGGACAACAGGTATAATGACGCAGTAAGTTGACACACCAGGACAACAGGTATAATGACGCAGTAAGATGACAGCCAGGACACCAGGTATAATGACGTAGTAAGATGACAGCCAGGACGACAGGTATAATGACGCAGTGAGATGACACAACAAGACAACAGGTATAATGACGCAGTAAGATGACAGCCAGGATGACACGTATAATGACGCAGTCAGATGACACATCAGGACAACAGGTATAATGACGCAGTCAGATGACAATTCGGGACGACAGGTATAATGACGCAGTAGGATGACACATCAGGACAACAGGTATAATAATGCAGTAGGATGACACATCAGGACAACAGGTATAATGACGCAGAAAGGTGACAGGCTGGACGACAGGTATAATGACGCAGTAAGGCGAAAGCCAGGACGACAGGTATAATGAAGCAGTAAGATGACACATCAGGACAACAGGTATAATGACCCAGTAAGATGACAGCCTGGACGACACGTATAATGACGCAGTCAGATGACACATCAGGACAACAGGCATAATGACGCAGTGAGATGACACAACAGGACAACAGGTATAATGACGCAGTAAGTTGACACATCAGGACAACAGGTATAATGACGCAGTAAGATGACAGCCAAGACGACAGGTATAATGACGCAGTAAGGCGACAGCCAGGACGACAGGTATAATGAAGCAGTAAGATGACAAATCAGCATGACACGTATAATGACGCAGTAAGATGACAGCCAGGACGACACGTATAATGACGCAGTCAGATGACACATTAGGACAACAGGTATAATGACGCAGTGAGATGACACAACAGGACAACAGGTATAATGACGCAGTAAGATGACATATCAGGACAACAGGTAAAATGACGCAGTGAGATGACAGCCAGGACGACAGGTATAATGACGGACTCAGATGACACATCAGGACAACAGGTATAATGACGCAGTGAGATGACACAACAGGAAAACAGGTATAATGACGCAGTACGATGACAGCCTGGACGACACATATAATGACGCAGTCAGATGACACAACAAGACAACAGGAATAATGACACAGTAAGATGACAGCCAGGACGACAGGTATAATGACGCAGTAGGATGACAGCCAGGACGACAGGTATAATGACGCAGTAGGATGACAGCTAGGACGACAGGTATAATGACGCAGTAGGATGACACATCACGACAACAGGTATAATGACGCAGTAAGTTGACATATCAGGACAACAGGTATAATGACGCAGTAAGTTGACACATCAGGACAACAGGTATAATGACGCAGTAAGATGACAGCCAGGAAACCAGGTATAATGACGCGGTGAGATGACACAGCAAGACAACAGGTATAATGACGCAGTAAGATGACAGCCAGGACGACAGGTATAATGATGCAGGACGGCGACAGCCAGGACGACACCTATAATGACGCAGTAAGATGACAGCCAGGACGACAGGTATAATGACGCAGTAAGATGACAGCCAGGACGACACCTATAATGACGCAGTAAGATGACAGCCAGGACGACAGGTATAATGACGCAGTAGGATGACACATCACGACAACAGGTATAATGACGCAGTAAGTTGACATATCAGGACAACAGGTATAATGACGCAGTAAGATGACAGCCAGGACGACAGGTATAATGATGCAGGACGGCGACAGCCAGGACGACAGGTATAATGACGCAGTCAGATGACAAATCAGGATGACACGTATAATGACGCAGTAAGATGACAGCCAGGACGACAGGTATAATGACGCAGTAGGATGACACATCACGACAACAGGTATAATGACGCAGTAAGATGACAGCCAGGACGACAGGTATAATGATGCAGGACGGCGACAGCCAGGACGACAGGTATAATGACCCAGTCAGATGACAAATCAGGATGACACGTATAATGACGCAGTAATATGACAGCCAGGACGACACGTATAATGACGCAGTCAGATGACACATCAGTACAACAGGTATAATGACGCAGTAGGATGACACATCAGGACAACAGGTATAATAACGCAGTAAGTTGACACATCAGGACAGCAGGTATAATGACGCAGTAAGATGACAGCCAGGACGACAGGTATAATGACGCAGTAGGATGACACATCAGTACAACAGGTATAATTACGCAGTCAGATGACACAACTAGGCAACAGGTATAATGACGCAGTCAGATGACAGCCAAGACAACAGGTATAATGATGCAGTAAGATGACAGCCAGGACGACAGGTATAATGACGCAGTAAGTTGACACATCAGGACAACAGGTATAATGACGCAGTAAGATGACACATCAGGACAACAGGTATAATGACGCAGTAGGATGACACATCAGGACAACAGGTATAATGACGCAGTAAGTTGACACATCAGGACAACAGGTATAATGACGCAGTCAGATGACAAATCGGGATGACACATATAATGACGCAGTCAGATGACAAATCGGGATGACACGTATAATGACACAGTAAGATGACAGCCAGGACGACACGTATAATGACGCAGTCAGATGACACATCAGGACAACAGGTATAATGACGCATTAAGATGATAGCCTGGATGACACATATAATGACGCAGTCAGATGACACATCAGGACAACGGGTATAATGACGCAGTCAGATGACACATCAGGACAACAGATATAATGACGCAGTAAAATGACAGCCAGGACGACAGGTATAATGACGCAGTAGGATGACAGCGAGGACAACAGGTATAATGACGCAGTCAGATGACACATCAGGACAACAGGTATAATGACGCAATGAGTTGACACACCAGGACAACAGGTATAATGACGCAGTAAAATGACAGCCAGGACGATAGGTATAATGATGCAAGATGGCGATAGCCAGGACGACAGGTATAATGACGCAGTCAGATGAGAATTCGGGACGACACGTATAATGACGCAGTCAGATGACGAGTCAGGACGACACGTATAATGACGCAGTCAGATGACAGCCAGGACGACAGGTATAATGACGCAGTAGGACGGCACATAAGGACAACAGGTATAATGACGCAGTAGGATGACATATCAGGACCACAGATATAATGACGCAGTAAGATGAGAGCCAGGACGACAGGTATAATGATGCAGGACGGCGATAGCCAGGACGACAGGTATAATGACGCAGTAAGGTGACAATTCGGGATGACACGTATAATGACGCCGTAGGATGACATATCAGGACAACAGGTATAATGACGCAGTGAGATGACACAACAAGGCAACAGGTATAATGACGCAGTAAGATGACAGCCAGGACGAAAGCTATAATGACGCAGTAGGATGACACATCAGGACACCAGGTATAATGACGCAATGAGGCGACATGTCAGGAAAACAGGTATAATGATGCAGTAAGATGACAGCCAGGACGACAGGTATAATGATGCAGGACGGCGACAGCCAGGACGACAGGTATAATGAAGCAGTAAGATGACAAATCAGGATGACGCGTATAATGACTCAGTTAGATGACAGCCAGGACGACACATATAATGACGCAGTCAGATGACACATCAGGACAACAGGTATTATGACGCAGTAAGATGACAGCCAGGACGACACATATAATGACGCAGTCAGATGACAAATCAGGACAACAGGTATAATGACGCAGTATGATGACAGCCAAGACAACAGGTATAATGACGCAGTAAGATGACAGCCAGGACGACAGGTATAATGACGCAGTAGGATGACACATCAGGACAACAGGTATAATGACGCAGTAGGATGACACATCAGGACAACAGGTATAATGACGCAGTAAGTTGACACATAAGGAGAACAGGTATACTGACGCAGTCAGATGACAGCCAGGACGACAGGTATAATGACGTAGTAAGGCGACAGCCAGGACGACAGGTATAATGAAGCAGTCAGATGACAAATCAGGATGACGCGTATAATGACGCAGTTACATGACAGCCTTGACGACACATATAATGATGCAGTAAGTTGACACATCAGGACAACAGGTATAATGACGCAGTAAGTTGACGCATCAGGACACCAGGTATAATGACGCAATGAGGCAACATGTCAGGAAAACAGGTATAATGACGCAGTAAGATGACAGCCAGGACGACAGGTATAATGACGCAGTAGGATGACAGCCAGGACGACACATATAATGACGCAGTAGGATGACATATCAGGACAACAGGTATAATGACGCAGTGAGGTGACAGCCGGGACGACACGTATAATGACGCAGTCAGATGACAAGTCGGGACGACATGTATAATGACGCAGTAGGATGACACATCAGGACAACAGGTATAATGACGCAGTCAGATGACACAACTTGACAACAGGTATAATGACACAGAAAGATGACAGCTAGGACGACACGTATGATGACGCAGTTGGATGACAAATCAGGACAACAGGTATAATGACGCAGTAAGTTGACACATCAGCACAACAGGTATAATGACGCAGTAAGATGACAGCCAGGACGATCGGTATAATGACGCAGTAGGATGACACATCAGTACGACAGGTATCATGACGCAGTAGGATGACACATCAGGACAACAGGTATAATGATGCAGTCAGATGACACAACTAGGCAACAGGTATAATGACGCAGTAAGATGACAGCCAGGCCGACAGGTATCATGACGCAGTCAGATGACACATCAGGACAACAGGTATAATGACGCAGTAAGATGACAGCCAGGACGACACATATAATGACGCATTCAGATGACACATCAGGACAACAGGTATAATGACGCAGTAAGATGAAAGCCAGGACGACACGTATAATGACGCAGTCAGATGACAGGCAGGACGACAGGTATAATGAAGCAGTAAGATGACAGCCAGGACGACACATATAATGACGCAGTCAGATGACACATCAGGACAACAGGTATAATGACGCAGTAAGATGACAGCCAGGCCGACACATATAATGACGCAGTCAGATGACACATCAGGACAACAGGTATAATGACGCAGTCAGATGACAGCCAGGACGACAGGTATAATGACGCAGTAGGATGACACATCAGGACAACAGGTATAATGACGCAGTAAGTTGACACATCAGGACAACAGGTATAATGACGCAGTAAGGTGACAGGCAGGACGACAGGTATAATGACGCAGTAAGGCGACAGCCAGGACGACAGGTATAATGAAGCAGTCGGATGACAAATCAGGACAACAGGTATAATGACGCAGTGAGATGACAGCCAGGACGACAGGTATAATGACGGACTCAGATGACACATCAGGACAACAGGTATAATGACGCAGTGAGATGACACAACAGGACAACAGGTATAATGACGCAGTACGATGACAGCCTGGACGACACATATAATGACGCAGTCAGATGACACAACAAGACAACAGGAATGATGACACAGTAAGATGACAGCCAGGACGACAGGTATAATGACGCAGTGAGATGTCACAACAAAACAACAGGTATAATGACGCAGTCAGATGACAGCCAGGACGACAGGTATAATGACGCAGTTGGATGACAGCCAGGACGACACGTATAATGACGCAGTAGGATGACAGCCAGGACGACAGGTATAATGACGCAGTAAGATGACAGCCAGGACGACACATTTAATGACGCAGTCAGATGACACATCAGTACGATGACATCCAAGACAACAGGTATAATGACGCAGTAAGATGACAGCCAGGACGACAGGTATAATGATGCAGGACGGCGATAGCCAGGACGACAGGTATAATGACGCAGTCAGATGACAAGTCGGGACGACACGTATAATGACACAGTAGGATGACACATCAGGACAACAGGTATAATGACGCAGTCAGATGACAAATCGGGATGACACATATAATGACGCAGTCAGATGACAAATCGGGATGACACGTATAATGACGCAGTAGGATGACACATCAGGACAACAGGTATAATGACGCAGTAAGTTGACACATCAGGACAACAGGTATAATGACGCAGTAAGATGACAGCCAAGACGATATTTATAATGACGCAGTAAGATGACAGCCAGGACGACACGTATAATGATGCAGTCAGATGACACATCAGGACAACAGATATAATGACGCAGTGAGATGACACAACAGGACAACAGGTATAATGACGCAGTAAGATGACAGGCTGGACGACAGGTATAATGACGCAGTAAGGCGAAAGCCAGGACGACAGGTATAATGAAGCAGTAAGATGACATATCAGGACAACAGGTATAATGACACAGTAAGATGACAGCCTGGACGACACGTATAATGACGCAGTCAGATGACACATCAGGACAACAGGTATAATGACGCAGTGAGATGACACAACAGGACAACAGGTATAATGACGCAGTAAGTTGACACATCAGGACAACAGGTATAATGACGCAGTAAGATGACAGCCAAGACGACAGGTATAATGACGCAGTAAGGCGACAGCCAGGACGACAGGTATAATGACGCAGTAGGATGACACATCAGGACAACAGGTATAATGACGCAGTGAGATGACACAACAGCACAACAGGTATAATGACGCAGTGAGATGACACAACAGGACAACAGGTATAATGACGCAGTAAGATGACATATCAGGACAACAGGTATAATGACGCAGTAAGATGACAGCCAGGACGACACGTATAATGACGCAGTCAGATGACACATCAGGACAACAGGTATAATGACGCAGTAGGATGACACATCAGGACAACAGGTATAATGACGCAGTAAGTTGACACATAAGGAGAACAGGTATAATGACGCAGTCAGATGACAGCCAGGACCACAGGTATAATGACGTAGTAAGGCGACAGCCAGGACGACAGGTATAATGACGTAGTAAGGCGACAGCCAGGACGACAGGTATAATGAAGCAGTCAGATGACAAATCAGGATGACGCGTATAATGACGCAGTTACATGACAGCCTTGACGACACATATAATGATGCAGTAAGTTGACACATCAGGACAACAGGTATAATGACGCAGTAAGTTGACGCATCAGGACACCAGGTATAATGACGCAATGAGGCGACATGTCAGGAAAACAGGTATAATGACGCAGTAAGATGACAGCCAGGACGACAGGTATAATGACGCAGTAGGATGACAGCCAGGACGACACATATAATGACACAGTCAGATGACACATCAGGACAACAGGTATGACGACGCAGTAAGATGACAGCCAGGACGACAGGTATAATGACGCAGTCAGATGACACATCAGGACAACAGGTATAATGACGCAGTCAGATGACGAGTCAGGACAACACGTATAATGACGCAGTAGGATGACATATCAGGACAACAGGTATAATGACGCAGTGAGGTGACAGCCGGGACGACACGTATAATGACGCAGTCAGATGACAAGTCGGGACGACATGTATAATGACGCAGTAGGATGACACATCAGGACAACAGGTATAATGACGCAGTCAGATGACACAACTTGACAACAGGTATAATGACACAGTAAGATGACAGCTAGGACGACACGTATGATGACGCAGTTGGATGACAAATCAGGACAACAGGTATAATGACGCAGTAAGTTGACACATCAGCACAACAGGTATAATGACGCAGTAAGATGACAGCCAGGACGATCGGTATAATGACGCAGTAGGATGACACATCAGTACGACAGGTATCATGACGCAGTAGGATGACACATCAGGACAACAGGTATAATGATGCAGTCAGATGACACAACTAGGCAACAGGTATAATGACGCAGTAAGATGACAGCCAGGCCGACAGGTATCATGACGCAGTCAGATGACACATCAGGACAACAGGTATAATGACGCAGTAAGATGACAGCCAGGACGACACATATAATGACGCATTCAGATGACACATCAGGACAACAGGTATAATGACGCAGTAAGATGAAAGCCAGGACGACACGTATAATGACGCAGTCAGATGACAGGCAGGACGACAGGTATAATGAAGCAGTAAGATGACAGCCAGGACGACACATATAATGACGCAGTCAGATGACACATCAGGACAACAGGTATAATGACGCAGTAAGATGACAGCCAGGCCGACACATATTATGACGCAGTCAGATGACACATCAGGACAACAGGTATAATGACGCAGTCAGATGACAGCCAGGACGACAGGTATAATGACGCAGTAGGATGACACATCAGGACAACAGGTATAATGACGCAGTAAGTTGACACATCAGGACAACAGGTATAATGACGCAGTAAGGTGACAGGCAGGACGACAGGTATAATGACGCAGTAAGGCGACAGCCAGGACGACAGGTATAATGAAGCAGTCGGATGACAAATCAGGACAACAGGTATAATGACGCAGTGAGATGACAGCCAGGACGACAGGTATAATGACGGACTCAGATGACACATCAGGACAACAGGTATAATGACGCAGTGAGATGACACAACAGGACAACAGGTATAATGACGCAGTACGATGACAGCCTGGACGACACATATAATGACGCAGTCAGATGACACAACAAGACAACAGGAATGATGACACAGTAAGATGACAGCCAGGACGACAGGTATAATGACGCAGTGAGATGTCACAACAAAACAACAGGTATAATGACGCAGTCAGATGACAGCCAGGACGACAGGTATAATGACGCAGTTGGATGACAGCCAGGACGACACGTATAATGACGCAGTAGGATGACAGCCAGGACGACAGGTATAATGACGCAGTAAGATGACAGCCAGGACGACACATTTAATGACGCAGTCAGATGACACATCAGGACAACAGGTAAAATGACGCAGTACGATGACAGCCAAGACAACAGGTATAATGACGCAGTAAGATGACAGCCAGGACGACAGGTATAATGATGCAGGACGGCGATAGCCAGGACGACAGGTATAATGACGCAGTCAGATGACAAGTCGGGACGACACGTATAATGACACAGTAGGATGACACATCAGGACAACAGGTATAATGACGCAGTCAGATGACAAATCGGGATGACACATATAATGACGCAGTCAGATGACAAATCGGGATGACACGTATAATGACGCAGTAGGATGACACATCAGGACAACAGGTATAATGACGCAGTAAGTTGACACATCAGGACAACAGGTATAATGACGCAGTAAGATGACAGCCAAGACGATATTTATAATGACGCAGTAAGATGACAGCCAGGACGACACGTATAATGATGCAGTTAGATGACACATCAGGACAACAGATATAATGACGCAGTGAGATGACACAACAGGACAACAGGTATAATGACGCAGTAAGATGACAGGCTGGACGACAGGTATAATGACGCAGTAAGGCGAAAGCCAGGACGACAGGTATAATGAAGCAGTAAGATGACACATCAGGACAACAGGTATAATGACACAGTAAGATGACAGCCTGGACGACACATATAATGACGCAGTCAGATGACACATCAGGACAACAGGTATAATGACGCAGTGAGATGACACAACAGGACAACAGGTATAATGACGCAGTAAGTTGACACATCAGGACAACAGGTATAATGACGCAGTAAGATGACAGCCAAGACGACAGGTATAATGACGCAGTAAGGCGACAGCCAGGACGACAGGTATAATGACGCAGTAGGATGACACATCAGGACAACAGGTATAATGACGCAGTGAGATGACACAACAGCACAACAGGTATAATGACGCAGTGAGATGACACAACAGGACAACAGGTATAATGACGCAGTAAGATGACATATCAGGACAACAGGTATAATGACGCAGTAAGATGACAGCCAGGACGACACGTATAATGACGCAGTCAGATGACGAGTCAGGACGACACGTATAATGACGCAGTAGGATGACATATCAGGACAACAGGTATAATGACGCAATAAGTTGACACAACAGGACAACTGGTATAATGACGCAGTAAGATGACAGTCAGGACGACAGGTATAATGATGCAGGACGGCGATAGCCAGGACGACAGGTATAATGACGCAGTAAGATGATAGCCAGGACGACAGGTATAATGACGCAGTAAGATGACCGCCAAGACAACAGGTATAATGACGCAGTGAGATGATAGCCAGGACGACAGGTATAATGACGCAGTAGGATGACACATTAGGACAACAGGTATAATGACGCAGTAAGTTGACACATCAGGACACCAGGTATAATGACGCAGTAAGATGATAGCCAGGACGACAGGTATAATGACGCAGTAAGATGACAGCCAAGACAACAGGTATAATGACGCAGTAAGATGATAGCCAGGACGACAGGTATAATGACGCAGTAGGATGACACATTAGGACAACAGGTATAATGACGCAGTAAGTTGACACATCAGGACACCAGGTATAATGACGCAATGAGGCGACATATCAGGAAAACAGGTATAATGACGCAGTAAGATGACAGCCAGGACGACAGGTATAATGACGCAGTAGGATGACAGCCATGACGACAGGTATAATGACGCAGTAAGATGATACATCAGGACAACAGGTATAATGACGCAGTAGGATGACACTTCAGGATGGCACGTATAATGACGCAGTAAGATGACAGACAGGACGACACGTATAATGACGTAGTAGGATGACATATCAGGACAACAGGTATAATGACGCAGTGAGATGACACAACAAGACAACAGGTATAATGACACAGTCAGATGACAGCCAGGACGACAGGTATAATGACGCAGTCAGATGACGAGTCAGGACGACAGGTATAATGACGCAGTATGATGACAGCCAAGACAACAGGTATAATGACGCAGTAAGATGACAGCCAGGACGACGGGTATAATGACGCAGTAGGATGACACATCAGGACAACAGGTATAATGACGCAGTAGGATGACACATCAGGACAACAGGTATAATGACGCAGTAAGTTGACACATAAGGAGAACAGGTATAATGACGCAGTCAGATGACAGCCAGGACCACAGGTATAATGACGTAGTAAGGCGACAGCCAGGACGACAGGTATAATGAAGCAGTCAGATGACAAATCAGGACGACACATATAATGATGCAGTAAGTTGACACATCAGGACAACAGGTATAATGACGCAGTAAGTTGACACACCAGGACAACTGGTATAATGACGCAATGAGTTGACACACCAGGACAACTGGTATAACGACGCAGTCAGATGACAGACAGGACGACAGGTATAATGACGCAGTAGGATGACACAACAGGACGACACGTATAATGACGCAGTAGGATGACACATCAGGACAACAGGTATAATGACGCAGTGAGATGACAGCCAAGACGACAGGTATAATGACGCAGTAGGATGACAGCCAGGACGACAGGTATCATGACGCAGTCAGATGACACATCAGGACAACAGGTATAATGACGCAGTAAGTTGACATATCAGGACAACAGGTATAATGACGCAGTCAGATGACAGCCAGGACGACAGGTATAATGAAGCAGTAGGATGACACATCAGGACAACAGGTATAATGACGCAGTCAGATGACACAACTTGACAACAGGTATAATGACGCAGTCAGATGACAGCCAGGACGACAGGTATAATGACGCAGTAAGATGATAGCCAGGACGACAGGTATAATGACGCAGTAAGATGACAGCCAAGACAACAGGTATAATGACGCAGTAAGATGATAGCCAGGACGACAGGTATAATGACGCAGTAGGATGACACATTAGGACAACAGGTATAATGACGCAGTAAGTTGACACATCAGGACACCAGGTATAATGACGCAATGAGGCGACATATCAGGAAAACAGGTATAATGACGCAGTAAGATGACAGCCAGGACGACAGGTATAATGACGCAGTAGGATGACAGCCATGACGACAGGTATAATGACGCAGTAAGATGATACATCAGGACAACAGGTATAATGACGCAGTAGGATGACACTTCAGGATGGCACGTATAATGACGCAGTAAGATGACAGACAGGACGACACGTATAATGACGTAGTAGGATGACATATCAGGACAACAGGTATAATGACGCAGTGAGATGACACAACAAGACAACAGGTATAATGACACAGTCAGATGACAGCCAGGACGACAGGTATAATGACGCAGTCAGATGACGAGTCAGGACGACAGGTATAATGACGCAGTATGATGACAGCCAAGACAACAGGTATAATGACGCAGTAAGATGACAGCCAGGACGACGGGTATAATGACGCAGTAGGATGACACATCAGGACAACAGGTATAATGACGCAGTAGGATGACACATCAGGACAACAGGTATAATGACGCAGTAAGTTGACACATAAGGAGAACAGGTATAATGACGCAGTCAGATGACAGCCAGGACCACAGGTATAATGACGTAGTAAGGCGACAGCCAGGACGACAGGTATAATGAAGCAGTCAGATGACAAATCAGGACGACACATATAATGATGCAGTAAGTTGACACATCAGGACAACAGGTATAATGACGCAGTAAGTTGACACACCAGGACAACTGGTATAATGACGCAATGAGTTGACACACCAGGACAACTGGTATAACGACGCAGTCAGATGACAGACAGGACGACAGGTATAATGACGCAGTAGGATGACACAACAGGACGACACGTATAATGACGCAGTAGGATGACACATCAGGACAACAGGTATAATGACGCAGTGAGATGACAGCCAAGACGACAGGTATAATGACGCAGTAGGATGACAGCCAGGACGACAGGTATCATGACGCAGTCAGATGACACATCAGGACAACAGGTATAATGACGCAGTAAGTTGACATATCAGGACAACAGGTATAATGACGCAGTCAGATGACAGCCAGGACGACAGGTATAATGAAGCAGTAGGATGACACATCAGGACAACAGGTATAATGACGCAGTCAGATGACACAACTTGACAACAGGTATAATGACGCAGTCAGATGACAGCCAGGACGACAGGTATAATGAAGCAGTAGGATGACACATCAGGACAACAGGTATAATGACGCAGTAGGATGACACATCAGGACAACAGGTATAATGACGCAGTCAGATGACACAACTTGACAATAGGTATAATGACACAGTAAGGTCACAGCCAGGACGACAGGTATAATGACGCAGTCGGATGACAGCGAGGACGACACATATAATGACGCAGTCAGATGACAGCCAGGACAACAGGTATAATGACGCAGTAAAATGACAGCCAGGACGACAGGTATAATGACGCAGTCGGATGACAGCGAGGACAACAGGTATAATGACGCAGTCAGATGACACATCAGGATGATACGTATAATGACGCAGTAAGATGACAGCAAGGACGACACGTATAATGACGCAGTCAGATGACACATCAGGACAACAGGTATAATGACGCAGTCAGATGACACATCAGGATGATACGTATAATGACGCAGTAAGATGACAGCAAGGACGACACGTATAATGACGCAGTCAGATGACACATCAGGACAACAGGTATAATGACGCAGTCAGATGACGAGTCAGGACAACACGTAAAATGACACAGTAGGATGACATATCAGGACAACAGGTATAATGACGCAGTAAGATGACAGCCAGGACGACACATATAATGACGCAGTCAGATGACACATCAGGACAACAGGTATAATGACGCAGTAAAATGACAGCCAGGACGACAGGTATAATGACGCAGTGAGATGACACAACAAGACAACAGGTATAATGACGCAGTAAGATGACAGCCAGGACGACAGGTATAATGACGCAGTAGAATGACACATCAGGACCACAGGTATAATGACGCAGTAAGATGACAGCCACGACGACAGGCATAATGATGCAGGACGGCGACAGCCAGGACGACAGGTATAATGAAGCAGTAAGATGACAAATCAGGATGACGCGTATAATGACTCAGTTAGATGACAGCCAGGACGACACATATAATGACGCAGTCAGATGACACATCAGGACAACAGATATAATGACGCTGTAAGATGATAAATCAGGATGACACGTATAATGACGCAGTAAGGCGACAGCCAGGACGACAGGTATAATGAAGCAATAAGATGAAAGCCAGGACGACACGTATAATGACGCAGTAAGATGACAGCCAGGAGGACAGGTATAATGACGCAGTCAGATGACAATTCGGGACGACATGTATAATGACGCCGTAGGATGACACATCAGGACAGCAGGTATAATGACGCAGTAAGATGACATATCAGGACAACAGGTATAATGACGCAGTGAGATGACACAACAAGGCAACAGGTATAATGACGCAGTAAGATGACAGCCAGGACGACAGGTATAATGACGCAGTCAGATGACGAGTCAGGACGACACGTATAATGACGCAGTCAGATGACACATCAGGACAACAGGTATAATGACGCAGTAAGATGACAGCCAGGACGACACATATAATGACGCAGTCAGATGACAAATCATGACAACAGGTATAATGACGCAGTCAGATGACATATCAGGATGACACGTATAATGACGCAGTCAGATGACAAATCGGGATGACACGCATAATGACACAGTAAGATGACAGCCAGGACGACACGAAGAATGACGCAGTAGGATGACACATCAGGACAACACGTATAATGACGCAGTAAGTTGACACATCAGGACAACAGGTATAATGACGCAGTAAGATGACAGCCAGGACGACAGGTATAATGACGCACTAGGATGACAGCCAGGACGACAGGCATCATGACGCAGTCAGATGACACATCAGGACAACAGGTATAATGACGCAGTTAGTTGACATATCAGGACAACAGGTATAATGACGCAGTCAGATGACAGCCAGGACAACAGGTATAATGACGCACTAGGATGACAGCCAGGACGACAGGTATCATGACGCAGTCAGATGACACATCAGGACAACAGGTATAATGACGCAGTAAGTTGACATATCAGGACAACAGGTATAATGACGCAGTCAGATGACAGCCAGGACGACGGGTATAATGAAGCAGTAGGATGACACATCAGGACAACAGGTATAATGACGCAGTAGGATGACACATCAGGACAACAGGTATAATGACGCAGTCAGATGACACAACTTGACAACAGGTATAATGACGCAGTCAGATGACAAATCAGGACAACAGGTATAATGACGCAGTAAGATGACAGCCAGGACGACACGTATAATGACGCAGTCAGATGACGAGTCAGGACGACACTTATAATGACGCAGTAGGATGACATATCAGGACAACAGGTATAATGACGCAGTGAGATGACAGCCAGGACGACAGGTATAATGACGCAGTAGGATGACACACCAGGACGACAGGTATAATGACGCAGTAGAATGACACATCAGGACCACAGGTATAATGACGCAGTAAGATGACAGCCGGGACGACAGGTATAATGATGCAGGACGGCGACTGCCAGGACGACAGGTATAATGACGCAGTCAGATGACAATTCGGGACGACACGTATAATGACGCAGTAGGATGACACATCAGGACAACAGGTAAAATGACGCAGTAAGATGACAGCCAAGACAACAGGTATAATGACGCATTGAGATGACAGCCAGGACGACAGGTATAATGACGCAGTAGGATGACACATCAGGACAACAGGTATAATGACGCAGTAGGATGACACATCAGGACAACAGGTATAACTACGCAGTAGGATGACACATCAGGACAACAGGTATAATGACGCAGTAAGATGACAGCCAGGACGATACGTATAATGACGCAGTCAGATGACAAGTCGGGACGGCACGTATAATGACGCAGTAGGATGACATATCAGGACAACAGGTATAATGACGCAGTGAGATGACACAACAAGACAACAGGTATAATGACGCAGTAAGATGACACATCAGGACACCAGGTATAATGACGCAGTAAAATGACAGCCAGGACGACAGGTATAATGACGCAGTGAGATGACACAACAAGACAACAGGTATAATGACGCAGTAAGATAACAGCCAGGACGACAGGTATAATGACGCAGTAGGATGACACATCAGGACAGCAGGTATAATGACGCAGTAAGATGACGTATCAGGACAACAGGTATAATGACGCAGTAAGATGACAGCCAGGACGACACGTATAATGACGCAGTCAGATGACAAGTCGGGACGGCACGTATAATGACGTAGTAGGATGACATATCAGGACAACAGGTATAATGCGCAGTGAGATGACACAACAAGACAACAGGTATAATGACGCAGTAAGATGACAGCCAGGACGACAGGTATAATGACGCAGTAGGATGACACATCAGGACAACAGGTATAATGACGCAGTAAGATGACAGCCAAGACAACAGGTATAATGACGCAGTAAGATGACAGCCAGGACGACAGGTATAATGACGCAGTAGGATGACATTTCAGGACAACAGGTATAATGACGCAGTAAGATGACAGCCAGGACGACACGTATAATGACGCAGTCAGATGACGAGTCAGGACGACACGTATAATGACGCAGTAGGATGACATATCAGGACAACAGGTATAATGACGCAGTAGGATGACACATCAGGACAACAGGTATAATGACGCAGTCAGATGACACAACTTGACAACAGGTATAATGACGCAGTAAGGCCACAGCCAGGACGACAGGTATAATGAAGCAGTAAGATGATAAATCAGGACAACAGGTATAATGAAGCAGTAAGATGACAGCCAGGGCGACACATATAATGACGCAGTCAGATGACACATCAGGACAACAGATATAATGACGCAGTAAAATGACAGCCAGGACGACAGGTATAATGACGCAGTAGGATGACAGCGAGGACAACAGGTATAATGACACAGTCAGATGACACATCAGGACCACAGGTATAATGACGCAATGAGTTGAAACACCAGGACAACTGGTATAATGACGCAGTAAGATGACAGACAGGACCACAGGTATAATGACGCAGTAAAATGACAGCCAGGACGATAGGTATAATGATGCAAGACGGCGATAGCCAGGACGACAGGTATAATGACGCAGTCAGATGACAATTCGGGACGACACGTATAATGACGCAGTAGGATGACATATCAGGACCACAGATATAATGACGCAGTAAGATGAGAGCCAGGACGACAGGTATAATGATGCAGGACGGCGATAGCCAGGACGACAGGTATAATGACGCAGTCAGATGACAATTCGGGACGACACGTATAATGACGCAGTAGGATGACATATCAGGACAACAGGTAAAATGACGCAGTAGGATGACAGCCAGGACGACAGGTACAATGACGCAGTGAGATGACACAACAGGACAACAGGTATAATGACGCAGTAAGATGACAGCCAGGACGACAGGAATAATGACGCAGTAGGATGACACATCAGGACAACAGGTATAATGACGCAGTAGGACGACACATCAGGACAACAGGTATAATGACGCAGTAAGATGACAGCCAGGACGACAGGTATAATGACGCAGCAAGATGATAAATCAGGATGACACGTATAATGACGCAGTAAGATGACACAACTAGACAACAGGTATAATGACGCAGTAAGGTGACAATTCGGGACGACACGTATAATGACGCCGTAGGATGACATATCAGGACAACAGGTATAATGACGCAGTGAGATGACACAACAAGGCAACAGGTATGATGACGCAGTAAGATGACAGCCAGGACGACAGGTATAATGACGCAGTAGGATGACACATTAGGACAACAGGTATAATGACGCAGTAAGTTGACACATCAGGACACCAGGTATAATGACGCAATGAGGCGACATATCAGGAAAACAGGTATAATGACGCAGTAAGATGACAGTCAGGACGACAGGTATAATGACGCAGTAGGATGACAGCCATGACGACAGGTATAATGACGCAGTAAGATGACACATCAGGACAACAGGTATAATGACGCAGTAGGATGACACATCAGGATGACACGTATAATGACGCAGTAAGATGACAGACAGGACGACACATATAATGACACAGTCAGATGACACATCAGGACAACAGGTATGACGACGCAGTAAGGTGACAGCCAGGACGACAGGTATAATGACGCAGTAGGATGACACATCAGGACAACAGGTATAATGACGCAGTCAGAGGACAAATCGGGATGACACGTATAATGACACAGTAAGATGACAGCCAGGACGACACGTATAATGACGCAGTAGGATGACACATCAGGACAACAGGTATAATGACGCAATAAGTTGACACATCAGGACAACAGGTATAATGACGCAGTAAGATGACAGCCAGGACGACAGGTATAATGACGCAGTCAGATGACAGAACAGGACAACAGGTATAATGACGCAGTAAGTTGACATATCAGGACAACAGGTATAATGACGCAGTCAGATGACAGCCAGGACGACAGGTATAATGACGCAGTAGGATGACACATCAGGACAACAGGTATAATGACGCAGTAGGATGACACATCAGGACAACAGATATAGTGACGCAGTCAGATGACACAACTTGACAACAGGTATAATGACGCAGTAAGGTGACAGGCAGGACAACAGGTATAATGACGCAGTAAGGCCACAGCCAGGACGACAGGTATAATGAAGCAGGAAGATGACAAATCAGGACAACAGGTATAATGACGCGTTGAGATGACACAACAAGACAACAGGTATAATGACGCAGTAAGATGGCAGCCAGGACGACAGGTATAATGACGCAGTAAGTTGACAAATCAGGACAACAGGTATAATGACGCAGTAAGGTGACAGGCAGGACGACAGGTATAATGATGTAGTAAGGCGACAGCCAGGACGACAGGTATAATGACGCAGTGAGATGACAGCCAGGACGACACGTATAATGACGCAGTAGGATGACACATCAGGACAACAGGTATAATGACGCAGTAGGATGACATATCAGGACAACAGGTATAATGACGCAGTGAGATGACACAACAAGACAACAGGTATAATGACGCAGTAAGTTGACATATCAGGACAACAGGTATAATGACGCAGTAAGATGACAGCCAGGACGACAGGTATAATGACGCAGTAGGATGACACATCAGGACAACAGGTATAATGACGCAGTAGGATGACACATCAGGACAACAGGTATAATGACGCAGTAGGATGACACATCAGGACAACAGGTATAATAACGCCGTAAGTTGACACATCAGGACAACAGGTATAATGACGCAGTAAGATGACAGACAGGAGGACACATATAATGATGCAGTCAGATGACACATCAGGACAACAGGTATAATGACGCAATCAGATGACAAGTCGGGACGACACGTATAATGACGCAGTCAGATGACACATCAGGACAACAGGTATAATGACGCAGTCAGATGACAAGTCGGGACGACACGTATAATGACGCAGTAGGATGACATATCAGGACAACAGGTATAATGACACAGTGAGATGACACAACAAGATAACAGGTATAATGACGCAGTGAGATGACAGCCAGGACAACAGGTATAATGACGCAGTAGGATGACAGCCAGGATGACAGGTATAATGATGCAGTAGGATGACACATCACTACAACAGGTATAATGACGCAGTAAGTTGACATATCAGGACAACAGGTATAAAGACGCAGTAAGATGACAGCCAGGACGACAGGTATAATGACGCAGTAGGATGACACATCAGGACAACAGGTATAATGACGCAGTAGGATGACACATCATGACAACAGGTATAATGAGGCAGTGGGATGACAGCCATGACAAAATGTATAATGACGCAGTCAGATGACACATCAGGACAACAGGTATAATGACGCAGAATGATGACGAGTCAGGACAACACGTATAATGACGCATTAGGATGACACATCAGGACAACAGGTATAATGACGCAGAAAGATGACAGCCTGGACAACACGTATAATGACGCAGTAGGATGACACATCAGGACAACAGGTACAATGACGCAGTAAGTTGACACATCAGGACAACAGGTATAATGACGCAATAAGGCGACATATCAGGACGACAGGTATAATGACGCAGTAAGATGACAGCCAGGACGACAGGTATAATGACGCAGTAAGGCCACATCCAGGACGACAGGTATAATGAAGCAGTAAGATGACAAATCGGGACGACACGTATAATGACGCAGTAAGATGACATATCAGGACCACAGGTATAATGACGCAGTAGGATGACATATCAGGACAACAGGTAAAATGACGCAGTAAGATGACAGCGAGGACGACACGTATAATGACGCAGTGAGATGACAGCCAGGACGACAGGTATAATGAAGCAGTAGGATGACACATCAGGACAACAGGTATAATGACGCAATAAGTTGACACACCAGGGCAACTGGTATAATGACGCAGTAAGATGACACATCAGGACGACAGGTATAATGACGCAGTAGAATGACACATCAGGACCACAGGTATAATGACGCAGTAAGATGACAGCCAGGACGACAGGTATAATGACGCAGTCAGATGACAATTCGGGACGACACGTATAATGACGCAGTAGGATGACATATCAGGACAACAGGCCTAATGACGCCAAAAGATGACAGCCAAGACAACAGGTATAATGACGCAGTAAGATGACAGCCAGGACGACAGGTATAATGACGCAGTAGGATGACACATCAGGACAACAGGTATAATGACGCAGTAGGATGACACATCAGGACAACAGGTATAATGACGCAGTAGGATGACACATCAGGACAACAGGTATAATGACGCAGTAAGTTGACACATCAGGACATCAGGTATAATGACGCAGTAGGTTGACAAAACCAGACAACAGGTATAATGACGCAGTAAGGTGACAGGTAGGACGACAGGTATAATGACGTAGTAAGGCGACAGCTAGGACGACAGGTATAATGAAGCAGTAAGATGACAAATCAGGATGACGCGTATAATGACGCAGTTAGATGACAGCCAGGACGACACATATAATGACGCAGTCAGATGACACGTCAGGACAACAGGTATAATGACGCAGTCAGATGACAACCAGGACGACACGTATAATGACGCAGTAGGATGACATATCAGGACAACAGGTATAATGACGCAGTGAGATGACAGCCAGGACGACAGGTATGATGACGCAGTGGGATGACACATCAGGACAACAGGTATAATGACGCAGTAGGATGACACATCAGGACAACAGGTATAATGACGCAGTCAGATGACAAATCGGGATGACACGTATAATGACACAGTAAGATGACAGCCAGGACGACACGTATAATCACGCAGTAGGATGACACATCAGGACAACAGGTATAATGACGCAGTAGGATGACATATCAGGACTACAGGTAAAACAACGCAGTGAGATGTCACAACAAAACAACAGGTATAATGACGCAGTCAGATGACAGCCAGGACGACACGTATAATGACGCAGTAGGATGACAGCCAGGACGACACATTTAATGACGCAGTCAGATGACACATCAGGACAACAGGTATAATGACGCAGTAAGATGACAGCCAGGACGACAGGTATAATGACGTAGTAGGATGACACATCAGGACAACAGGTATAATGACGCAGTTGGATGACACAACTAGACAACAGGTATAATGACGCAGTAAGGTGACCGGCAGGACGACAGGTATAATGATGTAGTAAGGCGACAGCCAGGACGACAGGTATAATGACGCAGTTAGATGACAGCCAGGACGACACATCTAATGACGCAGTCAGATGACACATCAGGACAACAGGTATAATGACGCAGTAAGATGACAGCCAGGACGACACGTATAATGACGCAGTCAGATGACGAGTCATGACGACACGTATAATGACGCAGTAGGATGACATATCAGGACAATTGGTATAATGACGCAGTGAGGTGACAGCCAGGACAACAGGTATAATGACGCAGTGGGATGACACATCAGGACAAAAGGTATAATGACGCAGTCAGATGACAAATCAGGATGACACGTATAATGACACAGTAAGATGACAGCCAGGACGACACGTATAATAACGCAGTAGGATGACACATCAGGACAACAGGTATAATGACGCAGTCAGATGACAAATCGGGATGACACGTATAATGACACAGTAAGATGACAGCCAGGACGACACGTATAATGACGCAGTAAGTTGACACATCACGACAACAGGTATAATGACGCAGTAAGTTGACATATCAGGACAACAGGTATAATGACGCAGTAAGATGACAGCCAGGACGACAGGTATAATGATGCAGGACGGCGACAGCCAGGACGACAGGTATAATGACGCAGTAGGATGACACATCACGACAACAGGTATAATGACGCAGTCAGATGACAAATCGGGATGACACGTATAATGACACAGTAAGATGACAGCCAGGACGACACGTATAATGACGCAGCAGAATGACACATCAGGACAACAGGTATAATGACGCAGTAGGATGACACATCAGGACAACAGGTATAATGACGCAGTAGGATGACACATCAGGATGACACGTATAATGACGCAGTAAGATGACAGACAGGACGACAGGTATAATGACGGACTCAGATGACACATCAGGACAACAGGTATAATGACGCAGTAAGTTGACATATCAGGACAACAGGTATAATGACGCAGTAAGATGACAGCCAGGACGATAGGTATAATGGCGCAGCAGTATGACACATCAGGACAACAGGTATAATGACGCAGTAAGTTGACACATCAGGACAACAGGTATAATGACGCAGTAAGATGACAGCCAGGACGACACGTATAATGACGCAGTAGGATGACACATCAGGACAACAGGTATAATGACGCAGTCAGATGACAGCCAGGACGACACATATAATGACGCAGTCAGATGACACATCAGGACAACAGGTATAATGACGCAGTAAGATGACAGCCTGGACGACACATATAATGATGCAGTCAGATGACAAATTGGGACGACACGTATGACGCAGTAGGATGACATATCAGGACTACAGGTAAAACGACGCAGTGAGATGTCACAACAAAACAACAGGTATAATGACGCAGTAAGATGACAGCCAGGACGACAGGTATAATGACGCAGTAGGATGACAGCCAGGACGACACGTATAATGACGCAGTAGGATGACAGCCAGGACGACAGGCATAATGACGCAGTAAGATGACAGCCAGGACGACACATATAATGACGCAGTCAGATGACACAACAGGACAACAGGTATAATGACGCAGTAAGTTGACATATCAGGACAACAGGTATAATGACGCAGTAAGATGACAGCCAGGACGACAGGTATAATGACGCAGTAAGATGACAGCCAGGACGACAGGTATAATGATGCAGGACGGCGATATCCAGGACGACAGGTATAATGACGCAGTCAGATGACAAGTCGGGACGACACGTATAATGACGCAGTAGGATGACATATCATGACAACAGGTAAAATGACGCAGTAAGATGACAGCCAAGACAACAGGTATAATGACGCAGTAGGATGACACATCAGGACGACAGGTATAATGACGCAGTAGGATGACACATCAGGACAACAGGTATAATGACGCAGTCAGATGAAAGCCAGGACAACACACATAATGACGCAGTCAGATGACACATCAGGACAACAGGTATAATGACGCAGTCAGATGACAAGTCGGGACGACACGTATAATGACGCAGTAGGATGACTTATCAGGACAACAGGTATAATGACGCAGTAGGATGACACATCAGGACAACAGGTATAATGACGCAGTATGTTGACACATCAGGACAACAGGTATAATGACGCAGTAAGATGACAGCCAGGACACCAGGTATAATGACGCAGTAAGATGACAGCCAGGACGACAGGTATAATGACGCAGTGAGATGACACAACAAGACAACAGGTATAATGACGCAGTAAGATGACAGCCAGGATGACACGTATAATGACGCAGTCAGATGACACATCAGGACAACAGGTATAATGACGCAGTCAGATGACAATTCGGGACGACACGTATAATGACGCAGTAGGATGACATATCAGGACAACAGGTATAATGACGCAGTGAGATGACACAACAAGGCAACAGGTATAATGACGCAGTAAGATGACAGCCAGGACGACAGGTATAATGACGCAGTAGGATGACACATCACGACAACAGGTATAATGACGCAGTAAGTTGACATATCAGGACAACAGGTATAATGACGCAGTAAGATGACAGCCAGGACGACAGGTATAATGATGCAGGACGGCGACAGCCAGGACGACAGGTATAATGACGCAGTAGGATGACACATCACGACAACAGGTATAATGACGCAGTAAGTTGACATATCAGGACAACAGGTATAATGACGCAGTAAGATGACAGCCAGGACGACAGGTATAATGATGCAGGACGGCGACAGCCAGGACGACAGGTATAATGACGCAGTCAGATGACAAATCAGGATGACACGTATAATGACGCAGTAAGATGACAGCCAGGATGACACGTATAATGACGCAGTCAGATGACACATCAGGACAACAGGTATAATGACGCAGTAGGATGACACATCAGGACAACAGGTATAACAACGCAGTAAGTTGACACATCAGGACAGCAGGTATAATGACGCAGTAAGATGACAGCCAGGACGACAGGTATAATGACGCAGTAGGATGACACATCAGTACAACAGGTATAATGACGCAGTCAGATGACACAACTAGGCAACAGGTATAAGGACGCAGTCAGATGACAGCCAAGACAACAGGTATAATGATGCAGTAAGATGACAGCCAGGACGACAGGTATAATGACGCAGTAAGTTGACACATCAGGACAACAGGTATAATGACGCAGTAAGATGACACATCAGGACAACAGGTATAATGACGCAGTAGGATGACACATCAGGACAACAGGTATAATGACGCAGTAAGTTGACACATCAGGACAACAGGTTTAATGACGCAGTCAGATGACAAATCGGGATGACACATATAATGACGCAGTCAGATGACAAATCGGGATGACACGTATAATGACACAGTAAGATGACAGCCAGGACGACACGTATAATGACGCAGTCAGATGACACATCAGGACAACAGGTATAATGACGCATTAAGATGATAGCCTGGATGACACATATAATGACGCAGTCAGATGACACATCAGGACAACGGGTATAATGACGCAGAATGATGACGAGTCAGGACAACACGTATAATGACGCAGTAGGATGACACATCAGGACAACAGGTATAATGACGCAGAAAGATGACAGCCTGGACAACACGTATAATGACGCAGTGGGATGACACATCAGGACAACAGGTATAATGACGCAGTAAGTTGACACATCAGGACACCAGGTATAATGACGCAGTAAGTTGACACATCAGGACACCAGGTATAATGACGCAATAAGGCGACATATCAGGACGACAGGTATAATGACGCAGTAAGATGACAGCCAGGACGACAGGTATAATGACGCAGTAAGGCCACATCCAGGACGACAGGTATAATGAAGCAGTAAGATGACAAATCGGGACGACACGTATAATGACGCAGTAGGATGACACATCAGGACAACAGGTATAATGACGCAGTCAGATGACAAATCGGGATGACACGTATAATGACACAGTGAGATGACATCCAGGACGACACGTTTGATGACGCAGTCAGATGACACATCAGGACAACAGGCCTAATGACGCCATAAGATGACAGCCAAGACAACAGGTATAATGACGCAGTAAGATGACACATCAGGACAACAGGTATAATGACGCAGTAGGATGACACATCATGACAACAGGTATAATGACGCAGTAAGATGACAGCCAGGACGACACCTATAATGACGCAGTCAGATGACAATTCGGGACGACACGTATAATGACGCAGTAGGATGACATATCAGGACAACAGGTATAATGACGCAGTGAGATGACACAACAAGGCAAAAGGTATAATGACGCAGTAAGATGACAGCCAGGACGACAGGTATAATGACGCAGTAAGATGACAGCCAGGACGACACATATAATGACGCAGTCAGATGACAAATCAGGATGACACGTATGATGACGCAGTAAGTTGACAGCCAGGACGACACGTATAATGACGCAGTAGGATGACACATCAGGACAACAGGTATAATAACGCAGTAAGTTGACACATCAGGACAGCAGGTATAATGACGCAGTAAGATGACAGCCAGGACGACAGGTATAATGACGCAGTAGGATGACACATCAGTACAACAGGTATAATGACGCAGTCAGATGACACAACTAGGCAACAGGTATAATGACGCAGTCAGATGACAGCCAAGACAACAGGTATAATGATGCAGTAAGATGACAGCCAGGACGACAGGTATAATGACGCAGTCAGATGACAGCCAAGACGACAGGTATAATGATGCAGGACGGCGACAGCCAGGACGACAGGTATAATGACGCAGTAGGATGACACATCACGACAACAGGTATAATGATGCAGTAAGTTGACACATCAGGACAACAGGTATAATGACGCAGTAAGATGACTGCCAGGACGACAGGTATAATGACGCAGTAGGATGACAGCCAGGACGACAGGTATAATGACGCAGTAAGATGACACATCAGGACAACAGGTATAATGACGCAGTAAGATGACATATCAGGACAACAGGTATAGTGACGCAGTAAGATGACAGCCAGGACGATGGGTATAATGACGCAGCAGTATGACACATCAGGACAACAGGTATAATGACGCAGTAGGATGACACATCAGGACAACAGGTATAATGACGCAGTAGGATGACACATCAGGATGACACGTATAATGACGCAGTAAGATGACAAACAGGACGACAGGTATAATGACGGACTCAGATGACACATCAGGACAACAGGTATAATGACGCAGTAAGTTGACATATCAGGACAACAGGTATAATGACGCAGTAAGATGACAGCCAGGACGATTGGTATAATGGCGCAGCAGTATGACACATCAGGACAACAGGTATAATGACGCAGTAAGTTGACACATCAGGACAACAGGTATAATGACGCAGTAAGATGACAGCCAGGACGACACATATAATGATGCTGTCAGATGACAAATTGGGACGACACGTATGACGCAGTAGGATGACATATCAGGACTACAGGTAAAACGACGCAGTGAGATGTCAAAACAAAACAACAGGTATAATGACGCAGTAAGATGACAGCCAGGACGACAGGTATAATGACGCAGTAGGATGACAGCCAGCACGACACGTATAATGACGCAGTAGGATGACAGCCAGGACGACAGGTATAATGACGCAGTAAGATGACAGCCAGGACGACACATATAATGACGCAGTCAGATGACACAACAGGACAACAGGTATAATGACGCAGTAAGTTGACACATCAGGACAACAGGTATAATGACGCAGTAAGATGACAGCCAGGACGACAGGTATAATGATGAAGGACGGCGATATCCAGGATGACAGGTATAATGACGCAGTCAGATGACAAGTCGTGACGACACGTATAATGACGCAGTAGGATGACATATCAGGACAACAGGTAAAATGACGCAGTAAGATGACAGCCAAGACAACAGGTATAATGACGCAGTAGGATGACACATCAGGACGACAGGTATAATGACGCAGTAGGATGACACATCAGGACAACAGGTATAATGACGCAGTCAGATGACAGCCAGGACGACACATATAATGACGCAGTCAGATGACACATCAGGACAACAGGTATAATGACGCAGTAAGATGACAGCCAGGATGACACGTATAATGACGCAGTCAGATGACACATCAGGACAACAGGTATAATGACGCAGTCAGATGACAATTCGGGACGACACTTATAATGACGCAGTAGGATGACATATCAGGACAACAGGTATAATGACGCAGTGAGATGACACAACAAGGCAACAGGTATAATGACGCAGTAAGATGACAGCCAGGACGACAGGTATAATGACGCAGTAGGATGACACATCACGACAACAGGTATAATGACGCAGTAGGATGACAGCCAGGACGACACGTATAATGACGCAGTAGGTTGACAGCCAGGACGACAGGTATAATGACGCAGTAAGATGACAGCCAGGACGACAGGTATAATGACGCAGTCAGATGACACAACAGGACAACAGGGATAATGACGCAGTAAGTTGACACATCAGGACAACAGGTATAATGACGCAGTAAGATAACAGCTAGGACGACAGGTTTAATGACGCAGTAAGATGACAGCCAGGACGACACATTTAATGACGCAGTCAGATGACACATCAGGACAACAGGTAAAATGACGCAGTAAGATGACAGCCAAGACAACAGGTATAATGACGCAGTAAGATGACAGCCAGGACGACAGGTATAATGATGCAGGACTGCGATAGCCAGGACGACAGGTATAATGACGCAGTCAGATGACAAGTCGGGACGACACGTATAATGACGCAGTAGGATGACATATAAGGACAACAGGTAATAGACGCAGTAAGATGACAGCCAAGACAACACGTATAATGACGCAGTAGGATGACACATCAGGACGACAGGTATAATGACGCAGTAAGATGACAGCCAAGACAACACGTATAATGACGCAGTAGGATGACACATCAGGACGACAGGTATAATGACGCAGTAGGATGACACATCAGGACAACAGGTATAATGACGCAGTAAGATGACAGCCAGGACGACACGTATAATGACGCAGTAGGATGACACATCAGGACAACAGGTATAATGACGCAGTCAGATGACAGCCAGGACGACACATATAATGACGCAGTCAGATGACACATCAGGACAACAGGTATAATGACGCAGTAAGATGACAGCCTGGACGACACATATAATGATGCAGTCAGATGACAAATTGGGACGACACGTATGACGCAGTAGGATGACATATCAGGACTACAGGTAAAACGACGCAGTGAGATGTCAAAACAAAACAACAGGTATAATGACGCAGTAAGTTGACACATCAGGACAACAGGTATAATAACGCAGTAAGTTGACACATCAGGACAACAGGTATAATAACGCAGTAAGTTGACACATCAGGACAACAGGTATAATGACGCAGTAAGATGACAGCCAGGACGACAGGTATAATGACGCAGTAGAATGACACATCAGGACAACAGGTATAATGACGCAGTCAGATGACAAATCGGGATGACACGTATAATGACGCAGTAGGATGACACATCAGGACAACAGGTATAATGACGCGGTCAGATGACAGCCTGGACGACACATATAATGACGTAGTCAGATGACACATCAGGACAACAGGTATAATGACGCAGTAAGATGACAGCCTGGACGACACATATAATGATGCAGTCAGATGACAAATCGGGACGACACGTATGACGCAGTAGGATGACATATCAGGACTACAGGTAAAACGACGCAGTGAGATGTCACAACAAAACAACAGGTATAATGACGCAGTAAGATGACAGCCAGGACGACAGGTATAATGACGCAGTAGGATGACAGCCAGGACGACACGTATAATGACGCAGTAGGATGACACATCAGGAGAACAGGTATAATGACGCAGTAAGTTGACAGCCAGGACGACAGGTATAATGATGCAGGACGGCGATAGCCAGGACGACAGGTATAATGACGCAGTCAGATGACAAGTCGGGACGACACGTATAATGACACAGTAGGATGACACATCAGGACAACAGGTATAATGACGCAGTCAGATGACAAATCGGGATGACACATATAATGACGCAGTCAGATGACAAATCGGGATGACACGTATAATGACACAGTAAGATGACAGCCAGGACGACACGTATAATGACGCAGTCTGATGACACATCAGGACAACAGGTATAATGACGCAGTAAAATGACAAGTCGGGACGACACGTATAATGACGCAGTCAGATGACACATCAGGACAACAGGTATAATGACGCAGTCAGATGACAAGTCGGGACGACACGTATAATGACGCAGTAGGATGACATATCAGGACCACAGGTATAATGACACAGTGAGATGACACAACAAGATAACAGGTATAATGACGCAGTAAGATGACAGCCAGGACAACAGGTATAATGACGCAGTAGGATGACAGCCAGGATGACAGGTATAGTGACGCAGTAGGATGACACATCACTACAACAGGTATAATGACGCAGTAAGTTGACATATCAGGACAACAGGTATAATGACGCAGTAAGATGACAGCCAGGACGACAGGTATAATGACGCAGTAGGATGACACATCAGGACAACAGGTATAATGACTCAGAAAGATGACAGCCTGGACAACACGTATAATGACGCAGTAGGATGACACATCAGGACAACAGGTATAATGACGCAGTAAGTTGACACATCAGGACACCAGGTATAATGACGCAGTGAGTTGACACATCAGGACACCAGGTACAATGACGCAATAAGGCGACATATCAGGACGACACGTATAATGACGCAGTAAGATGACAGCCAGGACGACAGGTATAATGACGCAGTAAGGCCACATCCAGGACGACAGGTATAATGAAGCAGTAAGATGACAAATCGGGACGACACGTATAATGACGCAGTAAGATGACATATCAGGACCACAGGTATAATGACGCAGTAGGATGACACATCAGGACAACAGGTATAATGACGCAGTCAGATGACAAATCGGGATGACACGTATAATGACACAGTGAGATGACATCCAGGACGACACGTATGATGACGCAGTCAGATGACACATCAGGACAACAGGTATAATGACGCAGTAAGATGACAGACAGGAGGACACATATAATGATGCAGTCAGATGACACATCAGGACAACAGGTATAATGACGCAGTAAAATGACAAGTCGGGACGACACGTATAATGACGCAGTCAGATGACACATCAGGACAACAGGTCTAATGACGCAATCAGATGACAAGTCGGGACGACACGTATAATGACGCAGTAGGATGACATATCAGGACTACAGGTATAATGACACAGTGAGATGACACAACAAGATAACAGGTATAATGACGCAGTAAGATGACAGCCAGGACAACAGGTATAATGACGCAGTAGGATGACAGCCAGGATGACAGGTATAATGACGCAGTAGGATGACACATCACTACAACAGGTATAATGACGCAGTAAGTTGACATATCAGGACAACAGGTATAATGACGCAGTAAGATGACAGCCAGGACGACAGGTATAATGACGCAGTAGGATGACACATCAGGACAACAGGTATAATGACGCAGTAGGATGACACATCATGACAACAGGTATAATGAGGCAGTGGGATGACAGCCATGACAAAATGTATAATGACGCAGTCAGATGACACATCAGGACAACAGGTATAATGACGCAGAATGATGACGAGTCAGGACAACACGTATAATGACGCAGTAGGATGACACATCAGGACAACAGGTATAATGACGCAGAAAGATGACAGCCTGGACAACACGTATAATGACGCAGTAGGATGACACATCAGGACAACAGGTATAATGACGCAGTAAGTTGACACATCAGGACACCAGGTATAATGACGCAGTAAGTTGACACATCAGGACACCAGGTATAATGACGCAATAAGGCGACATATCAGGACGACAGGTATAATGACGCAGTAAGATGACAGCCAGGACGACAGGTATAATGACGCAGTAAGGCCACATCCAGGACGACAGATATAATGAAGCAGTAAGATGACAAATCGGGACGACACGTATAATGAGGCAGTAAGATGACATATCAGGACCACAGGTATAATGACGCTGTAGGATGACATATCAGGACAACAGGTAAAATGACGCAGTAAGATGACAGCCAGGACGACACGTATAATGACGCAGTGAGATGACAGCCAGGACGACAGGTATAATGACGCAGTCAGATGACATGTCGGGACGACATGTATAATGACTCAGTAGGATGACACATCAGGACAACAGGTATAATGACGCAGTCAGATGACACAACTTGACAACAGGTATAATGACACAGTAAGATGACAGCTAGGACGACACGTATAATGACGCAGTAGGATGACACATCAGGACAACAGGTATAATGATGCAGTAAGTTGACACATCAGGACAACAGGTATAATGACGCAGTGAGATGACATATCAGGACAACAGGTATAATGACGCAGTCAGATGACAGCCAGGACGACAGGTATAATGAAGCAGTAGCATGACACATCAGGACAACAGGTATAATGACGCAGTAAGGTGACAGGCAGGACGACAGGTATAATGACGCAGTTGGATGACACAACAATACAACAGGTATAATGACGCAGTAAGATGACAGCCAGGACGACAGGTATAATGACGCAGTAGGATGACAGCCAGGACGACAGGTATAATGACGCAGTAGGATGACAGCCAGGACGACAGGTATAATGACGCAGTAGGATGACACAACAGGACAACAGGTAAAATGACGCAATAAGTTGACACATCAGGACGACAGGTATAATGACGCAGTAGGATGACAGCCAGGACGACAGGTATAATGACGCAGTAGGATGACAGCCAGGACGACAGGTATAATGACGCAGTAGGATGACAGCCAGGACGACAGGTATAATGACGCAGTAGGATGACACAACAGGACAACAGGTATAATGACGCAGTAAGTTGACACATCAGGACAACAGGTATAATGACGCAGTAAGATGACAAGTCGGGACGACACGTATAATGACGCAGTAGGATGACACATCAGGACAACAGGTATAATGACGCAGTAAGATGACAGCCAGGACGACACGTATAATGACGCAGTAGGATGACACATCAGGACAACAGGTATAATGACGCAGTAAAATGACAGCCAGGACGACAGGTATAATGACGCAGTGAGATGACACAACAAGACAACAGGTATAATGACGCAGTAAGATGACAGCCAGGACGACAGGTATAATGACTTAGTAGGATGACATATCAGGACAACAGGTATAATGACGCAGTAAGATGACAGCCAGGACGACAGGTATAATGACGCAGTAGGATGACAGCCAGGACGACAGGTATCATGACACAGTCAGATGACACATCAGGACAACAGGTTTAATGACGCAGTAAGATGACAGCCAGGACGACAGGTATAATGACGCAGTAGGATGACACATCAGGACGACAGGTATAATGACGCAGTAGGATGACACATCAGGACGACAGGTATAATTACGCAGTAGGATGACACAACAGGACAACAGGTAAAATGACGCAGTAGGATGACACATCAGGACAACAGGTATAATGACGCAGTAAGTTGAAACATCAGGACAACAGGTTAAATGACGCAATAAGTTGACACATCAGGACGACAGGTATAATGACGCAGTAGGATGACAGCCAGGACGACAGGTATAATGACGCAGTAGGATGACAAGTCGGGACGACACGTATAATGACGCAGTAGGATGACACATCAGGACGACAGGTATAATGACGCAGTAGGATGACACAACAGGACAACAGGTATAATGACGCAGTAAGTTGACACATCAGGACAACAGGTATAATGACGCAGTAAGATGACAAGTCGGGACGACACGTATAATGACGCAGTAGGATGACACATCAGGACAACAGGTATAATGACGCAGTAAGATGACAGCCAGGACGACACGTATAATGACGCAGTAGGATGACACATCAGGACAACAGGTATAATGACGCAGTAAAATGACAGCCAGGACGACAGGTATAATGACGCAGTGAGATGACACAACAAGACAACAGGTATAATGACGCAGTAAGATGACAGCCAGGACGACTGGTATAATGACTTAGTAGGATGACATATCAGGATGACACGTATAATGACGCAGTAGGATGACACATTGGGACAGCAGGTATAATGACGCAGTAAGATGACAGCCAGGACGACACATATAATGACGCAGTCAGATGACACATCAGGACAACAGGTATAATGACGCAGTAAGATGACAGCCAGGACGACAGGTATAATGACGCAGTAGGATGACAGCCAGGACGACAGGTATCATGACACAGTCAGATGACACATCAGGACAACAGGTTTAATGACGCAGTAAGATGACAGCCAGGACGACAGGTATAATGACGCAGTAGGATGACACATCAGGACGACAGGTATAATGACGCAGTAGGATGACACATCAGGACGACAGGTATAATTACGCAGTAGGATGACACAACAGGACAACAGGTATAATGACGCAGTAGGATGACACATCAGGACAACAGGTATAATGACGCAGTAAGTTGAAACATCAGGACAACAGGTATAATGACGCAGTAAGATGACAGCCAGGACGATCGGTATAATGACGCAGTAGGATGACACATCAGTACGACAGGTATCATGACGCAGTAGGATGACACATCAGGACAACAGGTATAATGACGCAGTCAGATGACACAACTAGGCAACAGGTATAATGACGCAGTAAGATGACAGCCAGGCCGACACATATAATGACGCAGTCAGATGACAAATCGGGATGACACGTATAATGACACAGTGAGATGACAGCCAGGACGACAGGTATAATGACGCAGTAAGATGAAAGCCAGGACGACCGGTATAATGACGCAGTGAGATGACACAACAAGACAACAGGTATAATGACGCAGTGAGATGACACATCAGGACAACAGGTATAATGACGCAGTAAGATGACAAATCAGGATGACGCGTATAATGACGCAGTTAGACGACAGCCAGGACAACACATATAATGACGCAGTCAGATGACACATCAGGACAACAGGTATAATGATGCAGTAAGATGACAGCCAGGACGACAGGTATCATGACGCAGTCAGATGACACATCAGGACAACAGGTATAATGACGCAGTAAGATGACAGCCAGGACGACACATATAATGACGCAGTCAGATGACACATCAGGACAACAGGTATAATGACGCAGTAGGATGACACATCAGGACAACATGTATAATGACGCAGACAGATGACACAACTTGACAACAGGTATAATGACGCAGTAAGGTGACAGGCAGGACGACAGGTATAATGACGCAGTAAGGCCACAGCCAGGACGACAGGTATAATGACGCAGTAAGATGACAGCCAGGACGACAGGTAGAATGACGCAGCAGGATGACAGCCAAGACACCAGGTATAATGATGCAGTAAGATGACAGCCAGGACGACAGGTAGAATGACGCAGCAGGATGACAGCCAAGACACCAGGTATAATGACGCAGTAGGATGACACATCAGGACAACAGGTATAATGACGCAGTAAGTTGACACATCAGGACAACAGGTATAATGACGCAGTAAGGTGACAGCCAGGACGACAGGTATAATGACGCAGTAAGGCGACAGCCAGGACGACAGGTATAATGAAGCAGTCGGATGACATATCAGGACAACAGGTATAATGACGCAGTAGGATGACACATCAGGACACCAGGCATAATGACGCAATATGTGGACACACCAGGACAACTGGTATAATGACGCAGTAAGATGACAGCCAGGACGACAGGTATAATGACGCAGTAAGATGACAGCCAGGACGACAGGTATAATGACTCAGTCAGATGACAAGTCGGGACGACACGTATAATGACGCAGTAGGATGACATATCAGGACAACAGGTAAAATGACGCAGTGAGATGACAGCCAAGACAACAGGTATAATGACGCAGTAAGATGACAGACTGGACGACAGGTATAATGACGCAGTAGGATGACACATCAGGACGACAGGTATAATGATGCAGGACAGCGATAGCCAGGACGACAGGTATAATGACGCAGTAGGATGACAAACAGGACAACAGGTATAATGACGCAGTTGGATGACACATCAGGACAACAGGTATAATGACGCAGTAGGATGACACAACTAGACAACAGGTATAATGACGCAGTAAGGTGACAGGCAGGACGACAGGTATAATGACGCAGTAAGGCGACAGCCAGGACGACAGGTATAATGAAGCAGTAAGATGACAAATCAGGATGACGCGTATAATGACGCAGTCAGATGACACATCAGGACAACAGGTATAATGACGCAGTAGGATGACACATCAGGACAACAGGTATAATGACGCAGTAGGATGACACATCAGGACAACAGGTATAGTGACGCAGTAAGTTGACATATCAGGACAACAGGTATAATGACGCAGTAAGATGACAGCCAGGACACCAGGTATAATAACGCAGTAAGATGACAGCCAGGACGACAGGTATAATGACGCAGTGAGATGACACAACAAGACAACAGGTATAATGACGCAGTAAGATGACAGACAGGACGACAGGTATAATGACGCAGTAGGATGACACATCAGGACGACAGGTATAATGATGCAGGACAGCGATAGGCAGGACGACAGGTATAATGACGCAGTAGGATGACAGCCAGGACGACAGGTATAATGACGCAGTAGGATGACACATCAGGACAACAGGTATAATGACGCAGTAGGATGACACAACTAGACAACAGGTATAATGACGCAGTAAGGTGACAGGCAGGACGACAGGTATAATGACGCAGTAAGGCGACAGCCAGGACGACAGGTATAATGAAGTAGTAAGATGACAAATCAGGATGACGCGTATAATGACGCAGTCAGATGACACATCAGGACGACACGTATAATGACGCCGTAGGATGACATATCAGGACAACAGGTATAATGACGCAGTAGGATGACACATACGGACAACAGGTATAATGACGCAGTAAGTTGACACATCAGGACAACAGGTATAATGACGCAGTAAGATGACAGCCAGGACACCAGGTATAATAACGCAGTAAGATGACAGCCAGGACGACAGGTATAATGACGCAGTAAGATGACAGCCAGGACGACACATATAATGACGCAGTCAGATGACAAATCAGGATGACACGTATAATGACGCAGTAAGTTGACAGCCAGGACGACACGTATAATGACGCAGTAGGATGACACATCAGGACAACAGGTATAATAACGCAGTAAGTTGACACATCAGGACAGCAGGTATAATGACGCAGTAAGATGACAGCCAGGACGACAGGTATAATGACGCAGTAAGATGACAGCCAGGACGATAGGTATAATGACGCAGCAGTATGACACATCAGGACAACAGGTATAATGACGCAGTAGGATGACACATCAGGACAAGAGGTATAATGACGCAGTAGGATGACACATCAGGATGACACGTATAATGACGCAGTAAGATGACAGACAGGACGACAGGTATAATGACGGACTCAGATGACACATCAGGACAACAGGTATAATGACGCAGTAAGTTGACATATCAGGACAACAGGTATAATGACGCAGTAAGATGACAGCCAGGACGATAGGTATAATGGCGCAGCAGTATGACACATCAGGACAACAGGTATAATGACGCAGTAAGTTGACACATCAGGACAACAGGTATAATGACGCAGTAAGATGACAGCCAGGACGACACATATAATGATGCAGTCAGATGACAAATTGGGACGACACGTATGACGCAGTAGGATGACATATCAGGACTACAGGTAAAACGACGCAGTGAGATGTCAAAACAAAACAACAGGTATAATGACGCAGTAAGATGACAGCCAGGACGACAGGTATAATGACGCAGTAGGATGACAGCCAGCACGACACGTATAATGACGCAGTAGGATGACAGCCAGGACGACAGGTATAATGACGCAGTAAGATGACAGCCAGGACGACACATATAATGACGCAGTCAGATGACACAACAGGACAACAGGTATAATGACGCAGTAAGTTGACACATCAGGACAACAGGTATAATGACGCAGTAAGATGACAGCCAGGACGACAGGTATAATGACGCAGTAGGATGACATATCAGGATGACACGTATAATGACGCAGTAGGATGACACATTGGGACAGCAGGTATAATGACGCAGTAAGATGACAGCCAGGACGACACATATAATGACGCAGTCAGATGACACATCAGGACAACAGGTATAATGACGCAGTAAGATGACAGCCAGGACGACAGGTATAATGACGCAGTAGGATGACAGCCAGGACGACAGGTATCATGACGCAGTCAGATGACACATCAGGACAACAGGTTTAATGACGCAGTTAGATGACAGCCAGGACGACAGGTATAATGACGCAGTAGGATGACACATCAGGACGACAGGTATAATGACGCAGTAGGATGACACATCAGGACGACAGGTATAATTACGCAGTAGGATGACACATCAGGACAACAGGTATAATGACGCAGTAGGATGACACATCAGGACAACAGGTATAATGACGCAGTAAGTTGACACATCAGGACAACAGGTATAATGACGCAGTAAGATGACAGCCAGGACGATCGGTATAATGACGCAGTAGGATGACACATCAGTACGACAGGTATCATGACGCAGTAGGATGACACATCAGGACAACAGGTATAATGACGCAGTCAGATGACACAACTAGGCAACAGGTATAATGACGCAGTAAGATGACAGCCAGGCCGACACATATAATGACGCAGTCAGATGACAAATCGGGATGACACGTATAATGACACAGTGAGATGACAGCCAGGACGACAGGTATAATGACGCAGTAAGATGAAAGCCAGGACGACAGGTATAATGACGCAGTGAGATGACACAACAAGACAACAGGTATAATGACGCAGTGAGATGACACATCATGACAACAGGTATAATGACGCAGTAAGATGACAAATCAGGATGACGCGTATAATGACGCAGTTAGACGACAGCCAGGACAACACATATAATGACGCAGTCAGATGACACATCAGGACAACAGGTATAATGATGCAGTAAGATGACAGCCAGGACGACAGGTATCATGACGCAGTCAGATGACACATCAGGACAACAGGTATAATGACGCAGTAAGATGACAGCCAGGACGACACATATAATGACGCAGTCATATGACACATCAGGACAACAGGTATAATGACGCAGTAAGATGACAGCCAGGACACCAGGTATAATAACGCAGTAAGATGACAGCCAGGACGACAGGTATAATGACGCAGTGAGATGACACAACAAGACAACAGGTATAATGACGCAGTAAGATGACAGACAGGACGACAGGTATAATGACGCAGTAGGATGACACATCAGGACGACAGGTATAATGATGCAGGACAGCGATAGGCAGGACGACAGGTATAATGACGCAGTAGGATGACAGCCAGGACGACAGGTATAATGACGCAGTAGGATGACACATCAGGACAACAGGTATAATGTCGCAGTAGGATGACACAACTAGACAACAGGTATAATGACGCAGTAAGGTGACAGGCAGGACGACAGGTATAATGACGCAGTAAGGCGACAGCCAGGACGACAGGTATAATGAAGCAGTAAGATGACAAATCAGGATGACGCGTATAATGACGCAGTCAGATGACACATCAGGACGACACGTATAATGACGCCGTAGGATGACATATCAGGACAACAGGTATAATGACGCAGTAGGATGACACATACGGACAACAGGTATAATGACGCAGTAAGTTGACACATCAGGACAACAGGTATAATGACGCAGTAAGATGACAGCCAGGACACCAGGTATAATAACGCAGTAAGATGACAGCCAGGACGACAGGTATAATGAAACAGTAATATGAAAAATCAGGATGACACGTATAATGACGCAGTAAGATGACAGCGAGGACGACACGTATAATGACGCAGTAAGATGACAGCCAGGACGACACCTATAATGACGCAGTCAGATGACAATTCGGGACGACACGTATAATGACGCAGTAGGATGACATATCAGGACAACAGGTATAATGACGCAGTGAGATGACACAACAAGGCAAAAGGTATAATGACGCAGTAAGATGACAGCCAGGACGACACGTATAATGACGCAGTAAGATGACAGCCAGGACGACACATATAATGACGCAGTCAGATGACAAATCAGGATGACACGTATAATGACGCAGTAAGTTGACAGCCAGGACGACACGTATAATGACGCAGTAGGATGACACATCAGGACAACAGGTATAATAACGCAGTAAGTTGACACATCAGGACAGCAGGTATAATGACGCAGTAAGATGACAGCCAAGACAACAGGTATAATGATGCAGTAAGATGACAGCCAGGACGACAGGTATAATGACGCAATAAGTTGACACATCAGGACGACAGGTATAATGACGCAGTAGGATGACAGCCAGGACGACAGGTATAATGACGCAGTAGGATGACAGCCAGGACGACAGGTATAATGACGCAGTAGGATGACAGCCAGGACGACAGGTATAATGACGCAGTAGGATGACACAACAGGACAACAGGTATAATGACGCAGTAAGTTGACACATCAGGACAACAGGTATAATGACGCAGTAAGATGACAAGTCGGGACGACACGTATAATGACGCAGTAGGATGACACATCAGGACAACAGGTATAATGACGCAGTAAGATGACAGCCAGGACGACACGTATAATGACGCAGTAGGATGACACATCAGGACAACAGGTATAATGACGCAGTAAAATGACAGCCAGGACGACAGGTATAATGACGCAGTGAGATGACACAACAAGACAACAGGTATAATGACGCAGTAAGATGACAGCCAGGACGACAGGTATAATGACGCAGTAGGATGACATATCAGGATGACACGTATAATGACGCAGTAGGATGACACATTGGGACAGCAGGTATAATGACGCAGTAAGATGACAGCCAGGACGACACATATAATGACGCAGTCAGATGACACATCAGGACAACAGGTATAATGACGCAGTAAGATGACAGCCAGGACGACAGGTATAATGACGCAGTAGGATGACATCCAGGACGACAGGTATCATGACGCAGTCAGATGACACATCAGGACAACAGGTTTAATGACGCAGTAAGATGACAGCCAGGACGACAGGTATAATGACGCAGTAGGATGACACATCAGGACGACAGGTATAATGACGCAGTAGGATGACACATCAGGACGACAGGTATAATTACGCAGTAGGATGACACATCAGGACAACAGGTATAATGACGCAGTAGGATGACACATCAGGACAACAGGTATAATGACGCAGTAAGTTGAAACATCAGGACAACAGGTATAATGACGCAGTAAGATGACAGCCAGGACGATCGGTATAATGACGCAGTAGGATGACACATCAGGACAACAGGTATAATGACGCAGTCAGATGACACAACTAGGCAACAGGTATAATGACGCAGTAAGATGACAGCCAGGCCGACACATATAATGACGCAGTCAGATGACAAATCGGGATGACACGTATAATGACACAGTGAGATGACAGCCAGGACGACAGGTATAATGACGCAGTAAGATGAAAGCCAGGACGACAGGTATAATGACGCAGTGAGATGACACAACAAGACAACAGGTATAATGACGCAGTGAGATGACACATCAGGACAACAGGTATAATGACGCAGTAAGATGACAAATCAGGATGACGCGTATAATGACGCAGTTAGACGACAGCCAGGACAACACATATAATGACGCAGTCAGATGACACATCAGGACAACAGGTATAATGATGCAGTAAGATGACAGCCAGGACGACAGGTATCATGACGCAGTCAGATGACACATCAGGACAACAGGTATAATGACGCAGTAAGATGACAGCCAGGACGACACATATAATGACGCAGTCAGATGACACATCAGGACAACAGGTATAATGACGCAGTAGGATGACACATCAGGACAACATGTATAATGACGCAGACAGATGACACAACTTGACAACAGGTATAATGACGCAGTAAGGTGACAGGCAGGACGACAGGTATAATGACGCAGTAAGGCCACAGCCAGGACGACAGGTATAATGACGCAGTAAGATGACAGCCAGGACGACAGGTAGAATGACGCAGCAGGATGACAGCCAAGACACCAGGTATAATGACGCAGTAGGATGACACATCAGGACAACAGGTATAATGACGCAGTAAGTTGACACATCAGGACAACAGGTATAATGACGCAGTAAGGTGACAGCCAGGACGACAGGTATAATGACGCAGTAAGGCGACAGCCAGGACGACAGGTATAATGAAGCAGTCGGATGACATATCACTTCAACAGGTATAATGACGCAGTAGGATGACACATCAGGACACCAGGCATAATGACGCAATATGTGGACACACCAGGACAACTGGTATAATGACGCAGTAAGATGACAGACAGGACGACAGGTATAATGACGCAGTAAGATGACAGCCAGGACGACAGGTATAATGACTCAGTCAGATGACAAGTCGGGACGACACGTATAATGACGCAGTAGGATGACATATCAGGACAAAAGGTAAAATGACGCAGTGAGATGACAGCCAAGACAACAGGTATAATGACGCAGTAAGATGACAGACAGGACGACAGGTATAATGACGCAGTAGGATGACACATCAGGACGACAGGTATAATGATGCAGGACAGCGATAGCCAGGACGACAGGTATAATGACGCAGTAGGATGACAAACAGGACAACAGGTATAATGACGCAGTTGGATGACACATCAGGACAACAGGTATAATGACGCAGTAGGATGACACAACTAGACAACAGGTATAATGACGCAGTAAGGTGACAGGCAGGACGACAGGTATAATGACGCAGTAAGGCGACAGCCAGGACGACAGGTATAATGAAGCAGTAAGATGACAAATCAGGATGACGCGTATAATGACGCAGTCAGATGACACATCAGGACAACAGGTATAATGACGCAGTAGGATGACACATCAGGACAACAGGTATAATGACGCAGTAGGATGACACATCAGGACATCAGGTATAGTGACGCAGTAAGTTGACATATCAGGACAACAGGTATAATGACGCAGTAAGATGACAGCCAGGACACCAGGTATAATAACGCAGTAAGATGACAGCCAGGACGACAGGTATAATGACGCAGTGAGATGACACAACAAGACAACAGGTATAATGACGCAGTAAGATGACAGACAGGATGACACGTATAATGACGCAGTAAGATGGCAGCCAGGACGACAGGTATAATGAAACAGTAATATGAAAAATCAGGATGACACGTATAATGACGCAGTAAGATGACAGCGAGGACGACACGTATAATGACGCAGTAAGATGACAGCCAGGACGACACCTATAATGACGCAGTCAGATGACAATTCGGGACGACACGTATAATGACGCAGTAGGATGACATATCAGGACAACAGGTATAATGACGCAGTGAGATGACACAACAAGGCAAAAGGTATAATGACGCAGTAAGATGACAGCCAGGACGACAGGTATAATGACGCAGTAAGATGACAGCCAGGACGACACATATAATGACGCAGTCAGATGACAAATCAGGATGACACGTATAATGACGCAGTAAGTTGACAGCCAGGACGACACGTATAATGACGCAGTAGGATGACACATCAGGACAACAGGTATAATAACGCAGTAAGTTGACACATCAGGACAGCAGGTATAATGACGCAGTAAGATGACAGCCAAGACAACAGGTATAATGACGCAGTAGGATGACAGCCAGGACGACAGGTATAATGACGCAGTAAGATGACAGCCAGGACAACACATATAATGACGCAGTCAGATGACACAACAAGACAACAGGAATAATGACACAGTAAGATGACAGCCAGGACGACAGGTATAATGACGCAGTAAAATGACAGCCAGGACGACAGGTATAATGACGCAGTAGGATGACACATCACGACAACAGGTATAATGACGCAGTAAGTTGACATATCAGGACAACAGGTATAATGACGCAGTAAGTTGACACATCAGGACAACAGGTATAATGACGCAGTAAGATGACAGCCAGGAAACCAGGTATAATGACGCGGTGAGATGACACAACAAGACAACAGGTATAATGACGCAGTAAGATGACAGCCAGGACGACAGGTATAATGATGCAGGACGGCGACAGCCAGGACGACAGGTATAATGAAGCAGTAAGATGACAAATCAGGACAACAGCTATAATGACGCAATGAGGCGACATATCAGGAAAACAGGTATAATGACGCAGTAAGATGACAGCCAGGACGACAGGTATAATGACGCAGTAGGATGACAGCCATGACGACAGGTATAATGACGCAGTAAGTTGACACATCAGGACAACAGGTATAATGACGCAGTAAGATGACAGCCAAGACGACAGGTATAATGACGCAGTAAGGCGACAGCCAGGACGACAGGTATAATGAAGCAGTAAGATGACAAATCAGCATGACACGTATAATGACGCAGTAAGATGACAGCCAGGACGACACGTATAATGACGCAGTCAGATGACACATCAGGACAACAGGTATAATGACGCAGTGAGATGACACAACAGGACAACAGGTATAATGACGCAGTAAGATGACATATCAGGACAACAGGTATAATGACGCAGTGAGATGACAGCCAGGACGACAGGTATAATGACGGACTCAGATGACACATCAGGACAACAGGTATAATGACGCAGTGAGATGACACAACAGGACAACAGGTATAATGACGCAGTACGATGACAACCTGGACGACACATATAATGACGCAGTCAGATGACACAACAAGACAACAGGAATAATGACACAGTAAGATGACAGCCAGGACGACAGGTATAATGACGCAGTAGGATGACAGCCAGGACGACAGGTATAATGACGCAGTAGGATGACAGCTAGGACGACAGGTATAATGACGCAGTAGGATGACACATCACGACAACAGGTATAATGACGCAGTAAGTTGACATATCAGGACAACAGGTATAATGACGCAGTAAGTTGACACATCAGGACAACAGGTATAATGACGCAGTAAGATGACAGCCAGGAAACCAGGTATAATGACGCGGTGAGATGACACAACAAGACAACAGGTATAATGACGCAGTAAGATGACAGCCAGGACGACAGGTATAATGATGCAGGACGGCGACAGCCAGGACGACACCTATAATGACGCAGTAAGATGACAGCCAGGACGACAGGTATAATGACGCAGTAAGATGACAGCCAGGACGACACCTATAATGACGCAGTAAGATGACAGCCAGGACGACAGGTATAATGACGCAGTAGGATGACACATCACGACAACAGGTATAATGACGCAGTAAGTTGACATATCAGGACAACAGGTATAATGACGCAGTAAGATGACAGCCAGGACGACAGGTATAATGATGCAGGACAGCGATAGCCAGGACGACAGGTATAATGACGCAGTAGGATGACAAACAGGACAACAGGTATAATGACGCAGTTGGATGACACATCAGGACAACAGGTATAATGACGCAGTAGGATGACACAACTAGACAACAGGTATAATGACGCAGTAAGGTGACAGGCAGGACGACAGGTATAATGACGCAGTAAGGCGACAGCCAGGACGACAGGTATAATGAAGCAGTAAGATGACAAATCAGGATGACGCGTAAAATGACGCAGTCAGATGACACATCAGGACAACAGGTATAATGACGCAGTAGGATGACACATCAGGACAACAGGTATAATGACGCAGTAGGATGACACATCAGGACATCAGGTATAGTGACGCAGTAAGTTGACATATCAGGACAACAGGTATAATGACGCAGTAAGATGACAGCCAGGACACCAGGTATAATAACGCAGTAAGATGACAGCCAGGACGACAGGTATAATGACGCAGTGAGATGACACAACAAGACAACAGGTATAATGACGCAGTAAGATGACAGACAGGATGACACGTATAATGACGCAGTAAGATGGCAGCCAGGACGACAGGTATAATGAAACAGTAATATGAAAAATCAGGATGACACGTATAATGACGCAGTAAGATGACAGCGAGGACGACACGTATAATGACGCAGTAAGATGACAGCCAGGACGACACCTATAATGACGCAGTCAGATGACAATTCGGGACGACACGTATAATGACGCAGTAGGATGACATATCAGGACAACAGGTATAATGACGCAGTGAGATGACACAACAAGGCAAAAGGTATAATGACGCAGTAAGATGACAGCCAGGACGACAGGTATAATGACGCAGTAAGATGACAGCCAGGACGACACATATAATGACGCAGTCAGATGACAAATCAGGATGACACGTATAATGACGCAGTAAGTTGACAGCCAGGACGACACGTATAATGACGCAGTAGGATGACACATCAGGACAACAGGTATAATAACGCAGTAAGTTGACACATCAGGACAGCAGGTATAATGACGCAGTAAGATGACAGCCAAGACAACAGGTATAATGACGCAGTAGGATGACAGCCAGGACGACAGGTATAATGACGCAGTAAGATGACAGCCAGGACAACACATATAATGACGCAGTCAGATGACACAACAAGACAACAGGAATAATGACACAGTAAGATGACAGCCAGGACGACAGGTATAATGACGCAGTAGGATGACAGCCAGGACGACAGGTATAATGACGCAGTAGGATGACAGCTAGGACGAAAGGTATAATGACGCAGTAGGATGACACATCACGACAACAGGTATAATGACGCAGTAAGTTGACATATCAGGACAACAGGTATAATGACGCAGTAAGTTGACACATCAGGACAACAGGTATAATGACGCAGTAAGATGACAGCCAGGAAACCAGGTATAATGACGCGGTGAGATGACACAACAAGACAACAGGTATAATGACGCAGTAAGATGACAGCCAGGACGACAGGTATAATGATGCAGGACGGCGACAGCCAGGACGACAGGTATAATGACGCAGTGAGATGACACAACAAGACAACAGGTATAATGACGCAATAAGATGACAGCCAGGACGACAGGTATAATGACGCAGTAGAATGACACATCAGGACCACAGGTATAATGACGCAGTAAGATGACAGCCAGGACGACAGGTATAATGATGCAGGACGGCGACAGCCAGGACGACAGGTATAATGAAGCAGTAAGATGACAAATCAGGATGACGCGTATAATGACGCAGTTAGATGACAGCCAGGACGACACATATAATGACGCAGTCAGATGACACATCAGGACAACAGGTATAATGACGCAGTAAGATGATAAATCAGGATGACACGTATAATGACGCAGTAAGGCGACAGCCAGGACGACAGGTATAATGAAGCAGTAAGATGACAAATCAGGACAACAGGTATAATGACGCAATGAGGCGACATATCAGGAAAACAGGTATAATGACGCAGTAAGATGACAGCCAGGACGACAGGTATAATGACGCAGTAGGATGACAGCCATGACGACAGGTATAATGACGCAGTAAGTTGACACATCAGGACAACAGGTATAATGACGCAGTAAGATGACAGCCAAGACGACAGGTATAATGACGCAGTAAGGCGACAGCCAGGACGACAGGTATAATGAAGCAGTAAGATGACAAATCAGCATGACACGTATAATGACGCAGTAAGATGACAGCCAGGACGACACGTATAATGACGCAGTCAGATGACACATCAGGACAACAGGTATAATGACGCAGTGAGATGACACAACAGGACAACAGGTATAATGACGCAGTAAGATGACATATCAGGACAACAGGTATAATGACGCAGTGAGATGACAGCCAGGACGACAGGTATAATGACGGACTCAGATGACACATCAGGACAACAGGTATAATGACGCAGTGAGATGACACAACAGGACAACAGGTATAATGACGCAGTACGATGACAACCTGGACGACACATATAATGACGCAGTCAGATGACACAACAAGACAACAGGAATAATGACACAGTAAGATGACAGCCAGGACGACAGGTATAATGACGCAGTAGGATGACAGCCAGGACGACAGGTATAATGACGCAGTAGGATGACAGCTAGGACGACAGGTATAATGACGCAGTAGGATGACACATCACGACAACAGGTATAATGACGCAGTAAGTTGACATATCAGGACAACAGGTATAATGACGCAGTAAGTTGACACATCAGGACAACAGGTATAATGACGCAGTAAGATGACAGCCAGGAAACCAGGTATAATGACGCGGTGAGATGACACAACAAGACAACAGGTATAATGACGCAGTAAGATGACAGCCAGGACGACAGGTATAATGATGCAGGACGGCGACAGCCAGGACGACACCTATAATGACGCAGTAAGATGACAGCCAGGACGACAGGTATAATGACGCAGTAAGATGACAGCCAGGACGACACCTATAATGACGCAGTAAGATGACAGCCAGGACGACAGGTATAATGACGCAGTAGGATGACACATCACGACAACAGGTATAATGACGCAGTAAGTTGACATATCAGGACAACAGGTATAATGACGCAGTAAGATGACAGCCAGGACGACAGGTATAATGATGCAGGACGGCGACAGCCAGGACGACAGGTATAATGACGCAGTCAGATGACAAATCAGGATGACACGTATAATGACGCAGTAAGATGACAGCCAGGACGACAGGTATAATGACGCAGTAGGATGACACATCACGACAACAGGTATAATGACGCAGTAAGATGACAGCCAGGACGACAGGTATAATGATGCAGGACGGCGACAGCCAGGACGACACGTATAATGACGCAGTAGGATGACACATCAGGACAACAGGTATAATGACGCAGTCAGATGACAGCCAGGACGACAGGTATAATGACGCAGTCAGATGACAAATCAGGATGACACGTATAATGACGCAATAAGATGACAGCCAGGACGACAGGTATAATGACGCAGTAGGATGACACATCACGACAACAGGTATAATGACGCAGTAAGTTGACATATCAGGACAACAGGTATAATGACGCAGTAAGATGACAGCAAGGACGACAGGTATAATGACGCAGTAGGATGACACATCAGTACAACAGGTATAATGACGCAGTCAGATGACACAACTAGGCAACAGGTATAATGACGCAGTCAGATGACAGCCAAGACAACAGGTATAATGATGCAGTAAGATGACAGCCAGGACGACAGGTATAATGATGCAGGACGGCGACAGCCAGGACGACAGGTATAATGACGCAGTAAGATGACAGCCAGGACGACAGGTATAATGATGCAGGACGGCGACAGCCAGGACGACAGGTATAATGACGCAGTCAGATGACAAATCAGGATGACACGTATAATGACGCAGTAAGATGACAGCCAGGACGACACGTATAATGACGCAGTCAGATGACACATCAGGACAACAGGTATAATGACGCAGTAGGATGACACATCAGGACAACAGGTATAATAACGCAGTAAGTTGACACATCAGGACAGCAGGTATAATGACGCAGTAAGATGACAGCCAGGACGACAGGTATAATGACGCAGTAGGATGACACATCAGTACAACAGGTATAATGACGCAGTCAGATGACACAGCTAGGCAACAGGTATAATGACGCAGTCAGATGACAGCCAAGACAACAGGTATAATGATGCAGTAAGATGACAGCCAGGACGACAGGTATAATGACGCAGTAAGTTGACATATCAGGACAACAGGTATAATAACGCAGTGAGATGACAAGTCAGGACAACACGTTTAATGACGCAGTAGGATGACACATCAGGACAACAGGTATAATGACGCAGTAAGATGACAGCCAGGACAACACGTATAATGACGCAGTAAGGCCACAGCTAGGACGACAGGTATAATGAAGCAGTAAGATGACAAGTCGGGACGACACGTATAATGACGCAGTAGGATGACATATCAGGACAAAAGGTATAATGACGCAGTAGGATGACACATCAGGACAACAGGTACAATGACGCAGTCAGATGACAAATCGGGATGACACGTATAATGACACAGTGAGATGACATCCAGGACGACACGTATGATGACGCAGTCAGATGACACATCAGGACAACAGGTATAATGACGCGGTAAGATGACAGGCAGGACGACACGTATAATGACGCAGTAGGATGACATATCAGGACAACACGTACAATGACGCAGTAGGATGACATATCAGGACAACAGGTATAATGACGCAGTGAGATGACAGCCAGGACGACAGGTATAATGACGCAGTGGGATGACACATCAGGACAACAGGTATAATGACGCAATAAGTTGACACACCAGGGCAACTGGTATAATGACGCAGTAAGATGACAGACAGGACGACAGGTATAATGACGCAGTGAGATGACAGCCAGGACGACAGGTATAATGACGGACTCAGATGACACATCAGGACAACAGGTATAATGACGCAGTGAGATGACACAACAGGACAACAGGTATAATGACGCAGTACGATGACAGCCTGGACGACATATATAATGACGCAGTCAGATGACACAACAAGACAACAGGAATAATGACACAGTAAGATGACAGCCAGGACGACAGGTATAATGACGCAGTAGGATGACAGCCAGGACGACAGGTATAATGACGCAGTAGGATGACAGCCAGGACGACAGGTATAATGACGCAGTAGGATGACACATCACGACAACAGGTATAATGACGCAGTAAGTTGACATATCAGGACAACAGGTATAATGACGCAGTAAGATGACAGCCAGGACGACAGGTATAATGACGCAGTGAGATGACACAACAAGACAACAGGTATAATGACGCAGTGAGATGACACATCAGGACAACAGGTATAATGACGCAGTAAGTTGACACATCAGGACAACAGGTATAATGACGCAGTAAGATGACAGCCAGGAAACCAGGTATAATGACGCAGTAAGATGACAGCCAGGACGACAGGTATAATGACGCAGTGAGATGACACAACAAGACAACAGGTATAATGACGCAGTAAGATGACAGCCAGGACGACACCTATAATGACGCAGTCAGATGACAATTCGGGACGACACGTATAATGACGCAGTAGGATGACATATCAGGACAACAGGTATAATGACGCAGTGAGATGACACAACAAGGCAAAAGGTATAATGACGCAGTAAGATGACAGCCAGGACGACAGGTATAATGACGCAGTAAGATGACAGCCAGGACGACACATATAATGACGCAGTCAGATGACAAATCAGGATGACACGTATAATGACGCAGTAAGTTGACAGCCAGGACGACACGTATAATGACGCAGTAGGATGACACATCAGGACAACAGGTATAATAACGCAGTCAGATGACACAACTAGGCAACAGGTATAATGACGCAGTCAGATGACAGCCAAGACAACAGGTATAATGATGCAGTAAGATGACAGCCAGGACGACAGGTATAATGACGCAGTAAGTTGACACATCAGGACAACAGGTATAATGACGCAGTAAGATGACTGCCAGGACGACAGGTATAATGACGCAGTAGGATGACAGCCAGGACGACAGGTATAATGACGCAGTAAGATGACACATCACGACAACAGGTATAATGACGCAGTAAGATGACATATCAGGACAACAGGTATAATGACGCAGTAAGATGACAGCCAGGACGATAGGTATAATGACGCAGCAGTATGACACATCAGGACAACAGGTATAATGACGCAGTAGGATGACACATCAGTACAACAGGTATAATGACGCAGTAGGATGACACATCAGGATGACACGTATAATGACGCAGTAAGATGACAGACAGGACGACAGGTATAATGACGGACTCAGATGACACATCAGGACAACAGGTATAATGACGCAGTAAGTTGACATATCAGGCAGCAGGTATAATGACGCAGTAAGATGACAGCCAGGACGATAGGTATAATGGCGCAGTAAGTTGACACATCAGGACAACAGGTATAATGACGCAGTAAGATGACAGCCAGGACGACACGTATAATGACGCAGTAGGATGACACATCAGGACAACAGGTATAATGACGCAGTCAGATGACAGCCAGGACGACAGGTATAATGACGCAGTCAGATGACAAATCAGGATGACACGTATAATGACGCAATAAGATGACAGCCAGGACGACAGGTATAATGACGCAGTAGGATGACACATCACGACAACAGGTATAATGACGCAGTAAGTTGACATATCAGGACAACAGGTATAATGACGCAGTAAGATGACAGCAAGGACGACAGGTATAATGACGCAGTAGGATGACACATCAGTACAACAGGTATAATGACGCAGTCAGATGACACAACTAGGCAACAGGTATAATGACGCAGTCAGATGACAGCCAAGACAACAGGTATAATGATGCAGTAAGATGACAGCCAGGACGACAGGTATAATGATGCAGGACGGCGACAGCCAGGACGACAGGTATAATGACGCAGTAAGATGACAGCCAGGACGACAGGTATAATGATGCAGGACGGCGACAGCCAGGACGACAGGTATAATGACGCATTCAGATGACAAATCAGGATGACACTTATAATGACGCAGTAAGATGACAGCCAGGACGACACGTATAATGACGCAGTCAGATGACACATCAGGACAACAGGTATAATGACGCAGTAGGATGACACATCAGGACAACAGGTATAATAACGCAGTAAGTTGACACATCAGGACAGCAGGTATAATGACGCAGTAAGATGACAGCCAGGACGACAGGTATAATGACGCAGTAGGATGACACATCAGTACAACAGGTATAATGACGCAGTCAGATGACACAACTAGGCAACAGGTATAATGACGCAGTCAGATGACAGCCAAGACAACAGGTATAATGATGCAGTAAGATGACAGCCAGGACGACAGGTATAATGACGCAGTAAGTTGACATATCAGGACAACAGGTTTAATAACGCAGTGAGATGACAAGTCAGGACAACACGTTTAATGACGCAGTAGGATGACACATCAGGACAACAGGTATAATGACGCAGTAAGATGACAGCCAGGACAACACGTATAATGACGCAGTAAGGCCACAGCTAGGACGACAGGTATAATGAAGCAGTAAGATGACAAGTCGGGACGACACGTATAATGACGCAGTAGGATGACATATCAGGACAAAAGGTATAATGACGCAGTAGGATGACACATCAGGACAACAGGTACAATGACGCAGTCAGATGACAAATCGGGATGACACGTATAATGACACAGTGAGATGACATCCAGGACGACACGTATGATGACGCAGTCAGATGACACATCAGGACACCAGGTATAATGACGCGGTAAGATGACAGGCAGGACGACACATATAATGACGCAGTAAGATGACAGCCAGGACGACACGTATAATGACGCAGTAGGATGACATATCAGGACAACACGTACAATGACGCAGTAGGATGACATATCAGGACAACAGGTATAATGACGCAGTGAGATGACAGCCAGGACGACAGGTATAATGACGCAGTGGGATGACACATCAGGACAACAGGTATAATGACGCAATAAGTTGACACACCAGGGCAACTGGTATAATGACGCAGTAAGATGACAGACAGGACGACAGGTATAATGACGCAGTGAGATGACAGCCAGGACGACAGGTATAATGACGGACTCAGATGACACATCAGGACAACAGGTATAATGACGCATTGAGATGACACAACAGGACAACAGGTATAATGACGCAGTACGATGACAGCCTGGACGACATATATAATGACGCAGTCAGATGACACAACAAGACAACAGGAATAATGACACAGTAAGATGACAGCCAGGACGACAGGTATAATGACGCAGTAGGATGACAGCCAGGACGACAGGTATAATGACGCAGTAGGATGACAGCCAGGACGACAGGTATAATGACGCAGTAGGATGACACATCACGACAACAGGTATAATGACGCAGTAAGTTGACATATCAGGACAACAGGTATAATGACGCAGTAAGATGACAGCCAGGACGACAGGTATAATGACGCAGTGAGATGACACAACAAGACAACAGGTATAATGACGCAGTGAGATGACACATCAGGACAACAGGTATAATGACGCAGTAAGTTGACACATCAGGACAACAGGTATAATGACGCAGTAAGATGACAGCCAGGAAACCAGGTATAATGACGCAGTAAGATGACAGCCAGGACGACAGGTATAATGACGCAGTGAGATGACACAACAAGACAACAGGTATAATGACACAGTTAGATGACAGCCAGGACGACACCTATAATGACGCAGTCAGATGACAATTCGGGACGACACGTATAATGACGCAGTAGGATGACATATCAGGACAACAGGTATAATGACGCAGTGAGATGACACAACAAGGCAAAAGGTATAATGACGCAGTAAGATGACAGCCAGGACGACAGGTATAATGACGCAGTAAGATGACAGCCAGGACGACACATATAATGACGCAGTCAGATGACAAATCAGGATGACACGTATAATGACGCAGTAAGTTGACAGCCAGGACGACACGTATAATGACGCAGTAGGATGACACATCAGGACAACAGGTATAATAACGCAGTCAGATGACACAACTAGGCAACAGGTATAATGACGCAGTCAGATGACAGCCAAGACAACAGGTATAATGACGCAGTAGGATGACACATCAGGACAACAGGTATAATGACGCAGTAGGATGACACATCAGGATGACACGTATAATGACGCAGTAAGATGACAGACAGGACGACAGGTATAATGACGGACTCAGATGACACATCAGGACAACAGGTATAATGACGCAGTAAGTTGACATATCAGGACAACAGGTATAATGACGCAGTAAGATGACAGCCAGGACGATAGGTATAATGGCGCAGTAAGTTGACACATCAGGACAACAGGTGTAATGACGCAGTAAGATGACAGCCAGGACGACACGTATAATGACGCAGTAGGATGACACATCAGGACAACAGGTATAATGACGCAGTAAGTTGACACATCAGGACAACAGGTATAATGACGCAGTAAGATGACAGCCAGGACACCAGGTATAATGACGCAGTAAGATGACAGCCAGGACGACAGGTATAATGACGCAGTGAGATGACACAACAAGACAACAGGTATAATGACGCAGTAAGATGACAGCCAGGATGACACGTATAATGACGCAGTCAGATGACACATCAGGACAACAGGTATAATGACGCAGTCAGATGACAATTCGGGACGACACTTATAATGACGCAGTAGGATGACATTTCAGGACAACAGGTATAATGACGCAGTGAGATGACACAACAAGGCAACAGGTATAATGACGCAGTAAGATGACAGCCAGGACGACAGGTATAATGACGCAGTAGGATGACACATCAGCACAACAGGTATAATGACGCAGTCAGATGACACAACTAGGCAACAGGTATAATGACGCAGTCAGATGACAGCCAGGACGACAGGTATAATGACGCAGTAAGATGACAGCCAGGACGACAGGTATAATGACGCAGTAGGATGACACATCAGTACAACAGGTATAATGACGCAGTCAGATGACACAACTAGGCAACAGGTATAATGACGCAGTCAGATGACAGCCAAGACAACAGGTATAATGATGCAGTAAGATGACAGCCAGGACGACAGGTATAATGACGCAGTAAGTTGACACATCAGGACAACAGGTATAATGACGCAGTAAGATGACTGCCAGGACGACAGGTATAATGACGCAGTAGGATGACAGCCAGGACGACAGGTATAATGACGCAGCAGTATGGCACATCAGGACAACAGGTATAATGACGCAGTAAGATGACATATCAGGACAACAGGTATAATGACGCAGTAAGATGACAGCCAGGACGATAGGTATAATGACGCAGCAGTATGACACATCAGGACAACAGGTATAATGACGCAGTAGGATGACACATCAGGACAACAGGTATAATGACGCAGTAGGATGACACATCAGGATGACACGTATAATGACGCAGTAAGATGACAGACAGGACGACAGGTATAATGACGGACTCAGATGACACATCAGGACAACAGGTATAATGACGCAGTAAGTTGACATATCAGGACAACAGGTATAATGACGCAGTAAGATGACAGCCAGGACGATAGGTATAATGGCGCAGTAAGTTGACACATCAGGACAACAGGTGTAATGACGCAGTAAGATGACAGCCAGGACGACACGTATAATGACGCAGTAGGATGACACATCAGGACAACAGGTATAATGACGCAGTCAGATGACAGCCAGGACGACACGTATAATGACGCAGTAGGATGACAGCCTGGACGACACATATAATGATGCAGTCAGATGACAAATTGGGACGACACGTATGACGCAGTAGGATGACATATCAGGACTACAGGTAAAACGACGCAGTGAGATGTCAAAACAAAACAACAGGTATAATGACGCAGTAAGATGACAGCCAGGACGACAGGTATAATGACGCAGTAGGATGACAGCCAGCACGACACGTATAATGACGCAGTAGGATGACAGCCAGGACGACAGGTATAATGACGCAGTAAGATGACAGCCAGGACGACACATATAATGACGCAGTCAGATGACACAACAGGACAACAGGTATAATGACGCAGTAAGTTGACACATCAGGACAACAGGTATAATGACGCAGTAAGATGACAGCCAGGACGATAGGTATAATGACGCAGCAGTATGACACATCAGGACAACAGGTATAATGACGCAGTAGGATGACACATCAGGACAACAGGTATAATGACGCAGTAGGATGACACATCAGGATGACACGTATAATGACGCAGTAAGATGACAGACAGGACGACAGGTATAATGACGGACTCAGATGACACATCAGGACAACAGGTATAATGACGCAGTAAGTTGACATATCAGGACAACAGGTATAATGACGCAGTAAGATGACAGCCAGGACGATAGGTATAATGGCGCAGTAAGTTGACACATCAGGACAACAGGTGTAATGACGCAGTAAGATGACAGCCAGGACGACACGTATAATGACGCAGTAGGATGACACATCAGGACAACAGGTATAATGACGCAGTCAGATGACAGCCAGGACGACACGTATAATGACGCAGTAGGATGACAGCCTGGACGACACATATAATGATGCAGTCAGATGACAAATTGGGACGACACGTATGACGCAGTAGGATGACATATCAGGACTACAGGTAAAACGACGCAGTGAGATGTCAAAACAAAACAACAGGTATAATGACGCAGTAAGATGACAGCCAGGACGACAGGTATAATGACGCAGTAGGATGACAGCCAGCACGACACGTATAATGACGCAGTAGGATGACAGCCAGGACGACAGGTATAATGACGCAGTAAGATGACAGCCAGGACGACACATATAATGACGCAGTCAGATGACACAACAGGACAACAGGTATAATGACGCAGTAAGTTGACACATCAGGACAACAGGTATAATGACGCAGTAAGATGACAGCCAGGACGATAGGTATAATGACGCAGCAGTATGACACATCAGGACAACAGGTATAATGACGCAGTAGGATGACACATCAGGACAACAGGTATAATGACGCAGTAGGATGACACATCAGGATGACACGTATAATGACGCAGTAAGATGACAGACAGGACGACAGGTATAATGACGGACTCAGATGACACATCAGGACAACAGGTATAATGACGCAGTAAGTTGACATATCAGGACAACAGGTATAATGACGCAGTAAGATGACAGCCAGGACGATAGGTATAATGGCGCAGTAAGTTGACACATCAGGACAACAGGTGTAATGACGCAGTAAGATGACAGCCAGGACGACACGTATAATGACGCAGTAGGATGACACATCAGGACAACAGGTATAATGACGCAGTCAGATGACAGCCAGGACGACACGTATAATGACGCAGTAGGATGACAGCCTGGACGACACATATAATGATGCAGTCAGATGACAAATTGGGACGACACGTATGACGCAGTAGGATGACATATCAGGACTACAGGTAAAACGACGCAGTGAGATGTCAAAACAAAACAACAGGTATAATGACGCAGTAAGATGACAGCCAGGACGACAGGTATAATGACGCAGTAGGATGACAGCCAGCACGACACGTATAATGACGCAGTAGGATGACAGCCAGGACGACAGGTATAATGACGCAGTAAGATGACAGCCAGGACGACACATATAATGACGCAGTCAGATGACACAACAGGACAACAGGTATAATGACGCAGTAAGTTGACACATCAGGACAACAGGTATAATGACGCAGTAAGATGACAGCCAGGACGACAGGTATAATGATGCAGGACGGCGATATCCAGGACGACAGGTATAATGACGCAGTCAGATGACAAGTCGGGACGACACGTATAATGACGCAGTAGGATGACATATCAGGACAACAGGTAAAATGACGCAGTAAGATGACAGCCAAGACAACAGGTATAATGACGCAGTAGGATGACACATCAGGACAACAGGTATAATGACGCAGTCAGATGAAAGCCAGGACGACACATATAATGACGCAGTCAGATGACACATCAGGACAACAGGTATAATGACGCAGTCAGATGACAAGTCGGGACGACACGTATAATGACGCAGTAGGATGACTTATCAGGACAACAGGTATAATGACGCAGTAGGATGACACATCAGGACAACAGGTATAATGACGCAGTAAGTTGACACATCAGGACAACAGGTATAATGACGCAGTAAGATGACAGCCAGGACACCAGGTATAATGACGCAGTAAGATGACAGCCAGGACGACAGGTATAATGACGCAGTGAGATGACACAACAAGACAACAGGTATAATGACGCAGTAAGATGACAGCCAGGATGACACGTATAATGACGCAGTCAGATGACACATCAGGACAACAGGTATAATGACGCAGTCAGATGACAATTCGGGACGACACTTATAATGACGCAGTAGGATGACATATCAGGACAATAGGTAAAATGACGCAGTGAGATGTCACAACAAGATAACAGGTATAATGACGCAGTAAGATGACAGCCAGGACAACAGGTATAATGACGCAGTCAGATGACATATCGGGACGACAGGTATAATGAAGTAGTAAGATGACAAATCGGGATGACACGTATAATGACGCAGTAAGATGACAGCCAGGACGACACATATAATGACGCAGTCAGATGACACATCAGGACAACAGGTATAATGACGCAGTCAGATGAAAGCCAGGACGACACATATAATGACGCAGTCAGATGACACATCAGGACAACAGGTATAATGACGCAGTCAGATGACAAGTCGGGACGACACGTATAATGACGCAGTAGGATGACATATCAGGACAACAGGTAAAATGACGCAGTAAGATGACAGCCAAGACAACAGGTATAATGACGCAGTAAGATGACAGCCAGGACGACAGGTATAATGAAGTAGTAGGATGACACATCAGGACAACAGGTATAATTACGCAGTAGGATGACACATCAGGACAACAGGTATAATGACGCAGTAGGATGACACATCAGGACCACAGGTATAATGACGCAGTAAGATCACAGCCAGGACAACAGGTATAATGACGCAGTAGGATGACAGCCAGGACGACACGTATAATGATGCAGTAGGATGACACAACAGGACAACAGGTATAATGACGCAGTAAGGTGACAGGCAGGACGACAGGTATAATGACGCAGTAAGGTCACAGCCAGGACAACAGGTATAATGACGCAGTAGGATGACAGCCAGGACGACACGTATAATGACGCAGTAGGATGACACAACTACACATCAGGTATAATGACGCAGTAAGATGACAAAACTAGACAACAGGTATAATGACGTAGTAAGGCGACAGCCAGGACGACAGGTATAATGAAGCAGTAAGATGACAAATCAGGATGACGCGTATAATGACGCAGTTAGATGACAGCCAGGACGACACATATAATGACGCAGTAGGATGACATATCAGGACAACAGGTAAAATGACGCAGTAAGATGACAGCCAAGACAACAGGTATAATGACGCAGTAAGATGACAAAACTAGACAACAGGTATAATGACGCAGTAAGTTGACACATCAGGACAACAGGTATAATGAAGCAGTAAGATGACAGCCAGGACGACAGGTATAATGACGCAGTAGGATGACATATCAGGACAACAGGTATAATGACGCAGTAGGATGACACATCAGGACAACAGGTATAATAACGCAGTAAGTTGACACATCAGGACAACAGGTATAATGACGCAGTAAGATGACAGCCAGGACGACAGGTAGAATGACGCAGTAGGATGACACATCAGGACAACAGGTATAATGACGCAGTCAGATGACACAACTAGGCAACAGGTATAATGACGCAGTAGGATGACAACCTGGACGAAACGTATAATGACGCAGTCAGATGACACATCAGGACAACATGTATAATGACGAAGTAAGATGACAGCCAGGACGACACATATAATGACGCACTGAGATGACACAACAAGACAACAGGTATAATGACGCAGTAAGTTGACATATCAGGACAACAGGTATAATGAAGCAGTAAGATGACAGCCAGGACGACAGGTATAATGACACAGTAGGATGACATATCAGGACAACAGGTATAATGACGCAGTAGGATGACACATCAGGACAACAGGTATAATAACGCAGTAAGTTGACACATCAGGACAACAGGTATAATGACGCAGTAAGATGACAGCCAGGACGACAGGTATAATGACGCAGTAGGATGACACATCAGGACAACAGGTATAATGACGCAGTCAGATGACACAACTAGGCAACAGGTATAATGACGCAGTAAGATGACAACCAGGACAACACGTATAATGACGCAGTCAGATGACACAACAAGACAACAGGTATAATGACGCAGTAAGATGACAGCCAGGACGACAGGTATAATGACGCAGTAGGATGACACATCAGGACACCAGATATAATGACGCAGTAAAATGACAGCCAGGACGACAGGTATAATGACGCAGTGTGATGACACAACAAGACAACAGGTATAATGAAGCAGTAAGATGACATATCAGGATGACGCGTATAATGACGCAGTTAGATGACAGCCAGGACGACACATATAATGACGCAGTCAGATGACACATCAGGACAACAGGTATAATGACGCAGTAAGATGACAGCCAGGACGACAGGTATAATGACGCAGTAAGATGACAGCCAGGACGATAGGTATAATGACGCAGCAGTATGACACATCAGGACAACAGGTATAATGACGCAGTAGGATGACACATCAGGACAACAGGTATAATGACGCAGTAGGATGACACATCAGGATGACACGTATAATGACGCAGTAAGATGACAGACAGGACGACAGGTATAATGACGGACTCAGATGACACATCAGGACAACAGGTATAATGACGCAGTAAGTTGACATATCAGGACAACAGGTATAATGACGCAGTAAGATGACAGCCAGGACGATAGGTATAATGGCGCAGTAAGTTGACACATCAGGACAACAGGTATAATGACGCAGTAAGATGACAGCCAGGACGACACGTATAATGACGCAGTAGGATGACACATCAGGACAACAGGTATAATGACGCAGTCAGATGACAGCCAGGACGACACATATAATGACGTAGTCAGATGACACATCAGGACAACAGGTATAATGACGCAGTAAGATGACAGCCTGGACGACACATATAATGATGCAGTCAGATGACAAATTGGGACGACACGTATGACGCAGTAGGATGACATATCAGGACTACAGGTAAAACGACGCAGTGAGATGTCAAAACAAAACAACAGGTATAATGACGCAGTAAGATGACAGCCAGGACGACAGGTATAATGACGCAGTAGGATGACAGCCAGCACGACACGTATAATGACGCAGTAGGATGACAGCCAGGACGACAGGTATAATGAGGCAGTAAGATGACAGCCAGGACGACACATATAATGACGCAGTCAGATGACACAACAGGACAACAGGTATAATGACGCAGTAAGTTGACACATTAGGACAACAGGTATAATGACGCAGTAAGATGACAGCCAGGACGACAGGTATAATGATGCAGGACGGCGATATCCAGGACGACAGGTATAATGACGCAGTCAGATGACAAGTCGGGACGACACGTATAATGACGCAGTAGGATGACATATCAGGACAACAGGTAAAATGACGCAGTAAGATGACAGCCAAGACAACAGGTATAATGACGCAGTAGGATGACACATCAGGACGACAGGTATAATGACGCAGTAGGATGACACATCAGGACAACAGGTATAATGACGCAGTCAGATGAAAGCCAGGACGACACATATAATGACGCAGTCAGATGACACATCAGGACAACAGGTATAATGACGCAGTCAGATGACAAGTCGGGACGACACGTATAATGACGCAGTAGGATGACTTATCAGGACAACAGGTATAATGACGCAGTAGGATGACACATCAGGACAACAGGTATAATGACGCAGTAAGATGACAGCCAGGACGACAGGTATAATGACGCAGTGAGATGACACAACAAGACAACAGGTATAATGACGCAGTAAGATGACAGCCAGGATGACACGTATAATGACGCAGTCAGATGACACATCAGGACAACAGGTATAATGACGCAGTCAGATGACAATTCGGGACGACACTTATAATGACGCAGTAGGATGACATATCAGGACAACAGGTATAATGACGCAGTGAGATGACACAACAAGGCAACAGGTATAATGACGCAGTAAGATGACAGCCAGGACGACAGGTATAATGACGCAGTAGGATGACACATCAGTACAACAGGTATAATGACGCAGTCAGATGACACAACTAGGCAACAGGTATAATGACGCAGTCAGATGACAGCCAGGACGACAGGTATAATGACGCAGTAAGATGACAGCCAGGACGACAGGTATAATGACGCAGTAGGATGACACATCAGTACAACAGGTATAATGACGCAGTCAGATGACACAACTAGGCAACAGGTATAATGACGCAGTCAGATGACAGCCAAGACAACAGGTATAATGATGCAGTAAGATGACAGCCAGGACGACAGGTATAATGACGCAGTAAGTTGACACATCAGGACAACAGGTATAATGACGCAGTAAGATGACTGCCAGGACGACAGGTATAATGACGCAGTAGGATGACAGCCAGGACGACAGGTATAATGACGCAGTAAGATGACACATCACGACAACAGGTATAATGACGCAGTAAGATGACATATCAGGACAACAGGTATAATGACGCAGTAAGATGACAGCAAGGACGATAGGTATAATGACGCAGCAGTATGACACATCAGGACAACAGGTATAATGACGCAGTAGGATGACACATCAGGACAACAGGTATAATGACGCAGTAGGATGACACATCAGGATGACACATATAATGACGCAGTAAGATGACAGACAGGACGACAGGTATAATGACGGATTCAGATGACACATCAGGACAACAGGTATAATGACGCAGTAAGTTGACATATCAGGACAACAGGTATAATGACGCAGTAAGATGACAGCCAGGACGACACATATAATGATGCAGTCAGACGACAAATTGGGACGACACGTATGACGCAGTAGGATGACATATCAGGACTACAGGTAAAACGACGCAGTGAGATGTCAAAACAAAACAAGAGGTATAATGACGCAGTAAGATGACAGCCAGCACGACACGTATAATGACGCAGTAGGATGACAGCCAGGACGACAGGTATAATGACGCAGTAAGATGACAGCCAGGACGACACATATAATGACGCAGTCAGATGACACAACAGGACAACAGGTATAATGACGCAGTAAGTTGACACATCAGGACAACAGGTATAATGACGCAGTAAGATGACAGCCAGGACGACAGGTATAATGATGCAGGACGGCGATATCCAGGACGACAGGTATAATGACGCAGTCAGATGACAAGTCGGGACGACACGTATAATGACGCAGTAGGATGACATATCAGGACAACAGGTAAAATGACGCAGTAAGATGACAGCCAAGACAACAGGTATAATGACGCAGTGGGATGACACATCAGGACGACAGGTATGATGACGCAGTAGGATGACACATCAGGACAACAGGTATAATGACGCAGTCAGATGAAAGCCAGGACGACACATATAATGACGCAGTCAGATGACACATCAGGACAACAGGTATAATGACGCAGTCAGATGACAAGTCGGGACGACACGTATAATGACGCAGTAGGATGACTTATCAGGACAACAGGTATAATGACGCAGTAGGATGACACATCAGGACAACAGGTATAATGACGCAGTAAGATGACAGCCAGGACGACACATATAATGATGCAGTCAGATGACAAATTGGGACGACACGTATGACGCAGTAGGATGACATATCAGGACTACAGGTAAAACGACGCAGTGAGATGTCAAAACAAAACAACAGGTATAATGACGCAGTAAGATGACAGCCAGCACGACACGTATAATGACGCAGTAGGATGACAGCCAGGACGACAGGTATAATGACGCAGTAAGATGACAGCCAGGACGACACATATAATGACGCAGTCAGATGACACAACAGGACAACAGGTATAATGACGCAGTAAGTTGACACATCAGGACAACAGGTATAATGACGCAGTAAGATGACAGCCAGGACGACAGGTATAATGATGCAGGACGGCGATATCCAGGACGACAGGTATAATGACGCAGTCAGATGACAAGTCGGGACGACACGTATAATGACGCAGTAGGATGACATATCAGGACAACAGGTAAAATGACGCAGTAAGATGACAGCCAAGACAACAGGTATAATGACGCAGTGGGATGACACATCAGGACGACAGGTATAATGACGCAGTAGGATGACACATCAGGACAACAGGTATAATGACGCAGTCAGATGAAAGCCAGGACGACACATATAATGACGCAGTCAGATGACACATCAGGACAACAGGTATAATGACGCAATCAGATGACAAGTCGGGACGACACGTATAATGACGCAGTAGGATGACTTATCAGGACAACAGGTATAATGACGCAGTAGGATGACACATCAGGACAACAGGTATAATGACGCAGTAAGTTGACACATCAGGACAACAGGTATAATGACGCAGTAAGATGACAGCCAGGACACCAGGTATAATGACGCAGTAAGATGACAGCCAGGACGACAGGTATAATGACGCAGTGAGATGACACAACAAGACAACAGGTATAATGACGCAGTAAGATGACAGCCAGGATGACACGTATAATGACGCAGTCAGATGACACATCAGGACAACAGGTATAATGACGCAGTCAGATGGCAATTCGGGACGACACTTATAATGACACAGTAGGATGACATATCAGGACAACAGGTATAATGACGCAGTGAGATGACACAACAAGGCAACAGGTATAATGACGCAGTAAGATGACAGCCAGGACGACAGGTATAATGACGCAGTAGGATGACACATCACGACAACAGGTATAATGACGCAGTAAGTTGACATATCAGGACAACAGGTATAATGACGCAGTAAGATGACAGCCAGGATAACAGGTATAATGATGCAGGACGGCGACAGCCAGGACGACAGGTATAATGACGCAGTCAGATGACAAATCAGGATGACACGTATAATGACGCAGTAAGATGACAGCCAGGACGACAGGTATAATGACGCAGTAGGATGACACATCACGACAACAGGTATAATGACGCAGTAAGTTGACATATCAGGACAACAGGTATAATGACGCAGTAAGATGACAGCAAGGACGACAGGTATAATGATGCAGGACGGCGACAGCCAGGACGACAGGTATAATGACGCAGTCAGATGACACATCAGCATGACACGTATAATGACGCAGTCAGATGACACATCAGGACAACAGGTATAATGACGCAGTCAGATGACACATCAGGACAACAGGTATAATGACGCAGTAGGATGACACATCAGGACAACAGGTATAATAACGCAGTAAGTTGACACATCAGGACAACAGGTATAATGACGCAGTAAGTTGACACATCAGGACAACAGGTATAATGACGCAGTAAGATGACAGCCAGGACACCAGGTATAATGACGCAGTAAGATGACAAATCAGGATGACACGTATAATGACGCAGTAAGATGACAGCCAGGACGACAGGTATAATGACGCAGTAGGATGACACATCACGACAACAGGTATAATGACGCAGTAAGTTGACATATCAGGACAACAGGTATAATGACGCAGTAAGATGACAGCCAGGACGACAGGTATAATGACGCAGTAGGATGACACATCAGGACAACAGGTATAATGACGCAGTAGAATGACACATCAGGACAACAGATATAATGACGCAGTCAGATGACACAACTTGACAACAGGTATAATGACGCAGTAAGGTGACAGGCTGGACAACAGGTATAATGACGCAGTAAGGCCACAGCCAGGACGACAGGTATAATGAAGCAGTAAGATGACAAATCTGGACAACAGGTATAATGACGCAGTATGATGACAGCCAGGACGACAGGTATAATGACGCAGTAAAATGACAGCCAGGACGACAGGTATAATGACGCGTTGAGATGACACAACAAGACAACAGGTATAATGACGCAGTAATATGGCAGCCAGGACGACAGGTATAATGACGCAGTAAGTTGACAAATCAGGACAACAGGTATAATGACGCAGTAGGATGACAGCCAGGACGACAGGTATAATGACGCAGTAGGATGACACAACAGGACAACAGGTAAAATGACGCAGTAAGTTGACAAATCAGGACAACAGGTATAATGACGCAGTAAGATGACAGCCAGGACGACAGGTATAATGACGCAGTAGGATGACACATCAGGACAACAGGTATAATGACGCAGTAGGATGACACATCAGGACAACAGGTATAATGACGCAGTCAGAGGACAAATCGGGATGACACGTATAATGACACAGTAAGATGACAGCCAGGACGACACGTATAATCACGCAGTAGGATGACACATCAGGACAACAGGTATAATGACGCAGTAGGATGACATATCAGGACTACAGGTAAAACAACGCAGTGAGATGTCACAACAAGACAACAGGTATGATGACGCAGTAAGATGACAGCCAGGACGACAGGCATAATGACGCAGTAGGATGACAGCGAGGACAACAGGTATAATGACGCAGTCAGATGACACATCAGGACAACAGGTATAATGACGCAATGAGTTGACACACCAGGACAACTGGTATAATGACGCAGTAAGATGACAGACATGACAACAGGTATAATGACGCAGTAAAATGACAGCCAGGACGATAGGTATAATGATGCAAGACGGCGATAGCCAGGACGACAGGTATAATGATGCAGTCAGATGACAATTCGGGACGACACGTATAATGACGCAGTAGGATGACATATCAGGACCACAGATATAATGACGCAGTAAGATGAGAGCCAGGACGACAGGTATAATGATGCAGGACGGCGATAGCAAGGACGACAGGTATAATGACGCAGTCAGATGACAATTCGGGACGACACGTATAATGACGCAGTAGGATGACATATCAGGACAACAGGTAAAATGACGCAGTAGGATGACAGCCAGGACGACAGGTACAATGAGGCAGTGAGATGACACAACAGGACAACAGGTATAATGACGCAGTAAGATGACAGCCAGGACGACAGGTATAATGACGCAGTAGGATGACACATCAGGACAACAGGTATAATGACGCAGTAGGACGACACATCAGGACAACAGGTATAATGACGCAATAAGATGACAGCCAGGACGACAGGTATAATGACGCAGTAAGATGATAAATCAGGATGACACGTATAATGACGCAGTAAGATGACACAACTAGACAACAGGTATAATGACGCAGTAAGGTGACAATTCGGGACGACACGTATAATGACGCCGTAGGATGACATATCAGGACAACAGGTATAATGACGCAGTGAGATGACACAACAAGGCAACAGGTATAATGACGCAGTAAGATGACAGCCAGGACGACAGGTATAATGACGCAGTAGGATGACACATTAGGACAACAGGTATAATGACGCAGTAAGTTGACACATCAGGACACCAGGTATAATGACGCAATGAGGCGACATATCAGGAAAACAGGTATAATGACGCAGTAAGATGACAGCCAGGACGACAGGTATAATAACGCAGTAGGATGACAGCCATGACGACAGGTATAATGACGCAGTAAGATGACACATCAGGACAACAGGTATAATGACGCAGTAGGATGACACATCAGGATGACACGTATAATGATGCAGTAAGATGACAGACAGGACGACACATATAATGACACAGTCAGATGACACATCAGGACAACAGGTATGACGACGCAGTAAGATGACAGCCAGGACGACAGGTATAATGACGCAGTCAGATGACACATCAGGACAACATGTATAATGAGGAAGTAAGATGACAGCCAGGACGACACATATAATGACGCAGTGAGATGACACAACAAGACAACAGGTGTAATGACGCAGTAAGATGACAGCCAGGACGACAGGTATAATGACGCAGTAAGATGACAGCCAGGACGACAGGTATAATGACGCAGTAGGATGACACATAAGGACAACAGGTATAATGACGCAGTAGGATGACAAAACTAGACAACAGGTATAATGACGCAGTAAGGTGACAGGCAGGACGACAGGTATAATGACGTAGTAAGGCGACAGCCAGGACGACAGGTATAATGAAGCAGTAGGATGACACATCACGACAACAGGTATAATGACGCAGTAAGTTGACATATCAGGACAACAGGTATAATGAAGCAGTAAGATGACAGCCAGGACGACAGGTATAATGACGCAGTAGGATGACACATCAGGACAACAGGTATAATGACGCAGTAAGATGACAGCCAGGACGACACATATAATGACGCAGTAGGATGACACATCAGGACAACAGGTATAATGACGCAGTAAGATGACAACCAGGACGACAGGTATAATGACGCAGTAGGATGACAGCCAGGACGACAGGTATAATGACGCAGTAGGATGACACATCACGACAACAGGTATAATGACGCAGTAAGTTGACATATCAGGACAACAGGTATAATGAAGCAGTAAGATGACAGCCAGGACGACAGGTATAATGACGCAGTAGGATGACATATCAGGACAACAGGTATAATGACGCAGTAGGATGACACATCAGGACAACAGGTATAATAACGCAGTAAGTTGACACATCAGGACAACTGGTATAATGACGCAGTAAGATGACAGCCAGGACGACAGGTATAATGACGCAGTAGGATGACACATCAGGACAACAGGTATAATGACGCAGTCAGATGACACAACTAGGCAACAGGTATAATGACGCAGTAAGATGACAGCCAGGCCGACACATATAATGACGCAGTCAGATGACAAATCGGGATGACACGTATAATGACACAGTAAGATGACAGCCAGGACGACAGGTATAATGACGCAGTAGGATGACAGCCAGGACGACAGGTATAGTGACGCAGTAGGATGACAGCCAGGACGACAGGTATAATGACGCAGTAGGATGACACAACAGGACAACAGGTATAATGACGCAGTAAGTTGACACATCAGGACAACAGGTATAAGGACGCAGTAAGATGACAGCCAGGACGACAGGTATAATGACGCAGTAGGATGACAGGCAGGACGACAGGTATAATGACGCAGTAGGATGACACAACAGGACAACAGGTATAATGACGCAGTAAGTTGACACATCAGGACAACAGGTATAATGACGCAGTAAGATGACAGCCAGGATGACAGGTATAATGACGCAGTAGGATGACACATCAGGACAACACGTATAATGACGCAGTAGGATGACACAACTAGACAACAGGTATAATGACGCAGAAAGGTGACAGGCAGGACGACAGGTATAATGACGCAGTAGGATGACACAACAATACAACAGGTATAATGACGCAGTAGGATGACAGCCAGGACGACAGGTATAGTGACGCAGTAGGATGACAGCCAGGACGACAGGTATAATGACGCAGTAGGATGACACAACAGGACAACAGGTATAATGACGCAGTAAGTTGACACATCAGGACAACAGGTATAAGGACGCAGTAAGATGACAGCCAGGACGACAGGTATAATGACGCAGTAGGATGACAGGCAGGACGACAGGTATAATGACGCAGTAGGATGACACAACAGGACAACAGGTATAATGACGCAGTAAGTTGAAACATCAGGACAACAGGTATAATGACGCAGTAAGATGACAGCCAGAATGACAGGTATACTGACGCAGTAGGATGACACATCAGGACAACACGTATAATGACGCAGTAGGATGACACAACTAGACAACAGGTATAATGACGCAGTAAGGTGACAGGCAGGACGACAGGTATAATGACGCAGTAGGATGACACAACAATACAACAGGTATAATGACGCAGTAAGATGACAGCCAGGACGACAGGTATAATGACGCAGTAGGATGACAGCCAGGACGACAGGTATAATGACGCAGTAGGATGACAGCCAGGACGACAGGTATAATGACGCAGTAGGATGACACAACAGGACGACAGGTATAATGACGCAATAAGTTGACACATCAGGACGACAGGTATAATGACGCAGTAGGATGACAGCCAGGACGACAGGTATAATGACGCAGTAGGATGACAGCCAGGACGACAGGTATAATGACGCAGTAGGATGACAGCCAGGACGACAGGTATAATGACGCAGTAGGATGACACAACAGGACGACAGGTATAATGACGCAGTAAGTTGACACATCAGGACAACAGGTATAATGACGCAGTAAGTTGACACATCAGGACAACAGGTATAATGACACAGTAAGATGACAAGTCGGGATGACACGTATAATGACGCAGTAGGATGACACATCAGGACAACAGGTATAATGACGCAGTAAGATGACAGCCAGGACGACTGGTATAATGACGCAGTAGGATGACACATCAGGTCAACAGGTATAATGACGCAGTCAGATGACAAGTCGGGACAACAGGTATAATTACACAGTAGGATGACACATCAGGACAACAGGTATAATGACGCAGTAAGATGACAGCCAGGACGACACATATAATGACGCAGTCAGATGACACATCAGGACAACAGGTATAATGACGCAGTAAAATGACAGCCAGGACGACAGGTATAATGACGCAGTAAGATGACAGCCAGGACGACAGGTATAATGACGCAGTAGGATGACATATCAGGATGACACGTATAATGACGCAGTAGGATGACACATTGGGACAGCAGGTATAATGACGCAGTAAGTTGACATATCAGGACAACAGGTATAATGACGCAGTAAGATGACAGCCAGGACGACACGTATAATGACGCAGTCAGATGACAAGTCGGGACGACACGTATAATGACGCAGTAGGATGACACATCAGGACAACAGGTATAATGACGCAGTAAGATGACAGCCACAACGACAGGTATAATGACGCAGTAGGATGACACATCAGGACAACAGGTATAATGACGCAGTAAGATGACAGCCAGGACAACATGTATAATGACGCAGTCAGATGACAGCCAGGACGACAGGTATAATGACGCAGTAGGATGACATATCAGGACAACAGGTATAATGACGCAGTAAGATGACAGCCAGGACGACACGTATAATGACGCAGTCAGATGACGAGTCAGGACGACACGTATAATGACGCAGTAGGATGACATATCAGGACAACAGGTATAATGACGCAATGAGATGACAGCCAGGACGACAGGTATAATGACGCAGTGGGATGACACATCAGGACAACAGGTATAATGACGCAATAAGTTGACACACCAGGACAACAGGTATAATGACGCAGTAAGATGACAGCCAGGACGACAGGTATAATGATGTAGGACGGCGATAGCCAGGACGACAGGTATAATGACGCAGTAGAATGACACATCAGGACCACAGGTATAATGACGCAGTAAGATGACAGCCAGGACGACAGGTATAATGACGCAGTAGGATGACAGCCAGGACGACAGGTATAATGACGCAGTAAGATGACAGCCAGGACGACAGGTATAATGACGCAGTAGAATGACACATCAGGACCACAGGTATAATGACGCAGTAAGATGACAGCCAGGACGACAGGTATAATGATGCAGGATGGCGATAGCCAGGACGACAGGTATAATGACGCAGTAAGATGACACATCAGGACAACATGTATAATGACGCAGTAGGATGACACATTAGGATGACACATATAATGACGCAGTAAGATGACAGACAGGACGACACGTATAATGACGCAGTAGGATGACACATCAGGACAGCAGGTATAATGACGCAGTAGGGTGACATATCAGGACAACAGGTATAATGACGCAGTGAGATGACAGCCAGGACGACACGTATAATGACGCAGTAGGGTGACATATCAGGACAACATGTATAATGACGCAGTAGGATGACACATCAGGACAACAGGTATAATGACGCAGTAAGTTGACACATCAGGACAACAGGTATAATGAGGCAGTAAGATGACACAACTTGACAACAGGTATAATGACACAGTAAGATGACAGCTAGGACGACACGTATAATGACGCAGTAGGATGACATATCAGGACAACAGGTATAATGACGCAGTAAGTTGACACATCAGGACAACAGGTATAATGACGCAGTCAGATGACAAATCGGGATGACACGTATAATGACACAGTCAGATGACAGCCAGGACGACACGAACAATGATGCAGTAGGATGACACATCAGGACAACAGGTATAATGACGCAGTAAGTTGACACATCAGGACAACAGGTATAATGAGGCAGTAAGATGACAGCCAGGACGACAGGTATAATGACGCAGTAGGATGACAGCCAGGACGACAGGTATCATGACGCAGTCAGATGACACATCAGGACAACAGGTTTAATGACGCAGTCACATGATAAATCAGGATGACACGTATAATGACGCAGTAAGGCGACAGCCAGGACGATAGGTATAATGAAGCAGTGAGATGACAAATCAGGATGACACGTATAATGACGCAGTAAGATGACACAACTAGACAACAGGTATAATGACGCAGTAAGGTGACAATTCGGGACGACACGTATAATGACGCCGTAGGATGACATATCAGGACAACAGGTATGATGACGCAGTGAGATGACACAACAAGGCAACAGGTATAATGACGCAGTAAGATGACAGCCAGGACGAAAGCTATAATGACGCAGTAGGATGACACATCAGGACAACAGGTATAATGACGCAGTAAGTTGACGCATCAGGACACCAGGTATAATGACGCAATGAGGCGACATATCAGGAAAACAGGTATAATGACGCAGTAAGATGACAGCCAGGACGACAGGTATAATGACGCAGTAGGATGACAGCCATGACGACACATATAATGACACAGTCAGATGACACATCAGGACAACAGGTATGACGACGCAGTAAGATGACAGCCAGGACGACAGGTATAATGACGCAGTCAGATGACACATCAGGACAACAGGTATAATGACGCAGTCAGATGACGAGTCAGGACAACAGGTAAAATGATGCAGCAAGATGACAGCCAGGACGACACATGTAATGACGCAGTCAGATGACAAATCAGGACAACAGGTATAATGACACAGTAAGATGACAGCTAGGACGACAGGTATCATGACGCAGTCAGATGACACATCAGGACAACAGGTATAATGACGCAGTAAGTTGACATATCAGGACAACAGGTATAATGACGCAGTCAGATGACAGCCAGGACGACAGGTATAATGAAGCAGTAGGATGACACATCAGGACAACAGGTATAATGACGCCGTAGAATGACACATCAGGACAACAGGTATAATGACGCAGTCAGATGACACAACTTGACAACAGGTATAATGACGCAGTAAGATGACAGCCAGGACGACACATATAATGACGCAGTCAGATGACACATCAGGACAACAGGTATAATGACGCAGTGAGATGACAGCCAGGACGACAGGTATAATGACGCAGTAGGATGACAGCCATGACGACAGGTATAATGACGCAGTAAGATGACACATCAGGACAACGGGTATAATGACGCAGTAGGATGACACGTATAATGAGGCAGTAAGATGACAGACAGGACGACACGTATAATGACGCAGTAGGATGACACATCAGGACAGCAGGTATGATGACGCAGTAAGTTGACATATCAGGACAACAGGTATAATGACGCAGTAAGTTGACACATCCGGACCACAGGTATAATGACGCAGTAAGTTGACACATCAGGACAACAGTTATAATGACGCAGTCAGATGACAGCCAGGACGACACGAACAATGACGCAGTAGGACGACACATCAGGACAACAGGTATAATGACGCAGTAAGTTGACACATCAGGACAACAGGTATAATGACGCAGTACGATGACAGCCAGGACGACAGGTATAATGACGCAGTAGGATGACAGCCAGGACGACAGGTATCATGACGCAGTCAGATGACACATCAGGACAACAGGTTTAATGACGCAGTAAGATGACAGCCAGGACGACAGGTATAATGACGCAGTAGGATGACACATCAGGACGACAGGTATAATGACGCAGTAGGATGACACATCAGGACGACAGGTATAATTACGCAGTAGGATGACACATCAGGACAACAGGTATAATGACGCAGTAGGATGACACATCAGGACAACAGGTATAATGACGCAGTAAGTTGACACATCAGGACAACAGGTATAATGACGCAGTAAGATGACAGCCAGGACGATCGGTATAATGACGCAGTAGGATGACACATCAGTACGACAGGTATCATGACGCAGTAGGATGACACATCAGGACAACAGGTATAATGACGCAGTCAGATGACACAACTAGGCAACAGGTATAATGACGCAGTAAGATGACAGCCAGGCCGACACATATAATGACGCAGTCAGATGACAAATCGGGATGACACGTATAATGACACAGTGAGATGACAGCCAGGACGACAGGTATAATGACGCAGTAAGATGAAAGCCAGGACGACAGGTATAATGACGCAGTGAGATGACACAACAAGACAACAGGTATAATGACGCAGTGAGATGACACATCAAGACAACAGGTATAATGACGCAGTAAGATGACAAATCAGGATGACGCCTATAATGACGCAGTTAGACGACAGCCAGGACAACACATATAATGACGCAGTCAGATGACACATCAGGACAACAGGTATAATGATGCAGTAAGATGACAGCCAGGACGACAGGTATCATGACGCAGTCAGATGACACATCAGGACAACAGGTATAATGACGCAGTAAGATGACAGCCAGGACGACACATATAATGAAGCAGTCAGATGACACATCAGGACAACAGGTATAATGACGCAGTAAGATGAAAGCCAGAACGACACGTATAATGACGCAGTCAGATGACGAGTCAGGACGACACGTATAATGACGCAGTCAGATGACAGCCAGGACGACAGGTATAATGAAGCAGTAGGATGACACATCAGGACAACATGTATAATGACGCAGACAGATGACACAACTTGACAACAAGTATAATGACGCAGTAAGGTGACAGCCAGGACGACAGGTATAATGACGCAGTAAGATGATGAATCAGGATGACACGTATAATGACGCAGTAAGGCGACAGCCAGGACGACAGGTATAATGAAACAGTAAGATGAAAAATCAGGATGACACGTATAATGACGCAGTAAGATGACAGCGAGGACGACACGTATAATGACGCAGTCAGTTGACACATCAGGACAACAGGTATAATGACGCAGTCAGATGACAATTCGGGACGACACGTATAATGACGCAGTAGGATGACATATCAGGACAACAGGTATAATGACGCAGTAAGTTGACACATCAGGACAACAGGTATAATGACGCAGTAAGATGACAGCCAGGACGACAGGTATAATGACGCAGTAGGATGACACATCAGGACAACAGGTATAATGACGCAGTCAGATGACACATCAGGACAACAGGTATAATGACGCAGTCAGATGACAGCCAGGACGACTGGTATAATGACGCAGTAGGATGACACATCAGGACAACAGGTATCATGACGCAGTCAGATGACACATCAGGACAACAGGTATAATGATGCAGTAAGATGACAGCCAGGACGACAGGTATCATGACGCAGTCAGATGACACATCAGGACAACAGGTATAATGACGCAGTAAGATGACAGCCAGGACGACACATATAATGACGCAGTCAGATGACACATCAGGACAACAGGTATAATGACGCAGTAAGAGGAAAGCCAGGACGACACGTATAATGACGCAGTCAGATGACGAGTCAGGACGACACGTATAATGACGCAGTCAGATGACAGCCAGGACGACAGGTATAATGAAGCAGTAGGATGACACATCAGGACAACATGTATAATGACGCAGACAGATGACACAACTTGACAACAAGTATAATGACGCAGTAAGGTGACAGCCAGGACGACAGGTATAATGACGCAGTAAGATGACAGCCAGGACGACAGGTATAATGACGCAGTAGGATGACACATTAGGACAACAGGTATAATGACGCAGTAGGACGACACATCAGGACAACATGTATAATGACGCAGTAAGATGACAGCCAGGACGACAGGTATAATGACGCAGTAAGATGATAAATCAGGATGACACGTATAATGACGCAGTAGGATGACACATCAGGACAACAGATATAATGACGCAGTCAGATGACACAACTAGGCAACAGGTATAATGACGCAGTAAGGTGACAGGCAGGACGACAGGTATAATTACGCAGTATGGCGACAGCCAGGACGACAGGTATAATGAAGCAGTAAGATGACAAATCAGGACAACAGGTAAAATGATGCAGCAAGATGACAGCCAGGACGACACATATAATGACGCAGTCAGATGACACATCACGACAACAGGTATAATGACGCAGTAAGTTGACATATCAGGACAACAGGTATAATGACGCAGTAAGTTGACACATCAGGACAACAGGTATAATGACGCAGTAAGATGACAGCCAGGAAACCAGGTATAATGACGCAGTGAGATGACACAACAAGACAACAGGTATAATGACGCAGTAAGATGACAGCCAGGACGACAGGTATAATGACGCAGTGAGATGACACAACAAGACAACAGGTATAATGACGCAGTGAGATGACACATCAGGACAACAGGTATAATGACGCAGTAAGTTGACACATCAGGACAACAGGTATAATGACGCAGTGAGATGACAGCCAGGAAACCAGGTATAATGACGCAGTAAGATGACAGCCAGGACGACAGGTATAATGACGCAGTGAGATGACACAACAAGACAACAGGTATAATGACGCAGTAAGATGACAGCCAGGACGACACCTATAATGACGCAGTCAGATGACAATTCGGGACGACACGTATAATGACGCAGTATGATGACATATCAGGACAACAGGTATAATGACGCAGTGAGATGACACAACAAGGCAAAAGGTATAATGACGCAGTAAGATGACAGCCAGGACGACAGGTATAATGACGCAGTAAGATGACAGCCAGGACGACAGGTATAATGACGCAGTAGGATGACACATCAGTACAACAGGTATAATGACGCAGTCAGATGACACAACTAGGCAACAGGTATGATGACGCAGTCAGATGACAGCCAAGACAACAGGTATAATGATGCAGTAAGATGACAGCCAGGACGACAGGTATAATGACGCAGTAAGTTGACACATCAGGACAACAGGTATAATGACGCAGTAAGATGACTGCCAGGACGACAGGTATAATGACGCAGTAGGATGACAGCCAGGACGACAGGTATAATGACGCAGTAAGATGACACATCACGACAACAGGTATAATGACGCAGTAAGATGACATATCAGGACAACAGGTATAATGACGCAGTAAGATGACAGCCAGGACGATAGGTATAATGACGCAGCAGTATGACACATCAGGACAACAGGTATAATGACGCAGTAGGATGACACATCAGGACAACAGGTATAATGACGCAGTAGGATGACACATCAGGATGACACGTATAATGACGCATTAAGATGACAGACAGGACGACAGGTATAATGACGGACTCAGATGACACATCAGGACAACAGGTATAATGATGCAGTAAGTTGACATATCAGGACAACAGGTATAATGACGCAGTAAGATGACAGCCAGGACGATAGGTATAATGGCGCAGCAGTATGACACATCAGGACAACAGGTATAATGACGCAGTAAGTTGACACATCAGGACAACAGGTATAATGACGCAGTAAGATGACAGCCAGGACGACACTTATAATGACGCAGTAGGATGACACATCAGGACAACAGGTATAATGACGCAGTCAGATGACAGCCAGGACGACACATATAATGATGCAGTCAGATGAAAAATTGGGACGACACGTATGACGCAGTAGGATGACATATCAGGACTACAGGTAAAACGACGCAGTGAGATGTCAAAACAAAACAACAGGTATAATGACGCAGTAAGATGACAGCCAGGACGACAGGTATAATGACGCAGTAGGATGACAGCCAGGACGACACGTATAATGACGCAGTAGGATGACAGCCAGGACGACAGGTATAATGACGCAGTGAGATGACACAACAAGGCAACAGGTATAATGACGCAGTAAGATGACAGCCAGGACGACAGGTAAAATGACGCAGTAGGATGACACATCACGACAACAGGTATAATGACGCAGTAAGTTGACATATCAGGACAACAGGTATAATGACGCAGTAAGATGACAGCCAGGACGACAGGTATAATGATGCAGGACGGCGACAGCCAGGACGACAGGTATAATGACGCAGTCAGATGACAAATCAGGATGACACGTATAATGACGCAGTAAGATGACAGCCAGGACGACAGGTATAATGACGCAGTAGGATGACACATCACGACAACAGGTATAATGACGCAGTAAGTTGACATATCAGGACAACAGGTATAATGACGCAGTAAGATGACAGCCAGGACGACAGGTATAATGAGAAAGGACGGCGACAGCCAGGACGACAGGTATAATGACGCAGTCAGATGACAAATCAGGATGACACGTATAATGACGCAGTAAGATGACAGCCAGGACGACACGTATAATGACGCAGTCAGATGACACATCAGGACAACAGGTATGATGACGTAGTAGGATGACACATCAGGACAACAGGTATAATAACGCAGTAAGTTGACACATCAGGACAGCAGGTATAATGACGCAGTAAGATGACAGCCAGGACGACAGGTATAATGACGCAGTAGGATGACACATCAGTACAACAGGTATAATGACGCAGTAAGATGACAGCCAGGACGACACGTATAATGACGCAGTCAGATGACACATCAGGACAACAGGTATAATGACGCAGTAAGTTGACACATCAGGACAACAGGTATAATGACGCAGTAAGATGACAGCCAGGACACCAGGTATAATGACGCAGTAAGATGACAGCCAGGACGACAGGTATAATGACGCAGTGAGATGACACAACAAGACAACAGGTATAATGACGCAGTAAGATAACAGCCAGGATGACACGTATAATGACGCAGTCAGATGACACATCAGGACAACAGGTATAATGACGCAGTCAGATGACAATTCGGGACGACACGTATAATGACGCAGTAGGATGACATATCAGGACAACAGGTATAATGACGCAGTGAGATGACACAACAAGGCAACAGGTATAATGACGCAGTAAGATGACAGCCAGGACGACAGGTAAAATGACGCAGTAGGATGACACATCACGACAACAGGTATAATGACGCAGTAAGTTGACATATCAGGACAACAGGTATAATGACACAGTAAGATGACAGCCAGGACGACAGGTATAATGATGCAGGACGGCGACAGCCAGGACGACAGGTATAATGACGCAGTCAGATGACAAATCAGGATGACACGTATAATGACGCAGTAAGATGACAGCCAGGACGACAGGTATAATGACGCAGTAGGATGACACATCACGACAACAGGTATAATGACGCAGTAAGTTGACATATCAGGACAACAGGTATAATGACGCAGTAAGATGACAGCCAGGACGACAGGTATTATGAGAAAGGACGGCGACAGCCAGGACGACAGATATAATGACGCAGTCAGATGACAAATCAGGATGACACGTATAATGACGCAGTAAGATGACAGCCAGGACGACACGTATAATGACGCAGTCAGATGACACATCAGGACAACAGGTATAATGACGCAGTAGGATGACACATCAGGACAACAGGTATAATAACGCAGTAAGTTGACACATCAGGACAGCAGGTATAATGACGCAGTAAGATGACAGCCAGGACGACAGGTATAATGACGCAGTAGGATGACACATCAGTACAACAGGTATAATGACGCAGTAAGATGACAGCCAGGACGACACGTATAATTACGCAGTCAGATGACACATCAGGACAACAGGTATAATGACGCAGTAAAATGACAAGTCGGGACGACACGTATAATGACGCAGTCAGATGACACATCAGGACAACAGGTATAATGACGCAGTCAGATGACAAGTCGGGATGACACGTATAATGACGCAGTAGGAAGACATTTCAGGATAACAGGTATAATGACGCAGTGAGATGACACAACAAGACAACAGGTATAATGACGCAGTAAGATGACAGCCAGGACAACATGTATAATGACGCAGTAGGATGACATATCAGGACAACAGGTAAAATGACGCAGTGAGGTGACAGCCAGGACGACAGGTATAATGACGCAGTAGGATGACACATCAGGACAACAGGTATAATGACGCAGTAAGTTGACACATCAGGACACCAGGTATAATGACGCAGTAAGATGACAGCCAGGACGACAGGTATAATGACGCAGTAAGGCCACAGCCAGGACGACAGGTATAATGACGCAGTAGGATGACAAGTCGGGACGACACGTATAATGACGCAGTAGGATGACATATCAGGACAACAGGTATAATGACGCAGTAAGATGACAGCCAAGACAACAGGTATAATGACGCAGTAGGTTGACACATCAGCACACCAGGTATAATGACGCAGTAAAATGACAGCCAGGACAACGGGTATAATGACGCAGTAGGATGACACATCAGGACAACAGGTATAATGACGCAGTAGGATGACACATCAGGACAACAGGTATAATGACGCAGTAAGATGACAGACAGGACGACACGTATAATGACGCAGTGAGATGACACAACAAGACAACAGGCATAATGACGCAGTAAGATGACAGCCAGGACGACAGGTATAATGACGCAGTCAGATGACAAGTCGGGACGACAAGTATAATGACGCAGTAGGATGACATATCAGGACAACAGGTATAATGACGCAGTGAGATGACACAACAAGACAACAGGTATAATGACGCAGTAAGTTGACATATCAGGACAACAGGTATAATGACGCAGTCAGATGACAATTCGGGACGACACGTATAATGACGCAGTAGGATGACATATCAGGACAACAGGTATAATGACGCAGTGAGATGACACAACAAGGCAACAGGTATAATGACGCAGTAAGATGACAGCCAGGACGACAGGTATAATGATGCAGGACGGCGACAGCCAGGACGACAGGTATAATGACGCAGTCAGATGACAAATCAGGATGACACGTATAATGACGCAGTAAGATGACAGCCAGGACGACAGGTATAATGACGCAGTAGGATGACACATCACGACAACAGGTATAATGACGCAGTAAGTTGACATATCAGGACAACAGGTATAATGACGCAGTAAGATGACAGCCAGGACGACAGGTATTATGAGAAAGGACGGCGACAGCCAGGACGACAGGTATAATGACGCAGTCAGATGACAAATCAGGATGACACGTATAATGACGCAGTAAGATGACAGCCAGGACGACACGTATAATGACGCAGTCAGATGACACATCAGGACAACAGGTATAATGACGCAGTAGGATGACACATCAGGACAACAGGTATAATAACGCAGTAAGTTGACACATCAGGACAGCAGGTATAATGACGCAGTAAGATGACAGCCAGGACGACAGGTATAATGACGCAGTAGGATGACACATCAGTACAACAGGTATAATGACGCAGTAAGATGACAGCCAGGACGACACGTATAATGACGCAGTCAGATGACACATCAGGACAACAGGTATAATGACGCAGTAAAATGACAAGTCGGGACGACACGTATAATGACGCAGTCAGATGACACATCAGGACAACAGGTATAATGACGCAGTCAGATGACAAGTCGGGATGACACGTATAATGACGCAGTAGGAAGACATTTCAGGATAACAGGTATAATGACGCAGTGAGATGACACAACAAGACAACAGGTATAATGACGCAGTAAGATGACAGCCAGGACAACATGTATAATGACGCAGTAGGATGACATATCAGGACAACAGGTAAAATGACGCAGTGAGGTGACAGCCAGGACGACAGGTATAATGACGCAGTAGGATGACACATCAGGACAACAGGTATAATGACGCAGTAAGTTGACACATCAGGACACCAGGTATAATGACGCAGTAAGATGACTGCCAGGACGACAGGTATAATGACGCAGTAAGGCCACAGCCAGGACGACAGGTATAATGACGCAGTAGGATGACAAGTCGGGACGACACGTATAATGACGCAGTAGGATGACATATCAGGACAACAGGTATAATGACGCAGTAAGATGACAGCCAAGACAACAGGTATAATGACGCAGTAGGTTGACACATCAGCACACCAGGTATAATGACGCAGTAAAATGACAGCCAGGACAACGGGTATAATGACGCAGTAGGATGACACATCAGGACAACAGGTATAATGACGCAGTAGGATGACACATCAGGACAACAGGTATAATGACGCAGTAAGATGACAGACAGGACGACACGTATAATGACGCAGTGAGATGACACAACAAGACAACAGGCATAATGACGCAGTAAGATGACAGCCAGGACGACAGGTATAATGACGCAGTCAGATGACAAGTCGGGACGACAAGTATAATGACGCAGTAGGATGACATATCAGGACAACAGGTATAATGACGCAGTGAGATGACACAACAAGACAACAGGTATAATGACGCAGTAAGTTGACATATCAGGACAACAGGTATAATGACGCAGTAAGATGACAGCCAGGACGACAGGTATAATGACGCAGTAGGATGACACATCAGGACAACAGGTATAATGACGCAGTCAGATGACACAACTAGGCAACAGGTATAATGACGCAGTAAGATGACAACCAGGACAACAGGTATAATGACGCAGTCAGATGACACATCAGGACAACATGTATAATGACGCAGTAGGATGACAGCCAGGATGACAGGTATAATGACGCAGTAAGATGACAGCCAGGCCGACACATATAATGACGCAGTCAGATGACACAACAAGACAACAGGTATAATAACGCAGTAAGATGACAGCCAGGACGACAGGTATAATGAAGCAGTAGGATGACACATCAGGACAACAGGTATAATGACGCAGTCAGATGACACAACTAGGCAACAGGTATAATGACGCAGTAAGGTGACAGGCCGGACGACAGGTGTAATTACGCAGTATGGCGACAGCCAGGACGACAGGTATAATGAAGCAGTGAGATGACATATCAGGACAACAGGTATAATGACGCAGTGGGATGACACAACAAGACAACAGGTATAATCACGCAGTGAGATGACAGCCAGGACGACAGGTATAATGAAGCAGTGAGATGACAGCCAGGACGACAGGTATAATGACGCAGTAGGATGACACAACAGGACGACAGGTATAATGACGCAGTAAGTTGACACATCAGGACAACAGGTATAATGACGCAGTAAGATGACTGCCAGGACGACAGGTATAATGACTCAGTAGGATGACAGCCAGGACGACAGGTATAATGACGCAGTAAGATGACACATCACGACAACAGGTATAATGACGCAGTAAGATGACACATCAGGACAACAGGTATAATGACACAGTAAGATGACAGCCAGGACGATAGGTATAATGACGCAGTAAGATGACAGCCAGGACGACAGGTATAATGATGCAGGACGGCGATATCCAGGACGACAGGTATAATGACGCAGTCAGATGACAAGTCGGGACGACACGTATAATGACGCAGTAGGATGACATATCAGGACAACAGGTAAAATGACGCAGTAAGATGACAGCCAAGACAACAGGTATAATGACGCAGTAGGATGACACATCAGGACGACAGGTATAATGACGCAGTAGGATGACACATCAGGACAACAGGTATAATGACGCAGTAGGATGACACATCAGGACATCAGGTATAATGACACAGTAGGATAACAAAACCAGACAACAGGTATAATGACGCAGTAAGGTGACAGGTAGGATGACAGGTATAATGACGTAGTAAGGCGACAGCTAGGACGACAGGTATAATGAAGCAGTAAGATGACAAATCAGGATGACGCGTATAATGACGCAGTTAGATGACAGCCAGGACGACACATATAATGACGCAGTCAGATGACACGTCAGGACAACAGGTATAATGACGCAGTCAGATGACAGCCAGGACGACAGGTATAATGACGGACTCAGATGACACATCAGGACAACAGGTATAATGACGCAGTAGGATGACACATCAGGACAACAGGTATAATAACGCAGTAAGTTGACACATCAGGACAGCAGGTATAATGACGCAGTAAGATGACAGCCAGGACGACAGGTATAATGACGCGGTCAAATGACAGCCTGGACGACACATATAATGACGCAGTGAGATGACAGCCAGGACGACAGGTATGATGACGCAGTGGGATGACACATCAGGACAACAGGTATAATGACGCAGTAGGATGACACATCAGGACAACAGGTATAATGACGCAGTCAGAGGACAAATCGGGATGACACGTATAATGACACAGTAAGATGACAGCCAGGACGACACGTATAATGACGCAGTAGGATGACACATCAGGACAACAGGTATAATGACGCAATAAGTTGACACATCAGGACAACAGGTATAATGACGCAGTAAGATGACAGCCAGGACGACAGGTATAATGACGCAGTCAGATGACACAACAGGACAACAGGTATAATGACGCAGTAAGTTGACATATCAGGACAACAGGTATAATGACACAGTCAGATGACAGCCAGGACGACAGGTATAATGACGCAGTAGGATGACACATCAGGACAACAGGTATAATGACGCAGTAGGATGACACATCAGGACAACAGATATAATGACGCAGTCAGATGACACAACTTGACAACAGGTATAATGACGCAGTAAGGTGACAGGCAGGACAACAGGTATAATGACGCAGTAAGGCCACAGCCAGGACGACAGGTATAATGAAGCAGTAAGATGACAAATCAGGACAACAGGTATAATGAAGCAGTAAGATGACAAATCAGGACGACAGGTATAATGACGCAGTAGGTTGACACATCAGCACACCAGGTATAATGACGCAGTAAAATGACAGCCAGGACAACAGGTATAATGACGCAGTAGGATGACACATCAGGACAACAGGTAAAATGACGCAGTAGGATGACACATCAGGACAACAGGTATAATGATGCAGTAAGATGACAGACAGGACGACACGTATAATGACGCAGTGAGATGACACAACAAGACAACAGGTATAATGACGCAGTAAGATGACAGCCAGGACGACAGGTATAATGACGCAGTCAGATGACAAGTCTGGACGACAAGTATAATGACGCAGTAGGATGACATATCAGGACAACAGGTATAATGACGCAGTGAGATGACACAACAAGACAACAGGTATAATGACGCAGTAAGTTGACATATCAGGACAACAGGTATAATGACGCAGTAAGATGACAGCCAGGACGACAGGTATAATGACGCAGTAGGATGACACATCAGGACAACAGGTATAATGACGCAGTAGGATGACACATCAGGACAACAGGTATAATAACGCAGTGAGTTGACACATCAGGACAACAGGTATAATGACGCAGTTAGATGACAGCCAGGACGACAGGTATAATGTCGCAGTAGGATGACACATCAGGACAACAGGTATCATGACGCAGTCAGATGACAAATCGGGATGACACGTATAATGACGCAGTAGGATGACACATCAGGACAACAGGTATCATGACGCGGTCAGATGACAGCCTGGACGACACATATAATGACGTAGTCAGATGACACATCAGGACAACAGGTATAATGACTCAGTAAGATGACAGCCTGGACGACACATACAATGATGCAGTCAGATGACAAATCGGGACGACACGTATGACGCAGTAGGATGACATATCAGGACTACAGGTAAAACGACGCAGTGAGATGTCACAACAAAACAACAGGTATAATGACGCAGTAAGATGACAGCCAGGACGACAGGTATAATGACGCAGTAGGATGACAGCCAGGACGACACGTATAATGACGCAGTAGGATGACACATCAGGACAACAGGTATAATGACGCAGTCAGATGACACAACTTGACAACAGGTATAATGACGCAGTCAGATGACAAATCAGGACAACAGGTATAATGACGCAGTAAGATGATAGCCTGGATGACACATATAATGACGCAGTCAGATGACACATCAGGACAACAGGTATAATGACGCAGTCAGATGACAAGTCGGGACGACACGTATAATGACGCAGTAGGATGACATATCTGGACAACAGGTAAAATGACGCAGTGAGATGTCACAACAAGACAACAGGTATAATGACGCAGTAAGATGACAGCCAGGACAACAGGTATAATGACGCAGTCAGATGACATATCGGGACGACAGGTATAATGAAGCAGTAAGATGACAAATCGGGATGACACGTATAATGACGCAGTAAGATGACAGCCAGGATGACACATATAATGACGCAGTCAAATGACACATCAGGACAACAGGTATAATGACGCAGTCAGATGAAAGCCAGGACGACACATATAATGACGCAGTCAGATGACACATCAAGACAACAGGTATAATGACGCAGTAAGATGACAGCCAGGACAACAGGTATAATGACGCAGTCAGATGACATATCGGGACGACAGGTATAATGACGCAGTAGGATGACACATCAGGACAACAGGTATAATGACGCAGTGAGATGACACAACAGGAGAACAGGTATAATGACGCAGTACGATGACAGCCTGGACGACATATATAATGACGCAGTCAGATGACACAACAAGACAACAGGAATAATGACACAGTAAGATGACAGCCAGGACGACAGGTATAATGACGCAGTAGGATGACAGCCAGGACGACAGGTATAATGACGCAGTAGGATGACAGCCAGGACGACAGGTATAATGACGCAGTAGGATGACACATCACGACAACAGGTATAATGACGCAGTAAGTTGACATATCAGGACAACAGGTATAATGACGCAGTAAGTTGACACATCAGGACAACAGGTATAATGACGCAGTAAGATGACAGCCAGGAAACCAGGTATAATGACGCAGTGAGATGACACAACAAGACAACAGGTATAATGACGCAGTAAGATGACAGCCAGGACGACAGGTATAATGACGCAGTGAGATGACACAACAAGACAACAGGTATAATGACGCAGTGAGATGACACATCAGGACAACAGGTATAATGACGCAGTAAGTTGACACATCAGGACAACAGGTATAATGACGCAGTAAGATGACAGCCAGGAAACCAGGTATAATGACGCAGTAAGATGACAGCCAGGACGACAGGTATAATGACGCAGTGAGATGACACAACAAGACAACAGGTATAATGACGCAGTAAGATGACAGCCAGGACGACACCTATAATGACGCAGTCAGATGACAATTCGGGACGACACGTATAATGACGCAGTAGGATGACATATCAGGACAACAGGTATAATGACGCAGTGAGATGACACAACAAGGCAAAAGGTATAATGACGCAGTAAGATGACAGAGAGGACGACAGGTATAATGACGCAGTGAGATGACAGCCAGGACGACAGGTATAATGACGGACTCAGATGACACATCAGGACAACAGGTATAATGACGCAGTAGGATGACACATCAGGACAACAGGTATAATAACGCAGTAAGTTGACACATCAGGACAGCAGGTATAATGACGCAGTAAGATGACAGCCAGGACGACAGGTATAATGACGCAGTAGGATGACACATCAGTACAACAGGTATAATGACGCAGTCAGATGACACAACTAGGCAACAGGTATAATGACGCAGTCAGATGACAGCCAAGACAACAGGTATAATGATGCAGTAAGATGACAGCCAGGACGACAGGTATAATGACGCAGTAAGTTGACATATCAGGACAACAGGTATAATAACGCAGTGAGATGACGAGTCAGGACAACACGTTTAATGACGCAGTAGGATGACACATCAGGACAACAGGTATAATGACGCAGAAAGATGACAGCCAGGACAACACGTATAATGACGCAGTAAGGCCACAGCTAGGACGACAGGTATAATGAAGCAGTAAGATGACAAGTCGGGACGACACGTATAATGACGCAGTAGGATGACATATCAGGACAAAAGGTATAATGACGCAGTAGGATGACACATCAGGACAACAGGTACAATGACGCAGTCAGATGACAAATCGGGATGACACGTATAATGACACAGTGAGATGACATCCAGGACGACACGTATGATGACGCAGTCAGATGACACATCAGGACAACAGGTATAATGACGCGGTAAGATGACAGGCAGGACGACACATATAATGACGCAGTCAGATGACACATCAGGACAACAGGTATAATGACGCAGTAGGATGACACATCAGGACAACAGGTATAATGACGAAGTCAGAGGACAAATCGGGATGACACGTATAATGACACAGTAAGATGACAGCCAGGACGACACGTATAATGACGCAGTAGGATGACACATCAGGACAACAGGTATAATGACGCAGTAGGATGACATATCAGGACAACAGGTATAATGACGCAGTGAGATGACACAACAAGACAACAGGTATAATGACGCAGTAAGTTGACATATCAGGACAACAGGTATAATGACGCAGTAAGATGACAGCCAGGACGACAGGTATAATGACGCAGTAGGATGACACATCAGGACAACAGGTATAATGACGCAGTAGGATGACACATCAGGACAACAGGTATAATGACGCAGTAGGATGACACATCAGGACAACAGGTATAATAACGCAGTAAGTTGACACATCAGGACAACAGGTATAATGACGCAGTAGGATGACACATCAGGACAACAGGTATCATGACGCAGTCAGATGACAAATCGGGATGACACGTATAATGACGCAGTAGGATGACACATCAGGACAACAGGTATCATGACGCAGTCAGATGACAAATCGGGATGACACGTATAATGACGCAGTAGGATGACACATCAGGACAACAGGTATAATGACGCGGTCAGATGACAGCCTGGACGACACATATAATGACGCAGTCAGATGACACATCAGGACAACAGGTATAATGACGCAGTAAGATGACAGCCTGGACGACACATATAATGATGCAGTCAGATGACAAATCGGGACGACACGTATGACGCAGTAGGATGACATATCAGGACTACAGGTAAAACAACGCAGTGAGATGTCACAACAAAACAACAGGTATAATGACGCAGTAAGATGACAGCCAGGACGACAGGTATAATGACGCAGTAGGATGACAGCCAGGACGACACGTATAATGACGCAGTAGGATGACAGCCAGGACGACAGGTATAATGACGCAGTAAGATGACAGCCAGGACGACACATTTAATGACGCAGTCAGATGACACATCAGGACAACAGGTAAAATGACGCAGTACGATGACAGCCAAGACAACAGGTATAATGACGCAGTAAGATGACAGCCAGGACGACAGGTATAATGATGCAGGACGGCGATAGCCAGGACGACAGGTATAATGACGCAGTCAGATGACAGACAGGACGACACGTATAATGACGCAGTGAGATGACACAACAAGACAACAGGTATAATGACGCAGTAAGATGACAGCCAGGACGACAGGTATAATGATGCAGGACGGCGATAGCCAGGACGACACGTATAATGACACAGTAGGATGACACATCAGGACAACAGGTATAATGACGCAGTCAGATGACAAATCGGGATGACACATATAATGACGCAGTCAGATGACAAATCGGGATGACACGTATAATGACACAGTAAGATGACAGCCAGGACGACACGTATAATGACGCAGTCAGATGACACATCAGGACAACAGGTATAATGACGCATTAAGATGATAGCCTGGATGACACATATAATGACGCAGTCAGATGACACATCAGGACAACAGGTATAATGACGCAGTCAGATGACAAGTCGGGACGACACGTATAATGACGCAGTAGGATGACATATCTGGACAACAGGTAAAATGACGCAGTGAGATGTCACAACAAGACAACAGGTATAATGACGCAGTAAGATGACAGCCAGGACAACAGGTATAATGACGCAGTCAGATGACATATCGGGACGACAGGTATAATGAAGTAGTGAGATGACAAATCGGGATGACACGTATAATGACGCAGTAAGATGACAGCCAGGACGACACATATAATGACGCAGTCAGATGACACATCAGGACAACAGGTATAATGACGCAGTCAGATGAAAGCCAGGACGACACATATAATGACGCAGTCAGATGACACATCAGGACAACAGGTATAATGACGCAGTCAGATGACAAGTCGGGACGACACGTATAATGACGCAGTAGGATGACATATCAGGACAACAGGTAAAATGACGCAGTAAGATGACAGCCAAGACAACAGGTATAATGACGCAGTAAGATGACAGCCAGGACGACAGGTATAATGAAGTAGTAGGATGACACATCAGGACAACAGGTATAATTACGCAGTAGGATGACAAAACCAGACAACAGGTATAATGACGCAGTAAGGTGACAGGTAGGACGACAGGTATAATGACGTAGTAAGGCGACAGCCAGGACAACAGGTATAATGACGCAGTCAGATGACAGCCAGGACGACAGGTATAATGACGCAGTCAGATGACACAACTTGACAACAGATATAATGACGCAGTCAGATGACACAACTTGACAACAGGTATAATGACGCAGTAAGGTGACAGGCAGGACAACAGGTATAATGACGCAGTAAGGCCACAGCCAGGACGACAGGTATAATGAAGCAGTAAGATGACAAATCTGGACAACAGGTATAATGACGCAGTATGATGACAGCCAGGACGACAGGTATAATGACGCAGTCAGATGACACAACTTGACAACAGGTATAATGACGCAGTAAGGTGACAGGCAGGACAACAGGTATAATGACGCAGTAAGGCCACAGCCAGGACGACAGGTATAATGAAGCAGTAAGATGACAAATCTGGACAACAGGTATAATGACGCAGTATGATGACAGCCAGGACGACAGGTATAATGACGCAGTAAAATGACAGCCAGGACGACAGGTATAATGACGCGTTGAGATGACACAACAAGACAACAGGTATAATGACGCAGTAAGATGGCAGCCAGGACGACAGGTATAATGACGCAGTAAGTTGACAAATCAGGACAACAGGTATAATGACGCAGTAGGATGACAGCCAGGACGACAGGTATAATGACGCAGTAGGATGACACAACAGGACAACAGGTAAAATGACGCAGTAAGTTGACAAATCAGGACAACAGGTATAATGACGCAGTAAGATGACAGCCAGGACGACAGGTATAATGACGCAGTAGGATGACACATCAGGACAACAGGTATAATGACGCAGTAGGATGACAGCCAGGACGACACGTATAATGACGCAGTCAGATGACGAGTCATGACGACACGTATAATGACGCAGTAGGATGACACATCAGGACAATTGGTATAATGACGCAGTGAGGTGACAGCCAGGACGACAGGTATAATGACGCAGTGGGATGACACATCAGGACAAAAGGTATAATGACGCAGTCAGACGACAAATCGGGATGACACGTATAATGACACAGTAAGATGACAGCCAGGACGACACGTATAATAACGCAGTAGGATGACACATCAGGACAACAGGTATAATGACGCAGTAGGATGACAAAACCAGACAACAGGTATAATGACGCAGTAAGGTGACAGGTAGGACGACAGGTATAATGACGTAGTAAGGCGACAGCCAGGACGACAGGTATAATGAAGCAGTAAGATGACAAATCAGGATGACGCGTATAATGACGCAGTTAGATGACAGCCAGGACGACACATATAATGACGCAGTCAGATGACACGTCAGGACAACAGGTATAATGACGCAGTCAGATGACAACCAGGACGACACGTATAATGACGCAGTAGGATGACATATCAGGACAACAGGTATAATGACGCAGTGAGATGACAGCCAGGACGACAGGTATGATGACGCAGTGGGATGACACATCAGGACAACAGGTATAATGACGCAGTAGGATGACACATCAGGACAACAGGTATAATGACGCAGTCAGAGGACAAATCGGGATGACACGTATAATGACACAGTAAGATGACAGCCAGGACGACACGTATAATGACGCAGTGGGATGACACATCAGGACAACAGGTATAATGACGCAGTAAGTTGACACATCAGGACAACAGGTATAATGACGCAGTAGGATGACAAAACCAGACAACAGGTATAATGACGCAGTAAGGTGACAGGTAGGACGACAGGTATAATGACGTAGTAAGGCGACAGCCAGGACGACAGGTATAATGAAGCAGTAAGATGACAAATCAGGATGACGCGTATAATGACGCAGTTAGATGACAGCCAGGACGACACATATAATGACGCAGTCAGATGACACGTCAGGACAACAGGTATAATGACGCAGTCAGATGACAACCAGGACGACACGTATAATGACGCAGTAGGATGACATATCAGGACAACAGGTATAATGACGCAGTGAGATGACAGCCAGGACGACAGGTATGATGACGCAGTGGGATGACACATCAGGACAACGGGTATAATGACGCAGTAGGATGACACATCAGGACAACAGGTATAATGACGCAGTAAGTTGACACATCAGGACAACAGGTATAATGACGCAGTAAGATGACAGCCAGGACGATCGGTATAATGACGCAGTAGGATGACACATCAGTACGACAGGTATCATGACGCAGTAGGATGACACATCAGGACAACAGGTATAATGACGCAGTCAGATGACACAACTAGGCAACAGGTATAATGACGCAGTAAGATGACAGCCAGGCCGACACATATAATGACGCAGTCAGATGACAAATCGGGATGACACGTATAATGACGCAGTAGGATGACATATCAGGACAACAGGTATAATGACGCAGTGAGATGACAGCCAGGACGACAGGTATGATGACGCAGTGGGATGACACATCAGGACAACGGGTATAATGACGCAGTAGGATGACACATCAGGACAACAGGTATAATGACGCAGTAAGTTGACACATCAGGACAACAGGTATAATGACGCAGTAAGATGACAGCCAGGACGATCGGTATAATGACGCAGTAGGATGACACATCAGTACGACAGGTATCATGACGCAGTAGGATGACACATCAGGACAACAGGTATAATGACGCAGTCAGATGACACAACTAGGCAACAGGTATAATGACGCAGTAAGATGACAGCCAGGCCGACACATATAATGACGCAGTCAGATGACAAATCGGGATGACACGTATAATGACACAGTGAGATGACAGCCAGGACGACAGGTATAATGACGCAGTAAGATGAAAGCCAGGACGACAGGTATAATGACGCAGTGAGATGACACAACAAGACAACAGGTATAATGACGCAGTGAGATGACACATCATGACAACAGGTATAATGACGCAGTAAGATGACAAATCAGGATGACGCGTATAATGACGCAGTTAGACGACAGCCAGGACAACACATATAATGACGCAGTCAGATGACACATCAGGACAACAGGTATAATGATGCAGTAAGATGACAGCCAGGACGACAGGTATCATGACGCAGTCAGATGACACATCAGGACAACAGGTATAATGACGCAGTAAGATGACAGCCAGGACGACACATATAATGACGCAGTCATATGACACATCAGGACAACAGGTATAATGACGCAGTAAGATGACAGCCAGGACACCAGGTATAATAACGCAGTAAGATGACAGCCAGGACGACAGGTATAATGACGCAGTGAGATGACACAACAAGACAACAGGTATAATGACGCAGTAAGATGACAGACAGGACGACAGGTATAATGACGCAGTAGGATGACACATCAGGACGACAGGTATAATGATGCAGGACAGCGATAGGCAGGACGACAGGTATAATGACGCAGTAGGATGACAGCCAGGACGACAGGTATAATGACGCAGTAGGATGACACATCAGGACAACAGGTATAATGTCGCAGTAGGATGACACAACTAGACAACAGGTATAATGACGCAGTAAGGTGACAGGCAGGACGACAGGTATAATGACGCAGTAAGGCGACAGCCAGGACGACAGGTATAATGAAGCAGTAAGATGACAAATCAGGATGACGCGTATAATGACGCAGTCAGATGACACATCAGGACGACACGTATAATGACGCCGTAGGATGACATATCAGGACAACAGGTATAATGACGCAGTAGGATGACACATACGGACAACAGGTATAATGACGCAGTAAGTTGACACATCAGGACAACAGGTATAATGACGCAGTAAGATGACAGCCAGGACACCAGGTATAATAACGCAGTAAGATGACAGCCAGGACGACAGGTATAATGAAACAGTAATATGAAAAATCAGGATGACACGTATAATGACGCAGTAAGATGACAGCGAGGACGACACGTATAATGACGCAGTAAGATGACAGCCAGGACGACACCTATAATGACGCAGTCAGATGACAATTCGGGACGACACGTATAATGACGCAGTAGGATGACATATCAGGACAACAGGTATAATGACGCAGTGAGATGACACAACAAGGCAAAAGGTATAATGACGCAGTAAGATGACAGCCAGGACGACACGTATAATGACGCAGTAAGATGACAGCCAGGACGACACATATAATGACGCAGTCAGATGACAAATCAGGATGACACGTATAATGACGCAGTAAGTTGACAGCCAGGACGACACGTATAATGACGCAGTAGGATGACACATCAGGACAACAGGTATAATAACGCAGTAAGTTGACACATCAGGACAGCAGGTATAATGACGCAGTAAGATGACAGCCAAGACAACAGGTATAATGATGCAGTAAGATGACAGCCAGGACGACAGGTATAATGACGCAATAAGTTGACACATCAGGACGACAGGTATAATGACGCAGTAGGATGACAGCCAGGACGACAGGTATAATGACGCAGTAGGATGACAGCCAGGACGACAGGTATAATGACGCAGTAGGATGACAGCCAGGACGACAGGTATAATGACGCAGTAGGATGACACAACAGGACAACAGGTATAATGACGCAGTAAGTTGACACATCAGGACAACAGGTATAATGACGCAGTAAGATGACAAGTCGGGACGACACGTATAATGACGCAGTAGGATGACACATCAGGACAACAGGTATAATGACGCAGTAAGATGACAGCCAGGACGACACGTATAATGACGCAGTAGGATGACACATCAGGACAACAGGTATAATGACGCAGTAAAATGACAGCCAGGACGACAGGTATAATGACGCAGTGAGATGACACAACAAGACAACAGGTATAATGACGCAGTAAGATGACAGCCAGGACGACAGGTATAATGACGCAGTAGGATGACATATCAGGATGACACGTATAATGACGCAGTAGGATGACACATTGGGACAGCAGGTATAATGACGCAGTAAGATGACAGCCAGGACGACACATATAATGACGCAGTCAGATGACACATCAGGACAACAGGTATAATGACGCAGTAAGATGACAGCCAGGACGACAGGTATAATGACGCAGTAGGATGACATCCAGGACGACAGGTATCATGACGCAGTCAGATGACACATCAGGACAACAGGTATAATGATGCAGTAAGATGACAGCCAGGACGACAGGTATAATGACGCAATAAGTTGACACATCAGGACGACAGGTATAATGACGCAGTAGGATGACAGCCAGGACGACAGGTATAATGACGCAGTAGGATGACAGCCAGGACGACAGGTATAATGACGCAGTAGGATGACAGCCAGGACGACAGGTATAATGACGCAGTAGGATGACACAACAGGACAACAGGTATAATGACGCAGTAAGTTGACACATCAGGACAACAGGTATAATGACGCAGTAAGATGACAAGTCGGGACGACACGTATAATGACGCAGTAGGATGACACATCAGGACAACAGGTATAATGACGCAGTAAGATGACAGCCAGGACGACACGTATAATGACGCAGTAGGATGACACATCAGGACAACAGGTATAATGACGCAGTAAAATGACAGCCAGGACGACAGGTATAATGACGCAGTGAGATGACACAACAAGACAACAGGTATAATGACGCAGTAAGATGACAGCCAGGACGACAGGTATAATGACGCAGTAGGATGACATATCAGGATGACACGTATAATGACGCAGTAGGATGACACATTGGGACAGCAGGTATAATGACGCAGTAAGATGACAGCCAGGACGACACATATAATGACGCAGTCAGATGACACATCAGGACAACAGGTATAATGACGCAGTAAGATGACAGCCAGGACGACAGGTATAATGACGCAGTAGGATGACATCCAGGACGACAGGTATCATGACGCAGTCAGATGACACATCAGGACAACAGGTTTAATGACGCAGTAAGATGACAGCCAGGACGACAGGTATAATGACGCAGTAGGATGACACATCAGGACGACAGGTATAATGACGCAGTAGGATGACACATCAGGACGACAGGTATAATTACGCAGTAGGATGACACATCAGGACAACAGGTATAATGACGCAGTAGGATGACACATCAGGACAACAGGTATAATGACGCAGTAAGTTGAAACATCAGGACAACAGGTATAATGACGCAGTAAGATGACAGCCAGGACGATCGGTATAATGACGCAGTAGGATGACACATCAGGACAACAGGTATAATGACGCAGTCAGATGACACAACTAGGCAACAGGTATAATGACGCAGTAAGATGACAGCCAGGCCGACACATATAATGACGCAGTCAGATGACAAATCGGGATGACACGTATAATGACACAGTGAGATGACAGCCAGGACGACAGGTATAATGACGCAGTAAGATGAAAGCCAGGACGACAGGTATAATGACGCAGTGAGATGACACAACAAGACAACAGGTATAATGACGCAGTGAGATGACACATCAGGACAACAGGTATAATGACGCAGTAAGATGACAAATCAGGATGACGCGTATAATGACGCAGTTAGACGACAGCCAGGACAACACATATAATGACGCAGTCAGATGACACATCAGGACAACAGGTATAATGATGCAGTAAGATGACAGCCAGGACGACAGGTATCATGACGCAGTCAGATGACACATCAGGACAACAGGTATAATGACGCAGTAAGATGACAGCCAGGACGACACATATAATGACGCAGTCAGATGACACATCAGGACAACAGGTATAATGACGCAGTAGGATGACACATCAGGACAACATGTATAATGACGCAGACAGATGACACAACTTGACAACAGGTATAATGACGCAGTAAGGTGACAGGCAGGACGACAGGTATAATGACGCAGTAAGGCCACAGCCAGGACGACAGGTATAATGACGCAGTAAGATGACAGCCAGGACGACAGGTAGAATGACGCAGCAGGATGACAGCCAAGACACCAGGTATAATGATGCAGTAAGATGACAGCCAGGACGACAGGTAGAATGACGCAGCAGGATGACAGCCAAGACACCAGGTATAATGACGCAGTAGGATGACACATCAGGACAACAGGTATAATGACGCAGTAAGTTGACACATCAGGACAACAGGTATAATGACGCAGTAAGGTGACAGCCAGGACGACAGGTATAATGACGCAGTAAGGCGACAGCCAGGACGACAGGTATAATGAAGCAGTCGGATGACATATCACTTCAACAGGTATAATGACGCAGTAGGATGACACATCAGGACACCAGGCATAATGACGCAATATGTGGACACACCAGGACAACTGGTATAATGACGCAGTAAGATGACAGACAGGACGACAGGTATAATGACGCAGTAAGATGACAGCCAGGACGACAGGTATAATGACTCAGTCAGATGACAAGTCGGGACGACACGTATAATGACGCAGTAGGATGACATATCAGGACAAAAGGTAAAATGACGCAGTGAGATGACAGCCAAGACAACAGTTATAATGACGCAGTAAGATGACAGACAGGACGACAGGTATAATGACGCAGTAGGATGACACATCAGGACGACAGGTATAATGATGCAGGACAGCGATAGCCAGGACGACAGGTATAATGACGCAGTAGGATGACAAACAGGACAACAGGTATAATGACGCAGTTGGATGACACATCAGGACAACAGGTATAATGACGCAGTAGGATGACACAACTAGACAACAGGTATAATGACGCAGTAAGGTGACAGGCAGGACGACAGGTATAATGACGCAGTAAGGCGACAGCCAGGACGACAGGTATAATGAAGCAGTAAGATGACAAATCAGGATGACGCGTATAATGACGCAGTCAGATGACACATCAGGACAACAGGTATAATGACGCAGTAGGATGACACATCAGGACAACAGGTATAATGACGCAGTAGGATGACACATCAGGACATCAGGTATAGTGACGCAGTAAGTTGACATATCAGGACAACAGGTATAATGACGCAGTAAGATGACAGCCAGGACACCAGGTATAATAACGCAGTAAGATGACAGCCAGGACGACAGGTATAATGACGCAGTGAGATGACACAACAAGACAACAGGTATAATGACGCAGTAAGATGACAGACAGGATGACACGTATAATGACGCAGTAAGATGGCAGCCAGGACGACAGGTATAATGAAACAGTAATATGAAAAATCAGGATGACACGTATAATGACGCAGTAAGATGACAGCGAGGACGACACGTATAATGACGCAGTAAGATGACAGCCAGGACGACACCTATAATGACGCAGTCAGATGACAATTCGGGACGACACGTATAATGACGCAGTAGGATGACATATCAGGACAACAGGTATAATGACGCAGTGAGATGACACAACAAGGCAAAAGGTATAATGACGCAGTAAGATGACAGCCAGGACGACAGGTATAATGACGCAGTAAGATGACAGCCAGGACGACACATATAATGACGCAGTCAGATGACAAATCAGGATGACACGTATAATGACGCAGTACGTTGACAGCCAGGACGACACGTATAATGACGCAGTAGGATGACACATCAGGACAACAGGTATAATAACGCAGTAAGTTGACACATCAGGACAGCAGGTATAATGACGCAGTAAGATGACAGCCAAGACAACAGGTATAATGACGCAGTAGGATGACAGCCAGGACGACAGGTATAATGACGCAGTAAGATGACAGCCAGGACAACACATATAATGACGCAGTCAGATGACACAACAAGACAACAGGAATAATGACACAGTAAGATGACAGCCAGGACGACAGGTATAATGACGCAGTAAAATGACAGCCAGGACGACAGGTATAATGACGCAGTAGGATGACACATCACGACAACAGGTATAATGACGCAGTAAGTTGACATATCAGGACAACAGGTATAATGACGCAGTAAGTTGACACATCAGGACAACAGGTATAATGACGCAGTAAGATGACAGCCAGGAAACCAGGTATAATGACGCGGTGAGATGACACAACAAGACAACAGGTATAATGACGCAGTAAGATGACAGCCAGGACGACAGGTATAATGATGCAGGACGGCGACAGCCAGGACGACAGGTATAATGACGCAGTGAGATGACACAACAAGACAACAGGTATAATGACGCAATAAGATGACAGCCAGGACGACAGGTATAATGACGCAGTAGAATGACACATCAGGACCACAGGTATAATGACGCAGTAAGATGACAGCCAGGACGACAGGTATAATGATGCAGGACGGCGACAGCCAGGACGACAGGTATAATGAAGCAGTAAGATGACAAATCAGGATGACGCGTATAATGACGCAGTCAGATGACACATCAGGACAACAGGTATAATGACGCAGTAAGATGATAAATCAGGATGACACGTATAATGACGCAGTAAGGCGACAGCCAGGACGACAGGTATAATGAAGCAGTAAGATGACAAATCAGGACAACAGCTATAATGACGCAATGAGGCGACATATCAGGAAAACAGGTATAATGACGCAGTAAGATGACAGCCAGGACGACAGGTATAATGACGCAGTAGGATGACAGCCATGACGACAGGTATAATGACGCAGTAAGTTGACACATCAGGACAACAGGTATAATGACGCAGTAAGATGACAGCCAAGACGACAGGTATAATGACGCAGTAAGGCGACAGCCAGGACGACAGGTATAATGAAGCAGTAAGATGACAAATCAGCATGACACGTATAATGACGCAGTAAGATGACAGCCAGGACGACACGTATAATGACGCAGTCAGATGACACATCAGGACAACAGGTATAATGACGCAGTGAGATGACACAACAGGACAACAGGTATAATGACGCAGTAAGATGACATATCAGGACAACAGGTATAATGACGCAGTGAGATGACAGCCAGGACGACAGGTATAATGACGGACTCAGATGACACATCAGGACAACAGGTATAATGACGCAGTGAGATGACACAACAGGACAACAGGTATAATGACGCAGTACGATGACAACCTGGACGACACATATAATGACGCAGTCAGATGACACAACAAGACAACAGGAATAATGACACAGTAAGATGACAGCCAGGACGACAGGTATAATGACGCAGTAGGATGACAGCCAGGACGACAGGTATAATGACGCAGTAGGATGACAGCTAGGACGACAGGTATAATGACGCAGTAGGATGACACATCACGACAACAGGTATAATGACGCAGTAAGTTGACATATCAGGACAACAGGTATAATGACGCAGTAAGTTGACACATCAGGACAACAGGTATAATGACGCAGTAAGATGACAGCCAGGAAACCAGGTATAATGACGCGGTGAGATGACACAACAAGACAACAGGTATAATGACGCAGTAAGATGACAGCCAGGACGACAGGTATAATGATGCAGGACGGCGACAGCCAGGACGACACCTATAATGACGCAGTAAGATGACAGCCAGGACGACAGGTATAATGACGCAGTAAGATGACAGCCAGGACGACACCTATAATGACGCAGTAAGATGACAGCCAGGACGACAGGTATAATGACGCAGTAGGATGACACATCACGACAACAGGTATAATGACGCAGTAAGTTGACATATCAGGACAACAGGTATAATGACGCAGTAAGATGACAGCCAGGACGACAGGTATAATGATGCAGGACAGCGATAGCCAGGACGACAGGTATAATGACGCAGTAGGATGACAAACAGGACAACAGGTATAATGACGCAGTTGGATGACACATCAGGACAACAGGTATAATGACGCAGTAGGATGACACAACTAGACAACAGGTATAATGACGCAGTAAGGTGACAGGCAGGACGACAGGTATAATGACGCAGTAAGGCGACAGCCAGGACGACAGGTATAATGAAGCAGTAAGATGACAAATCAGGATGACGCGTAAAATGACGCAGTCAGATGACACATCAGGACAACAGGTATAATGACGCAGTAGGATGACACATCAGGACAACAGGTATAATGACGCAGTAGGATGACACATCAGGACATCAGGTATAGTGACGCAGTAAGTTGACATATCAGGACAACAGGTATAATGACGCAGTAAGATGACAGCCAGGACACCAGGTATAATAACGCAGTAAGATGACAGCCAGGACGACAGGTATAATGACGCAGTGAGATGACACAACAAGACAACAGGTATAATGACGCAGTAAGATGACAGACAGGATGACACGTATAATGACGCAGTAAGATGGCAGCCAGGACGACAGGTATAATGAAACAGTAATATGAAAAATCAGGATGACACGTATAATGACGCAGTAAGATGACAGCGAGGACGACACGTATAATGACGCAGTAAGATGACAGCCAGGACGACACCTATAATGACGCAGTCAGATGACAATTCGGGACGACACGTATAATGACGCAGTAGGATGACATATCAGGACAACAGGTATAATGACGCAGTGAGATGACACAACAAGGCAAAAGGTATAATGACGCAGTAAGATGACAGCCAGGACGACAGGTATAATGACGCAGTAAGATGACAGCCAGGACGACACATATAATGACGCAGTCAGATGACAAATCAGGATGACACGTATAATGACGCAGTAAGTTGACAGCCAGGACGACACGTATAATGACGCAGTAGGATGACACATCAGGACAACAGGTATAATAACGCAGTAAGTTGACACATCAGGACAGCAGGTATAATGACGCAGTAAGATGACAGCCAAGACAACAGGTATAATGACGCAGTAGGATGACAGCCAGGACGACAGGTATAATGACGCAGTAAGATGACAGCCAGGACAACACATATAATGACGCAGTCAGATGACACAACAAGACAACAGGAATAATGACACAGTAAGATGACAGCCAGGACGACAGGTATAATGACGCAGTAGGATGACAGCCAGGACGACAGGTATAATGACGCAGTAGGATGACAGCTAGGACGACAGGTATAATGACGCAGTAGGATGACACATCACGACAACAGGTATAATGACGCAGTAAGTTGACATATCAGGACAACAGGTATAATGACGCAGTAAGTTGACACATCAGGACAACAGGTATAATGACGCAGTAAGATGACAGCCAGGAAACCAGGTATAATGACGCGGTGAGATGACACAACAAGACAACAGGTATAATGACGCAGTAAGATGACAGCCAGGACGACAGGTATAATGATGCAGGACGGCGACAGCCAGGACGACAGGTATAATGACGCAGTGAGATGACACAACAAGACAACAGGTATAATGACGCAATAAGATGACAGCCAGGACGACAGGTATAATGACGCAGTAGAATGACACATCAGGACCACAGGTATAATGACGCAGTAAGATGACAGCCAGGACGACAGGTATAATGATGCAGGACGGCGACAGCCAGGACGACAGGTATAATGAAGCAGTAAGATGACAAATCAGGATGACGCGTATAATGACGCAGTTAGATGACAGCCAGGACGACACATATAATGACGCAGTCAGATGACACATCAGGACAACAGGTATAATGACGCAGTAAGATGATAAATCAGGATGACACGTATAATGACGCAGTAAGGCGACAGCCAGGACGACAGGTATAATGAAGCAGTAAGATGACAAATCAGGACAACAGGTATAATGACGCAATGAGGCGACATATCAGGAAAACAGGTATAATGACGCAGTAAGATGACAGCCAGGACGACAGGTATAATGACGCAGTAGGATGACAGCCATGACGACAGGTATAATGACGCAGTAAGTTGACACATCAGGACAACAGGTATAATGACGCAGTAAGATGACAGCCAAGACGACAGGTATAATGACGCAGTAAGGCGACAGCCAGGACGACAGGTATAATGAAGCAGTAAGATGACAAATCAGCATGACACGTATAATGACGCAGTAAGATGACAGCCAGGACGACACGTATAATGACGCAGTCAGATGACACATCAGGACAACAGGTATAATGACGCAGTGAGATGACACAACAGGACAACAGGTATAATGACGCAGTAAGATGACATATCAGGACAACAGGTATAATGACGCAGTGAGATGACAGCCAGGACGACAGGTATAATGACGGACTCAGATGACACATCAGGACAACAGGTATAATGACGCAGTGAGATGACACAACAGGACAACAGGTATAATGACGCAGTACGATGACAACCTGGACGACACATATAATGACGCAGTCAGATGACACAACAAGACAACAGGAATAATGACACAGTAAGATGACAGCCAGGACGACAGGTATAATGACGCAGTAGGATGACAGCCAGGACGACAGGTATAATGACGCAGTAGGATGACAGCTAGGACGACAGGTATAATGACGCAGTAGGATGACACATCACGACAACAGGTATAATGACGCAGTAAGTTGACATATCAGGACAACAGGTATAATGACGCAGTAAGTTGACACATCAGGACAACAGGTATAATGACGCAGTAAGATGACAGCCAGGAAACCAGGTATAATGACGCGGTGAGATGACACAACAAGACAACAGGTATAATGACGCAGTAAGATGACAGCCAGGACGACAGGTATAATGATGCAGGACGGCGACAGCCAGGACGACACCTATAATGACGCAGTAAGATGACAGCCAGGACGACAGGTATAATGACGCAGTAAGATGACAGCCAGGACGACACCTATAATGACGCAGTAAGATGACAGCCAGGACGACAGGTATAATGACGCAGTAGGATGACACATCACGACAACAGGTATAATGACGCAGTAAGTTGACATATCAGGACAACAGGTATAATGACGCAGTAAGATGACAGCCAGGACGACAGGTATAATGATGCAGGACGGCGACAGCCAGGACGACAGGTATAATGACGCAGTCAGATGACAAATCAGGATGACACGTATAATGACGCAGTAAGATGACAGCCAGGACGACAGGTATAATGACGCAGTAGGATGACACATCACGACAACAGGTATAATGACGCAGTAAGATGACAGCCAGGACGACAGGTATAATGATGCAGGACGGCGACAGCCAGGACGACACGTATAATGACGCAGTAGGATGACACATCAGGACAACAGGTATAATGACGCAGTCAGATGACAGCCAGGACGACAGGTATAATGACGCAGTCAGATGACAAATCAGGATGACACGTATAATGACGCAATAAGATGACAGCCAGGACGACAGGTATAATGACGCAGTAGGATGACACATCACGACAACAGGTATAATGACGCAGTAAGTTGACATATCAGGACAACAGGTATAATGACGCAGTAAGATGACAGCAAGGACGACAGGTATAATGACGCAGTAGGATGACACATCAGTACAACAGGTATAATGACGCAGTCAGATGACACAACTAGGCAACAGGTATAATGACGCAGTCAGATGACAGCCAAGACAACAGGTATAATGATGCAGTAAGATGACAGCCAGGACGACAGGTATAATGATGCAGGACGGCGACAGCCAGGACGACAGGTATAATGACGCAGTAAGATGACAGCCAGGACGACAGGTATAATGATGCAGGACGGCGACAGCCAGGACGACAGGTATAATGACGCAGTCAGATGACAAATCAGGATGACACGTATAATGACGCAGTAAGATGACAGCCAGGACGACACGTATAATGACGCAGTCAGATGACACATCAGGACAACAGGTATAATGACGCAGTAGGATGACACATCAGGACAACAGGTATAATAACGCAGTAAGTTGACACATCAGGACAGCAGGTATAATGACGCAGTAAGATGACAGCCAGGACGACAGGTATAATGACGCAGTAGGATGACACATCAGTACAACAGGTATAATGACGCAGTCAGATGACACAGCTAGGCAACAGGTATAATGACGCAGTCAGATGACAGCCAAGACAACAGGTATAATGATGCAGTAAGATGACAGCCAGGACGACAGGTATAATGACGCAGTAAGTTGACATATCAGGACAACAGGTATAATAACGCAGTGAGATGACAAGTCAGGACAACACGTTTAATGACGCAGTAGGATGACACATCAGGACAACAGGTATAATGACGCAGTAAGATGACAGCCAGGACAACACGTATAATGACGCAGTAAGGCCACAGCTAGGACGACAGGTATAATGAAGCAGTAAGATGACAAGTCGGGACGACACGTATAATGACGCAGTAGGATGACATATCAGGACAAAAGGTATAATGACGCAGTAGGATGACACATCAGGACAACAGGTACAATGACGCAGTCAGATGACAAATCGGGATGACACGTATAATGACACAGTGAGATGACATCCAGGACGACACGTATGATGACGCAGTCAGATGACACATCAGGACAACAGGTATAATGACGCGGTAAGATGACAGGCAGGACGACACGTATAATGACGCAGTAGGATGACATATCAGGACAACACGTACAATGACGCAGTAGGATGACATATCAGGACAACAGGTATAATGACGCAGTGAGATGACAGCCAGGACGACAGGTATAATGACGCAGTGGGATGACACATCAGGACAACAGGTATAATGACGCAATAAGTTGACACACCAGGGCAACTGGTATAATGACGCAGTAAGATGACAGACAGGACGACAGGTATAATGACGCAGTGAGATGACAGCCAGGACGACAGGTATAATGACGGACTCAGATGACACATCAGGACAACAGGTATAATGACGCAGTGAGATGACACAACAGGACAACAGGTATAATGACGCAGTACGATGACAGCCTGGACGACATATATAATGACGCAGTCAGATGACACAACAAGACAACAGGAATAATGACACAGTAAGATGACAGCCAGGACGACAGGTATAATGACGCAGTAGGATGACAGCCAGGACGACAGGTATAATGACGCAGTAGGATGACAGCCAGGACGACAGGTATAATGACGCAGTAGGATGACACATCACGACAACAGGTATAATGACGCAGTAAGTTGACATATCAGGACAACAGGTATAATGACGCAGTAAGATGACAGCCAGGACGACAGGTATAATGACGCAGTGAGATGACACAACAAGACAACAGGTATAATGACGCAGTGAGATGACACATCAGGACAACAGGTATAATGACGCAGTAAGTTGACACATCAGGACAACAGGTATAATGACGCAGTAAGATGACAGCCAGGAAACCAGGTATAATGACGCAGTAAGATGACAGCCAGGACGACAGGTATAATGACGCAGTGAGATGACACAACAAGACAACAGGTATAATGACGCAGTAAGATGACAGCCAGGACGACACCTATAATGACGCAGTCAGATGACAATTCGGGACGACACGTATAATGACGCAGTAGGATGACATATCAGGACAACAGGTATAATGACGCAGTGAGATGACACAACAAGGCAAAAGGTATAATGACGCAGTAAGATGACAGCCAGGACGACAGGTATAATGACGCAGTAAGATGACAGCCAGGACGACACATATAATGACGCAGTCAGATGACAAATCAGGATGACACGTATAATGACGCAGTAAGTTGACAGCCAGGACGACACGTATAATGACGCAGTAGGATGACACATCAGGACAACAGGTATAATAACGCAGTCAGATGACACAACTAGGCAACAGGTATAATGACGCAGTCAGATGACAGCCAAGACAACAGGTATAATGATGCAGTAAGATGACAGCCAGGACGACAGGTATAATGACGCTGTAAGTTGACACATCAGGACAACAGGTATAATGACGCAGTAAGATGACTGCCAGGACGACAGGTATAATGACGCAGTAGGATGACAGCCAGGACGACAGGTATAATGACGCAGTAAGATGACACATCACGACAACAGGTATAATGACGCAGTAAGATGACATATCAGGACAACAGGTATAATGACGCAGTAAGATGACAGCCAGGACGATAGGTATAATGACGCAGCAGTATGACACATCAGGACAACAGGTATAATGACGCAGTAGGATGACACATCAGTACAACAGGTATAATGACGCAGTAGGATGACACATCAGGATGACACGTATAATGACGCAGTAAGATGACAGACAGGACGACAGGTATAATGACGGACTCAGATGACACATCAGGACAACAGGTATAATGACGCAGTAAGTTGACATATCAGGCAGCAGGTATAATGACGCAGTAAGATGACAGCCAGGACGATAGGTATAATGGCGCAGTAAGTTGACACATCAGGACAACAGGTATAATGACGCAGTAAGATGACAGCCAGGACGACACGTATAATGACGCAGTAGGATGACACATCAGGACAACAGGTATAATGACGCAGTCAGATGACAGACAGGACGACAGGTATAATGACGCAGTCAGATGACAAATCAGGATGACACGTATAATGACGCAATAAGATGACAGCCAGGACGACAGGTATAATGACGCAGTAGGATGACACATCACGACAACAGGTATAATGACGCAGTAAGTTGACATATCAGGACAACAGGTATAATGACGCAGTAAGATGACAGCAAGGACGACAGGTATAATGACGCAGTAGGATGACACATCAGTACAACAGGTATAATGACGCAGTCAGATGACACAACTAGGCAACAGGTATAATGACGCAGTCAGATGACAGCCAAGACAACAGGTATAATGATGCAGTAAGATGACAGCCAGGACGACAGGTATAATGATGCAGGACGGCGACAGCCAGGACGACAGGTATAATGACGCAGTAAGATGACAGCCAGGACGACAGGTATAATGATGCAGGACGGCGACAGCCAGGACGACAGGTATAATGACGCAGTCAGATGACAAATCAGGATGACACGTATAATGACGCAGTAAGATGACAGCCAGGACGACACGTATAATGACGCAGTCAGATGACACATCAGGACAACAGGTATAATGACGCAGTAGGATGACACATCAGGACAACAGGTATAATAACGCAGTAAGTTGACACATCAGGACAGCAGGTATAATGACGCAGTAAGATGACAGCCAGGACGACAGGTATAATGACGCAGTAGGATGACACATCAGTACAACAGGTATAATGACGCAGTCAGATGACACAACTAGGCAACAGGTATAATGACGCAGTCAGATGACAGCCAAGACAACAGGTATAATGATGCAGTAAGATGACAGCCAGGACGACAGGTATAATGACGCAGTAAGTTGACATATCAGGACAACAGGTATAATAACGCAGTGAGATGACAAGTCAGGACAACACGTTTAATGACGCAGTAGGATGACACATCAGGACAACAGGTATAATGACGCAGTAAGATGACAGCCAGGACAACACGTATAATGACGCAGTAAGGCCACAGCTAGGACGACAGGTATAATGAAGCAGTAAGATGACAAGTCGGGACGACACGTATAATGACGCAGTAGGATGACATATCAGGACAAAAGGTATAATGACGCAGTAGGATGACACATCAGGACAACAGGTACAATGACGCAGTCAGATGACAAATCGGGATGACACGTATAATGACACAGTGAGATGACATCCAGGACGACACGTATGATGACGCAGTCAGATGACACATCAGGACACCAGGTATAATGACGCGGTAAGATGACAGGCAGGACGACACATATAATGACGCAGTAAGATGACAGCCAGGACGACACGTATAATGACGCAGTAGGATGACATATCAGGACAACACGTACAATGACGCAGTAGGATGACATATCAGGACAACAGGTATAATGACGCAGTGAGATGACAGCCAGGACGACAGGTATAATGACGCAGTGGGATGACACATCAGGACAACAGGTATAATGACGCAATAAGTTGACACACCAGGGCAACTGGTATAATGACGCAGTAAGATGACAGACAGGACGACAGGTATAATGACGCAGTGAGATGACAGCCAGGACGACAGGTATAATGACGGACTCAGATGACACATCAGGACAACAGGTATAATGACGCATTGAGATGACACAACAGGACAACAGGTATAATGACGCAGTACGATGACAGCCTGGACGACATATATAATGACGCAGTCAGATGACACAACAAGACAACAGGAATAATGACACAGTAAGATGACAGCCAGGACGACAGGTATAATGACGCAGTAGGATGACAGCCAGGACGACAGGTATAATGACGCAGTAGGATGACAGCCAGGACGACAGGTATAATGACGCAGTAGGATGACACATCACGACAACAGGTATAATGACGCAGTAAGTTGACATATCAGGACAACAGGTATAATGACGCAGTAAGATGACAGCCAGGACGACAGGTATAATGACGCAGTGAGATGACACAACAAGACAACAGGTATAATGACGCAGTGAGATGACACATCAGGACAACAGGTATAATGACGCAGTAAGTTGACACATCAGGACAACAGGTATAATGACGCAGTAAGATGACAGCCAGGAAACCAGGTATAATGACGCAGTAAGATGACAGCCAGGACGACAGGTATAATGACGCAGTGAGATGACACAACAAGACAACAGGTATAATGACACAGTTAGATGACAGCCAGGACGACACCTATAATGACGCAGTCAGATGACAATTCGGGACGACACGTATAATGACGCAGTAGGATGACATATCAGGACAACAGGTATAATGACGCAGTGAGATGACACAACAAGGCAAAAGGTATAATGACGCAGTAAGATGACAGCCAGGACGACAGGTATAATGACGCAGTAAGATGACAGCCAGGACGACACATATAATGACGCAGTCAGATGACAAATCAGGATGACACGTATAATGACGCAGTAAGTTGACAGCCAGGACGACACGTATAATGACGCAGTAGGATGACACATCAGGACAACAGGTATAATAACGCAGTCAGATGACACAACTAGGCAACAGGTATAATGACGCAGTCAGATGACAGCCAAGACAACAGGTATAATGATGCAGTAAGATGACAGCCAGGACGACAGGTATAATGACGCAGTACGTTGACACATCAGGACAACAGGTATAATGACGCAGTAAGATGACTGCCAGGACGACAGGTATAATGACGCAGTAGGATGACAGCCAGGACGACAGGTATAATGACGCAGTAAGATGACACATCACGACAACAGGTATAATGACGCAGTAAGATGACATATCAGGACAACAGGTATAATGACGCAGTAAGATGACAGCCAGGACGATAGGTATAATGACGCAGCAGTATGACACATCAGGACAACAGGTATAATGACGCAGTAGGATGACACATCAGTACAACAGGTATAATGACGCAGTAGGATGACACATCAGGATGACACGTATAATGACGCAGTAAGATGACAGACAGGACGACAGGTATAATGACGGACTCAGATGACACATCAGGACAACAGGTATAATGACGCAGTAAGTTGACATATCAGGCAGCAGGTATAATGACGCAGTAAGATGACAGCCAGGACGATAGGTATAATGGCGCAGTAAGTTGACACATCAGGACAACAGGTATAATGACGCAGTAAGATGACAGCCAGGACGACACGTATAATGACGCAGTAGGATGACACATCAGGACAACAGGTATAATGACGCAGTCAGATGACAGCCAGGACGACACATATAATGACGCAGTCAGATGACACATCAGGACAACAGGTATAATGACGCAGTAAGATGACAGCCTGGACGACACATATAATGATACAGTCAGATGACAAATTGGGACGACACGTATGACGCAGTAGGATGACATATCAGGACTACAGGTAAAACGACGCAGTGAGATGTCAAAACAAAACAACAGGTATAATGACGCAGTAAGATGACAGCCAGGACGACAGGTATAATGACGCAGTAGGATGACAGCCAGCACGACACGTATAATGACGCAGTAGGATGACAGCCAGGACGACAGGTATAATGACGCAGTAAGATGACAGCCAGGACGACACATATAATGACGCAGTCAGATGACACAACAGGACAACAGGTATAATGACGCAGTAAGTTGACACATCAGGACAACAGGTATAATGACGCAGTAAAATGACAGCCAGGACGACAGGTATAATGATGCAGGACGGCGATATCCAGGACGACAGGTATAATGACGCAGTCAGATGACAAGTCGGGACGACACGTATAATGACGCAGTAGGATGACATATCAGGACAACAGGTAAAATGACGCAGTAAGATGACAGCCAAGACAACAGGTATAATGACGCAGTAAGATGACACATCAGGACGACAGGTATAATGACGCAGTAGGATGACACATCAGGACAACAGGTATAATGACGCAGTCAGATGAAAGCCAGGACGACACATATAATGACGCAGTCAGATGACACATCAGGACAACAGGTATAATGACGCAGTAAGATGACAGCCAGGACGACAGGTATAATGACGCAGTGAGATGACACAACAAGACAACAGGTATAATGACGCAGTAAGATGACAGCCAGGATGACACGTATAATGACGCAGTCAGATGACACATCAGGACAACAGGTATAATGACGCAGTCAGATGACAATTCGGGACGACACTTATAATGACGCAGTAGGATGACATATCAGGACAACAGGTATAATGACGCAGTGAGATGACACAACAAGGCAACAGGTATAATGACGCAGTAAGATGACAGCCAGGACGACAGGTATAATGACGCAGTAGGATGACACATCAGCACAACAGGTATAATGACGCAGTCAGATGACACAACAAGATAACAGGTATAATGACGCAGTAAGATGACAGCCAGGACAACAGGTATAATGACGCAGTCAGATGACATATCGGGACGACAGGTATAATGACGCAGTAGGATGACACATCAGTACAACAGGTATAATGACGCAGTCAGATGACACAACTAGGCAACAGGTATAATGACGCAGTCAGATGACAGCCAAGACAACAGGTATAATGATGCAGTAAGATGACAGCCAGGACGACAGGTATAATGACGCAGTAAGTTGACACATCAGGACAACAGGTATAATGACGCAGTAAGATGACTGCCAGGACGACAGGTATAATGACGCAGTAGGATGACAGCCAGGACGACAGGTATAATGACGCAGTAAGATGACACATCACGACAACAGGTATAATGACGCAGTAAGATGACATATCAGGACAACAGGTATAATGACGCAGTAAGATGACAGCCAGGACGATAGGTATAATGACGCAGCAGTATGACACATCAGGACAACAGGTATAATGACGCAGTAGGATGACACATCAGGACAACAGGTATAATGACGCAGTAGGATGACACATCAGGATGACACGTAAAATGACGCAGTAAGATGACAGACAGGACGACAGGTATAATGACGGACTCAGATGACACATCAGGACAACAGGTATAATGACGCAGTAAGTTGACATATCAGGACAACAGGTATAATGACGCAGTAAGATGACAGCCAGGACGATAGGTATAATGGCGCAGTAAGTTGACACATCAGGACAACAGGTGTAATGACGCAGTAAGATGACAGCCAGGACGACACGTATAATGACGCAGTAGGATGACACATCAGGACAACAGGTATAATGACGCAGTAAGTTGACACATCAGGACAACAGGTATAATGACGCAGTAAGATGACAGCCAGGACACCAGGTATAATGACGCAGTAAGATGACAGCCAGGACGACAGGTATAATGACGCAGTGAGATGACACAACAAGACAACAGGTATAATGACGCAGTAAGATGACAGCCAGGATGACACGTATAATGACGCAGTCAGATGACACATCAGGACAACAGGTATAATGACGCAGTCAGATGACAATTCGGGACGACACTTATAATGACGCAGTAGGATGACATTTCAGGACAACAGGTATAATGACGCAGTGAGATGACACAACAAGGCAACAGGTATAATGACGCAGTAAGATGACAGCCAGGACGACAGGTATAATGACGCAGTAGGATGACACATCAGCACAACAGGTATAATGACGCAGTCAGATGACACAACTAGGCAACAGGTATAATGACGCAGTCAGATGACAGCCAGGACGACAGGTATAATGACGCAGTAAGATGACAGCCAGGACGACAGGTATAATGACGCAGTAGGATGACACATCAGGACAACAGATATAATGACGCAGTCAGATGACACAACTAGGCAACAGGTATAATGACGCAGTAAGGTGACAGGCAGGACGACAGGTATAATGATGCAGTCAGACGACAAATTGGGACGACACGTATGACGCAGTAGAATGACATATCAGGACTACAGGTAAAACGACGCAGTGAGATGTCAAAACAAAACAAGAGGTATAATGACGCAGTAAGATGACAGCCAGCACGACACGTATAATGACGCAGTAGGATGACAGCCAGGACGACAGGTATAATGACGCAGTAAGATGACAGCCAGGACGACACATATAATGACGCAGTCAGATGACACAACAGGACAACAGGTATAATGACGCAGTAAGTTGACACATCAGGACAACAGGTATAATGACGCAGTAAGATGACAGCCAGGACGACAGGTATAATGATGCAGGACGGCGATATCCAGGACGACAGGTATAATGACGCAGTCAGATGACAAGTCGGGACGACACGTATAATGACGCAGTAGGATGACATATCAGGACAACAGGTAAAATGACGCAGTAAGATGACAGCCAAGACAACAGGTATAATGACGCAGTGGGATGACACATCAGGACGACAGGTATAATGACGCAGTAGGATGACACATCAGGACAACAGGTATAATGACGCAGTCAGATGAAAGCCAGGACGACACATATAATGACGCAGTCAGATGACACATCAGGACAACAGGTATAATGACGCAGTCAGATGACAAGTCGGGACGACACGTATAATGACGCAGTAGGATGACTTATCAGGACAACAGGTATAATGACGCAGTAGGATGACACATCAGGACAACAGGTATAATGACGCAGTAAGATGACAGCCAGGACGACACATATAATGATGCAGTCAGATGACAAATTGGGACGACACGTATGACGCAGTAGGATGACATATCAGGACTACAGGTAAAACGACGCAGTGAGATGTCAAAACAAAACAACAGGTATAATGACGCAGTAAGATGACAGCCAGCACGACACGTATAATGACGCAGTAGGATGACAGCCAGGACGACAGGTATAATGACGCAGTAAGATGACAGCCAGGACGACACATATAATGACGCAGTCAGATGACACAACAGGACAACAGGTATAATGACGCAGTAAGTTGACACATCAGGACAACAGGTATAATGACGCAGTAAGATGACAGCCAGGACGACAGGTATAATGATGCAGGACGGCGATATCCAGGACGACAGGTATAATGACGCAGTCAGATGACAAGTCGGGACGACACGTATAATGACGCAGTAGGATGACATATCAGGACAACAGGTAAAATGACGCAGTAAGATGACAGCCAAGACAACAGGTATAATGACGCAGTGGGATGACACATCAGGACGACAGGTATAATGACGCAGTAGGATGACACATCAGGACAACAGGTATAATGACGCAGTCAGATGAAAGCCAGGACGACACATATAATGACGCAGTCAGATGACACATCAGGACAACAGGTATAATGACGCAATCAGATGACAAGTCGGGACGACACGTATAATGACGCAGTAGGATGACTTATCAGGACAACAGGTATAATGACGCAGTAGGATGACACATCAGGACAACAGGTATAATGACGCAGTAAGTTGACACATCAGGACAACAGGTATAATGACGCAGTAAGATGACAGCCAGGACACCAGGTATAATGACGCAGTAAGATGACAGCCAGAACGACAGGTATAATGACGCAGTGAGATGACACAACAAGACAACAGGTATAATGACGCAGTAAGATGACAGCCAGGATGACACGTATAATGACGCAGTCAGATGACACATCAGGACAACAGGTATAATGACGCAGTCAGATGGCAATTCGGGACGACACTTATAATGACACAGTAGGATGACATATCAGGACAACAGGTATAATGACGCAGTGAGATGACACAACAAGGCAACAGGTATAATGACGCAGTAAGATGACAGCCAGGACGACAGGTATAATGACGCAGTAGGATGACACATCACGACAACAGGTATAATGACGCAGTAAGTTGACATATCAGGACAACAGGTATAATGACGCAGTAAGATGACAGCCAGGATAACAGGTATAATGATGCAGGACGGCGACAGCCAGGACGACAGGTATAATGACGCAGTCAGATGACAAATCAGGATGACACGTATAATGACGCAGTAAGATGACAGCCAGGACGACAGGTATAATGACGCAGTAGGATGACACATCACGACAACAGGTATAATGACGCAGTAAGTTGACATATCAGGACAACAGGTATAATGACGCAGTAAGATGACAGCAAGGACGACAGGTATAATGATGCAGGACGGCGACAGCCAGGACGACAGGTATAATGACGCAGTCAGATGACACATCAGCATGACACGTATAATGACGCAGTCAGATGACACATCAGGACAACAGGTATAATGACGCAGTCAGATGACACATCAGGACAACAGGTATAATGACGCAGTAGGATGACACATCAGGACAACAGGTATAATAACGCAGTAAGTTGACACATCAGGACAACAGGTATAATGACGCAGTAAGTTGACACATCAGGACAACAGGTATAATGACGCAGTAAGATGACAGCCAGGACACCAGGTATAATGACGCAGTAAGATGACAAATCAGGATGACACGTATAATGACGCAGTAAGATGACAGCCAGGACGACAGGTATAATGACGCAGTAGGATGACACATCACGACAACAGGTATAATGACGCAGTAAGTTGACATATCAGGACAACAGGTATAATGACGCAGTAAGATGACAGCCAGGACGACAGGTATAATGACGCAGTAGGATGACACATCAGGACAACAGGTATAATGACGCAGTAGAATGACACATCAGGACAACAGATATAATGACGCAGTCAGATGACACAACTTGACAACAGGTATAATGACGCAGTAAGGTGACAGGCAGGACAACAGGTATAATGACGCAGTAAGGCCACAGCCAGGACGACAGGTATAATGAAGCAGTAAGATGACAAATCTGGACAACAGGTATAATGACGCAGTATGATGACAGCCAGGACGACAGGTATAATGACGCAGTAAAATGACAGCCAGGACGACAGGTATAATGACGCGTTGAGATGACACAACAAGACAACAGGTATAATGACGCAGTAATATGGCAGCCAGGACGACAGGTATAATGACGCAGTAAGTTGACAAATCAGGACAACAGGTATAATGACGCAGTAGGATGACAGCCAGGACGACAGGTATAATGACGCAGTAGGATGACACAACAGGACAACAGGTAAAATGACGCAGTAAGTTGACAAATCAGGACAACAGGTATAATGACGCAGTAAGATGACAGCCAGGACGACAGGTATAATGACGCAGTAGGATGACACATCAGGACAACAGGTATAATGACGCAGTAGGATGACACATCAGGACAACAGGTATAATGACGCAGTCAGAGGACAAATCGGGATGACACGTATAATGACACAGTAAGATGACAGCCAGGACGACACGTATAATCACGCAGTAGGATGACACATCAGGACAACAGGTATAATGACGCAGTAGGATGACATATCAGGACTACAGGTAAAACAACGCAGTGAGATGTCACAACAAGACAACAGGTATGATGACGCAGTAAGATGACAGCCAGGACGACAGGCATAATGACGCAGTAGGATGACAGCGAGGACAACAGGTATAATGACGCAGTCAGATGACACATCAGGACAACAGGTATAATGACGCAATGAGTTGACACACCAGGACAACTGGTATAATGACGCAGTAAGATGACAGACATGACAACAGGTATAATGACGCAGTAAAATGACAGCCAGGACGATAGGTATAATGATGCAAGACGGCGATAGCCAGGACGACAGGTATAATGATGCAGTCAGATGACAATTCGGGACGACACGTATAATGACGCAGTAGGATGACATATCAGGACCACAGATATAATGACGCAGTAAGATGAGAGCCAGGACGACAGGTATAATGATGCAGGACGGCGATAGCAAGGACGACAGGTATAATGACGCAGTCAGATGACAATTCGGGACGACACGTATAATGACGCAGTAGGATGACATATCAGGACAACAGGTAAAATGACGCAGTAGGATGACAGCCAGGACGACAGGTACAATGAGGCAGTGAGATGACACAACAGGACAACAGGTATAATGACGCAGTAAGATGACAGCCAGGACGACAGGTATAATGACGCAGTAGGATGACACATCAGGACAACAGGTATAATGACGCAGTAGGACGACACATCAGGACAACAGGTATAATGACGCAATAAGATGACAGCCAGGACGACAGGTATAATGACGCAGTAAGATGATAAATCAGGATGACACGTATAATGACGCAGTAAGATGACACAACTAGACAACAGGTATAATGACGCAGTAAGGTGACAATTCGGGACGACACGTATAATGACGCCGTAGGATGACATATCAGGACAACAGGTATAATGACGCAGTGAGATGACACAACAAGGCAACAGGTATAATGACGCAGTAAGATGACAGCCAGGACGACAGGTATAATGACGCAGTAGGATGACACATTAGGACAACAGGTATAATGACGCAGTAAGTTGACACATCAGGACACCAGGTATAATGACGCAATGAGGCGACATATCAGGAAAACAGGTATAATGACGCAGTAAGATGACAGCCAGGACGACAGGTATAATAACGCAGTAGGATGACAGCCATGACGACAGGTATAATGACGCAGTAAGATGACACATCAGGACAACAGGTATAATGACGCAGTAGGATGACACATCAGGATGACACGTATAATGATGCAGTAAGATGACAGACAGGACGACACATATAATGACACAGTCAGATGACACATCAGGACAACAGGTATGACGACGCAGTAAGATGACAGCCAGGACGACAGGTATAATGACGCAGTCAGATGACACATCAGGACAACATGTATAATGAGGAAGTAAGATGACAGCCAGGACGACACATATAATGACGCAGTGAGATGACACAACAAGACAACAGGTGTAATGACGCAGTAAGATGACAGCCAGGACGACAGGTATAATGACGCAGTAAGATGACAGCCAGGACGACAGGTATAATGACGCAGTAGGATGACACATAAGGACAACAGGTATAATGACGCAGTAGGATGACAAAACTAGACAACAGGTATAATGACGCAGTAAGGTGACAGGCAGGACGACAGGTATAATGACGTAGTAAGGCGACAGCCAGGACGACAGGTATAATGAAGCAGTAGGATGACACATCACGACAACAGGTATAATGACGCAGTAAGTTGACATATCAGGACAACAGGTATAATGAAGCAGTAAGATGACAGCCAGGACGACAGGTATAATGACGCAGTAGGATGACACATCAGGACAACAGGTATAATGACGCAGTAAGATGACAGCCAGGACGACACATATAATGACGCAGTAGGATGACACATCAGGACAACAGGTATAATGACGCAGTAAGATGACAACCAGGACGACAGGTATAATGACGCAGTAGGATGACAGCCAGGACGACAGGTATAATGACGCAGTAGGATGACACATCACGACAACAGGTATAATGACGCAGTAAGTTGACATATCAGGACAACAGGTATAATGAAGCAGTAAGATGACAGCCAGGACGACAGGTATAATGACGCAGTAGGATGACATATCAGGACAACAGGTATAATGACGCAGTAGGATGACACATCAGGACAACAGGTATAATAACGCAGTAAGTTGACACATCAGGACAACTGGTATAATGACGCAGTAAGATGACAGCCAGGACGACAGGTATAATGACGCAGTAGGATGACACATCAGGACAACAGGTATAATGACGCAGTCAGATGACACAACTAGGCAACAGGTATAATGACGCAGTAAGATGACAGCCAGGCCGACACATATAATGACGCAGTCAGATGACAAATCGGGATGACACGTATAATGACACAGTAAGATGACAGCCAGGACGACAGGTATAATGACGCAGTAGGATGACAGCCAGGACGACAGGTATAGTGACGCAGTAGGATGACAGCCAGGACGACAGGTATAATGACGCAGTAGGATGACACAACAGGACAACAGGTATAATGACGCAGTAAGTTGACACATCAGGACAACAGGTATAAGGACGCAGTAAGATGACAGCCAGGACGACAGGTATAATGACGCAGTAGGATGACAGGCAGGACGACAGGTATAATGACGCAGTAGGATGACACAACAGGACAACAGGTATAATGACGCAGTAAGTTGACACATCAGGACAACAGGTATAATGACGCAGTAAGATGACAGCCAGGATGACAGGTATAATGACGCAGTAGGATGACACATCAGGACAACACGTATAATGACGCAGTAGGATGACACAACTAGACAACAGGTATAATGACGCAGAAAGGTGACAGGCAGGACGACAGGTATAATGACGCAGTAGGATGACACAACAATACAACAGGTATAATGACGCAGTAGGATGACAGCCAGGACGACAGGTATAGTGACGCAGTAGGATGACAGCCAGGACGACAGGTATAATGACGCAGTAGGATGACACAACAGGACAACAGGTATAATGACGCAGTAAGTTGACACATCAGGACAACAGGTATAAGGACGCAGTAAGATGACAGCCAGGACGACAGGTATAATGACGCAGTAGGATGACAGGCAGGACGACAGGTATAATGACGCAGTAGGATGACACAACAGGACAACAGGTATAATGACGCAGTAAGTTGAAACATCAGGACAACAGGTATAATGACGCAGTAAGATGACAGCCAGAATGACAGGTATACTGACGCAGTAGGATGACACATCAGGACAACACGTATAATGACGCAGTAGGATGACACAACTAGACAACAGGTATAATGACGCGGTAAGGTGACAGGCAGGACGACAGGTATAATGACGCAGTAGGATGACACAACAATACAACAGGTATAATGACGCAGTAAGATGACAGCCAGGACGACAGGTATAATGACGCAGTAGGATGACAGCCAGGACGACAGGTATAATGACGCAGTAGGATGACAGCCAGGACGACAGGTATAATGACGCAGTAGGATGACACAACAGGACGACAGGTATAATGACGCAATAAGTTGACACATCAGGACGACAGGTATAATGACGCAGTAGGATGACAGCCAGGACGACAGGTATAATGACGCAGTAGGATGACAGCCAGGACGACAGGTATAATGACGCAGTAGGATGACAGCCAGGACGACAGGTATAATGACGCAGTAGGATGACACAACAGGACAACAGGTATAATGACGCAGTAAGTTGACACATCAGGACAACAGGTATAATGACGCAGTAAGTTGACACATCAGGACAACAGGTATAATGACACAGTAAGATGACAAGTCGGGATGACACGTATAATGACGCAGTAGGATGACACATCAGGACAACAGGTATAATGACGCAGTAAGATGACAGCCAGGACGACTGGTATAATGACGCAGTAGGATGACACATCAGGTCAACAGGTATAATGACGCAGTCAGATGACAAGTCGGGACAACAGGTATAATTACACAGTAGGATGACACATCAGGACAACAGGTATAATGACGCAGTAAGATGACAGCCAGGACGACACATATAATGACGCAGTCAGATGACACATCAGGACAACAGGTATAATGACGCAGTAAAATGACAGCCAGGACGACAGGTATAATGACGCAGTAAGATGACAGCCAGGACGACAGGTATAATGACGCAGTAGGATGACATATCAGGATGACACGTATAATGACGCAGTAGGATGACACATTGGGACAGCAGGTATAATGACGCAGTAAGTTGACATATCAGGACAACAGGTATAATGACGCAGTAAGATGACAGCCAGGACGACACGTATAATGACGCAGTCAGATGACAAGTCGGGACGACACGTATAATGACGCAGTAGGATGACACATCAGGACAACAGGTATAATGACGCAGTAAGATGACAGCCACAACGACAGGTATAATGACGCAGTAGGATGACACATCAGGACAACAGGTATAATGACGCAGTAAGATGACAGCCAGGACAACATGTATAATGACGCAGTCAGATGACAGCCAGGACGACAGGTATAATGACGCAGTAGGATGACATATCAGGACAACAGGTATAATGACGCAGTAAGATGACAGCCAGGACGACACGTATAATGACGCAGTCAGATGACGAGTCAGGACGACACGTATAATGACGCAGTAGGATGACATATCAGGACAACAGGTATAATGACGCAATGAGATGACAGCCAGGACGACAGGTATAATGACGCAGTGGGATGACACATCAGGACAACAGGTATAATGACGCAATAAGTTGACACACCAGGACAACAGGTATAATGACGCAGTAAGATGACAGCCAGGACGACAGGTATAATGATGTAGGACGGCGATAGCCAGGACGACAGGTATAATGACGCAGTAGAATGACACATCAGGACCACAGGTATAATGACGCAGTAAGATGACAGCCAGGACGACAGGTATAATGACGCAGTAGGATGACAGCCAGGACGACAGGTATAATGACGCAGTAAGATGACAGCCAGGACGACAGGTATAATGACGCAGTAGAATGACACATCAGGACCACAGGTATAATGACGTAGTAAGATGACAGCCAGGACGACAGGTATAATGATGCAGGATGGCGATAGCCAGGACGACAGGTATAATGACGCAGTAAGATGACACATCAGGACAACATGTATAATGACGCAGTAGGATGACACATTAGGATGACACATATAATGACGCAGTAAGATGACAGACAGGACGACACGTATAATGACGCAGTAGGATGACACATCAGGACAGCAGGTATAATGACGCAGTAGGGTGACATATCAGGACAACAGGTATAATGACGCAGTGAGATGACAGCCAGGACGACACGTATAATGACGCAGTCAGATGACAAGTCGGGACAACATGTATAATGACGCAGTAGGATGACACATCAGGACAACAGGTATAATGACGCAGTAAGTTGACACATCAGGACAACAGGTATAATGAGGCAGTAAGATGACACAACTTGACAACAGGTATAATGACACAGTAAGATGACAGCTAGGACGACACGTATAATGACGCAGTAGGATGACATATCAGGACAACAGGTATAATGACGCAGTAAGTTGACACATCAGGACAACAGGTATAATGACGCAGTCAGATGACAAATCGGGATGACACGTATAATGACACAGTCAGATGACAGCCAGGACGACACGAACAATGATGCAGTAGGATGACACATCAGGACAACAGGTATAATGACGCAGTAAGTTGACACATCAGGACAACAGGTATAATGAGGCAGTAAGATGACAGCCAGGACGACAGGTATAATGACGCAGTAGGATGACAGCCAGGACGACAGGTATCATGACGCAGTCAGATGACACATCAGGACAACAGGTTTAATGACGCAGTCACATGATAAATCAGGATGACACGTATAATGACGCAGTAAGGCGACAGCCAGGACAACAGGTATAATGAAGCAGTAAGATGACAAATCAGGATGACACGTATAATGACGCAGTAAGATGACACAACTAGACAACAGGTATAATGACGCAGTAAGGTGACAATTCGGGACGACACGTATAATGACGCCGTAGGATGACATATCAGGACAACAGGTATGATGACGCAGTGAGATGACACAACAAGGCAACAGGTATAATGACGCAGTAAGATGACAGCCAGGACGAAAGCTATAATGACGCAGTAGGATGACACATCAGGACAACAGGTATAATGACGCAGTAAGTTGACGCATCAGGACACCAGGTATAATGACGCAATGAGGCGACATATCAGGAAAACAGGTATAATGACGCAGTAAGATGACAGCCAGGACGACAGGTATAATGACGCAGTAGGATGACAGCCATGACGACACATATAATGACACAGTCAGATGACACATCAGGACAACAGGTATGACGACGCAGTAAGATGACAGCCAGGACGACAGGTATAATGACGCAGTCAGATGACACATCAGGACAACAGGTATAATGACGCAGTCAGATGACGAGTCAGGACAACAGGTAAAATGATGCAGCAAGATGACAGCCAGGACGACACATGTAATGACGCAGTCAGATGACAAATCAGGACAACAGGTATAATGACACAGTAAGATGACAGCTAGGACGACAGGTATCATGACGCAGTCAGATGACACATCAGGACAACAGGTATAATGACGCAGTAAGTTGACATATCAGGACAACAGGTATAATGACGCAGTCAGATGACAGCCAGGACGACAGGTATAATGAAGCAGTAGGATGACACATCAGGACAACAGGTATAATGACGCCGTAGAATGACACATCAGGACAACAGGTATAATGACGCAGTCAGATGACACAACTTGACAACAGGTATAATGACGCAGTAAGATGACAGCCAGGACGACACATATAATGACGCAGTCAGATGACACATCAGGACAACAGGTATAATGACGCAGTGAGATGACAGCCAGGACGACAGGTATAATGACGCAGTAGGATGACAGCCATGACGACAGGTATAATGACGCAGTAAGATGACACATCAGGACAACGGGTATAATGACGCAGTAGGATGACACGTATAATGAGGCAGTAAGATGACAGACAGGACGACACGTATAATGACGCAGTAGGATGACACATCAGGACAGCAGGTATGATGACGCAGTAAGTTGACATATCAGGACAACAGGTATAATGACGCAGTAAGTTGACACATCCGGACCACAGGTATAATGACGCAGTAAGTTGACACATCAGGACAACAGTTATAATGACGCAGTCAGATGACAGCCAGGACGACACGAACAATGACGCAGTAGGACGACACATCAGGACAACAGGTATAATGACGCAGTAAGTTGACACATCAGGACAACAGGTATAATGACGCAGTACGATGACAGCCAGGACGACAGGTATAATGACGCAGTAGGATGACAGCCAGGACGACAGGTATCATGACGCAGTCAGATGACACATCAGGACAACAGGTTTAATGACGCAGTAAGATGACAGCCAGGACGACAGGTATAATGACGCAGTAGGATGACACATCAGGACGACAGGTATAATGACGCAGTAGGATGACACATCAGGACGACAGGTATAATTACGCAGTAGGATGACACATCAGGACAACAGGTATAATGACGCAGTAGGATGACACATCAGGACAACAGGTATAATGACGCAGTAAGTTGACACATCAGGACAACAGGTATAATGACGCAGTAAGATGACAGCCAGGACGATCGGTATAATGACGCAGTAGGATGACACATCAGTACGACAGGTATCATGACGCAGTAGGATGACACATCAGGACAACAGGTATAATGACGCAGTCAGATGACACAACTAGGCAACAGGTATAATGACGCAGTAAGATGACAGCCAGGCCGACACATATAATGACGCAGTCAGATGACAAATCGGGATGACACGTATAATGACACAGTGAGATGACAGCCAGGACGACAGGTATAATGACGCAGTAAGATGAAAGCCAGGACGACAGGTATAATGACGCAGTGAGATGACACAACAAGACAACAGGTATAATGACGCAGTGAGATGACACATCAAGACAACAGGTATAATGACGCAGTAAGATGACAAATCAGGATGACGCGTATAATGACGCAGTTAGACGACAGCCAGGACAACACATATAATGACGCAGTCAGATGACACATCAGGACAACAGGTATAATGATGCAGTAAGATGACAGCCAGGACGACAGGTATCATGACGCAGTCAGATGACACATCAGGACAACAGGTATAATGACGCAGTAAGATGACAGCCAGGACGACACATATAATGAAGCAGTCAGATGACACATCAGGACAACAGGTATAATGACGCAGTAAGATGAAAGCCAGAACGACACGTATAATGACGCAGTCAGATGACGAGTCAGGACGACACGTATAATGACGCAGTCAGATGACAGCCAGGACGACAGGTATAATGAAGCAGTAGGATGACACATCAGGACAACATGTATAATGACGCAGACAGATGACACAACTTGACAACAAGTATAATGACGCAGTAAGGTGACAGCCAGGACGACAGGTATAATGACGCAGTAAGATGATGAATCAGGATGACACGTATAATGACGCAGTAAGGCGACAGCCAGGACGACAGGTATAATGAAACAGTAAGATGAAAAATCAGGATGACACGTATAATGACGCAGTAAGATGACAGCGAGGACGACACGTATAATGACGCAGTCAGTTGACACATCAGGACAACAGGTATAATGACGCAGTCAGATGACAATTCGGGACGACACGTATAATGACGCAGTAGGATGACATATCAGGACAACAGGTATAATGACGCAGTAAGTTGACACATCAGGACAACAGGTATAATGACGCAGTAAGATGACAGCCAGGACGACAGGTATAATGACGCAGTAGGATGACACATCAGGACAACAGGTATAATGACGCAGTCAGATGACACATCAGGACAACAGGTATAATGACGCAGTCAGATGACAGCCAGGACGACTGGTATAATGACGCAGTAGGATGACACATCAGGACAACAGGTATAATGACGCAGTCAGATGACACATCAGGACAACAGGTATAATGATGCAGTAAGATGACAGCCAGGACGACAGGTATCATGACGCAGTCAGATGACACATCAGGACAACAGGTATAATGACGCAGTAAGATGACAGCCAGGACGACACATATAATGACGCAGTCAGATGACACATCAGGACAACAGGTATAATGACGCAGTAAGATGAAAGCCAGGACGACACGTATAATGACGCAGTCAGATGACGAGTCAGGACGACACGTATAATGACGCAGTCAGATGACAGCCAGGACGACAGGTATAATGAAGCAGTAGGATGACACATCAGGACAACATGTATAATGACGCAGACAGATGACACAACTTGACAACAAGTATAATGACGCAGTAAGGTGACAGCCAGGACGACAGGTATAATGACGCAGTAAGATGACAGCCAGGACGACAGGTATAATGACGCAGTAGGATGACACATTAGGACAACAGGTATAATGACGCAGTAGGACGACACATCAGGACAACATGTATAATGACGCAGTAAGATGACAGCCAGGACGACAGGTATAATGACGCAGTAAGATGATAAATCAGGATGACACGTATAATGACGCAGTAGGATGACACATCAGGACAACAGATATAATGACGCAGTCAGATGACACAACTAGGCAACAGGTATAATGACGCAGTAAGGTGACAGGCAGGACGACAGGTATAATTACGCAGTATGGCGACAGCCAGGACGACAGGTATAATGAAGCAGTAAGATGACAAATCAGGACAACAGGTAAAATGATGCAGCAAGATGACAGCCAGGACGACACATATAATGACGCAGTCAGATGACACATCACGACAACAGGTATAATGACGCAGTAAGTTGACATATCAGGACAACAGGTATAATGACGCAGTAAGTTGACACATCAGGACAACAGGTATAATGACGCAGTAAGATGACAGCCAGGAAACCAGGTATAATGACGCAGTGAGATGACACAACAAGACAACAGGTATAATGACGCAGTAAGATGACAGCCAGGACGACAGGTATAATGACGCAGTGAGATGACACAACAAGACAACAGGTATAATGACGCAGTGAGATGACACATCAGGACAACAGGTATAATGACGCAGTAAGTTGACACATCAGGACAACAGGTATAATGACGCAGTGAGATGACAGCCAGGAAACCAGGTATAATGACGCAGTAAGATGACAGCCAGGACGACAGGTATAATGACGCAGTGAGATGACACAACAAGACAACAGGTATAATGACGCAGTAAGATGACAGCCAGGACGACACCTATAATGACGCAGTCAGATGACAATTCGGGACGACACGTATAATGACGCAGTATGATGACATATCAGGACAACAGGTATAATGACGCAGTGAGATGACACAACAAGGCAAAAGGTATAATGACGCAGTAAGATGACAGCCAGGACGACAGGTATAATGACGCAGTAAGATGACAGCCAGGACGACAGGTATAATGACGCAGTAGGATGACACATCAGTACAACAGGTATAATGACGCAGTCAGATGACACAACTAGGCAACAGGTATGATGACGCAGTCAGATGACAGCCAAGACAACAGGTATAATGATGCAGTAAGATGACAGCCAGGACGACAGGTATAATGACGCAGTAAGTTGACACATCAGGACAACAGGTATAATGACGCAGTAAGATGACTGCCAGGACGACAGGTATAATGACGCAGTAGGATGACAGCCAGGACGACAGGTATAATGACGCAGTAAGATGACACATCACGACAACAGGTATAATGACGCAGTAAGATGACATATCAGGACAACAGGTATAATGACGCAGTAAGATGACAGCCAGGACGATAGGTATAATGACGCAGCAGTATGACACATCAGGACAACAGGTATAATGACGCAGTAGGATGACACATCAGGACAACAGGTATAATGACGCAGTAGGATGACACATCAGGATGACACGTATAATGACGCATTAAGATGACAGACAGGACGACAGGTATAATGACGGACTCAGATGACACATCAGGACAACAGGTATAATGATGCAGTAAGTTGACATATCAGGACAACAGGTATAATGACGCAGTAAGATGACAGCCAGGACGATAGGTATAATGGCGCAGCAGTATGACACATCAGGACAACAGGTATAATGACGCAGTAAGTTGACACATCAGGACAACAGGTATAATGACGCAGTAAGATGACAGCCAGGACGACACTTATAATGACGCAGTAGGATGACACATCAGGACAACAGGTATAATGACGCAGTCAGATGACAGCCAGGGCGACACATATAATGATGCAGTCAGATGAAAAATTGGGACGACACGTATGACGCAGTAGGATGACATATCAGGACTACAGGTAAAACGACGCAGTGAGATGTCAAAACAAAACAACAGGTATAATGACGCAGTAAGATGACAGCCAGGACGACAGGTATAATGACGCAGTAGGATGACAGCCAGGACGACACGTATAATGACGCAGTAGGATGACAGCCAGGACGACAGGTATAATGACGCAGTGAGATGACACAACAAGGCAACAGGTATAATGACGCAGTAAGATGACAGCCAGGACGACAGGTAAAATGACGCAGTAGGATGACACATCACGACAACAGGTATAATGACGCAGTAAGTTGACATATCAGGACAACAGGTATAATGACGCAGTAAGATGACAGCCAGGACGACAGGTATAATGATGCAGGACGGCGACAGCCAGGACGACAGGTATAATGACGCAGTCAGATGACAAATCAGGATGACACGTATAATGACGCAGTAAGATGACAGCCAGGACGACAGGTATAATGACGCAGTAGGATGACACATCACGACAACAGGTATAATGACGCAGTAAGTTGACATATCAGGACAACAGGTATAATGACGCAGTAAGATGACAGCCAGGACGACAGGTATAATGAGAAAGGACGGCGACAGCCAGGACGACAGGTATAATGACGCAGTCAGATGACAAATCAGGATGACACGTATAATGACGCAGTAAGATGACAGCCAGGACGACACGTATAATGACGCAGTCAGATGACACATCAGGACAACAGGTATGATGACGTAGTAGGATGACACATCAGGACAACAGGTATAATAACGCAGTAAGTTGACACATCAGGACAGCAGGTATAATGACGCAGTAAGATGACAGCCAGGACGACAGGTATAATGACGCAGTAGGATGACACATCAGTACAACAGGTATAATGACGCAGTAAGATGACAGCCAGGACGACACGTATAATGACGCAGTCAGATGACACATCAGGACAACAGGTATAATGACGCAGTAAGTTGACACATCAGGACAACAGGTATAATGACGCAGTAAGATGACAGCCAGGACACCAGGTATAATGACGCAGTAAGATGACAGCCAGGACGACAGGTATAATGACGCAGTGAGATGACACAACAAGACAACAGGTATAATGACGCAGTAAGATAACAGCCAGGATGACACGTATAATGATGCAGTCAGATGACACATCAGGACAACAGGTATAATGACGCAGTCAGATGACAATTCGGGACGACACGTATAATGACGCAGTAGGATGACATATCAGGACAACAGGTATAATGACGCAGTGAGATGACACAACAAGGCAACAGGTATAATGACGCAGTAAGATGACAGCCAGGACGACAGGTAAAATGACGCAGTAGGATGACACATCACGACAACAGGTATAATGACGCAGTAAGTTGACATATCAGGACAACAGGTATAATGACACAGTAAGATGACAGCCAGGACGACAGGTATAATGATGCAGGACGGCGACAGCCAGGACGACAGGTATAATGACGCAGTCAGATGACAAATCAGGATGACACGTATAATGACGCAGTAAGATGACAGCCAGGACGACAGGTATAATGACGCAGTAGGATGACACATCACGACAACAGGTATAATGACGCAGTAAGTTGACATATCAGGACAACAGGTATAATGACGCAGTAAGATGACAGCCAGGACGACAGGTATTATGAGAAAGGACGGCGACAGCCAGGACGACAGATATAATGACGCAGTCAGATGACAAATCAGGATGACACGTATAATGACGCAGTAAGATGACAGCCAGGACGACACGTATAATGACGCAGTCAGATGACACATCAGGACAACAGGTATAATGACGCAGTAGGATGACACATCAGGACAACAGGTATAATAACGCAGTTAGTTGACACATCAGGACAGCAGGTATAATGACGCAGTAAGATGACAGCCAGGACGACAGGTATAATGACGCAGTAGGATGACACATCAGTACAACAGGTATAATGACGCAGTAAGATGACAGCCAGGACGACACGTATAATTACGCAGTCAGATGACACATCAGGACAACAGGTATAATGACGCAGTAAAATGACAAGTCGGGACGACACGTATAATGACGCAGTCAGATGACACATCAGGACAACAGGTATAATGACGCAGTCAGATGACAAGTCGGGATGACACGTATAATGACGCAGTAGGAAGACATTTCAGGATAACAGGTATAATGACGCAGTGAGATGACACAACAAGACAACAGGTATAATGACGCAGTAAGATGACAGCCAGGACAACATGTATAATGACGCAGTAGGATGACATATCAGGACAACAGGTAAAATGACGCAGTGAGGTGACAGCCAGGACGACAGGTATAATGACGCAGTAGGATGACACATCAGGACAACAGGTATAATGACGCAGTAAGTTGACACATCAGGACACCAGGTATAATGACGCAGTAAGATGACAGCCAGGACGACAGGTATAATGACGCAGTAAGGCCACAGCCAGGACGACAGGTATAATGACGCAGTAGGATGACAAGTCGGGACGACACGTATAATGACGCAGTAGGATGACATATCAGGACAACAGGTATAATGACGCAGTAAGATGACAGCCAAGACAACAGGTATAATGACGCAGTAGGTTGACACATCAGCACACCAGGTATAATGACGCAGTAAAATGACAGCCAGGACAACGGGTATAATGACGCAGTAGGATGACACATCAGGACAACAGGTATAATGACGCAGTAGGATGACACATCAGGACAACAGGTATAATGACGCAGTAAGATGACAGACAGGACGACACGTATAATGACGCAGTGAGATGACACAACAAGACAACAGGCATAATGACGCAGTAAGATGACAGCCAGGACGACAGGTATAATGACGCAGTCAGATGACAAGTCGGGACGACAAGTATAATGACGCAGTAGGATGACATATCAGGACAACAGGTATAATGACGCAGTGAGATGACACAACAAGACAACAGGTATAATGACGCAGTAAGTTGACATATCAGGACAACAGGTATAATGACGCAGTCAGATGACAATTCGGGACGACACGTATAATGACGCAGTAGGATGACATATCAGGACAACAGGTATAATGACGCAGTGAGATGACACAACAAGGCAACAGGTATAATGACGCAGTAAGATGACAGCCAGGACGACAGGTATAATGATGCAGGACGGCGACAGCCAGGACGACAGGTATAATGACGCAGTCAGATGACAAATCAGGATGACACGTATAATGACGCAGTAAGATGACAGCCAGGACGACAGGTATAATGACGCAGTAGGATGACACATCACGACAACAGGTATAATGACGCAGTAAGTTGACATATCAGGACAACAGGTATAATGACGCAGTAAGATGACAGCCAGGACGACAGGTATTATGAGAAAGGACGGCGACAGCCAGGACGACAGGTATAATGACGCAGTCAGATGACAAATCAGGATGACACGTATAATGACGCAGTAAGATGACAGCCAGGACGACACGTATAATGACGCAGTCAGATGACACATCAGGACAACAGGTATAATGACGCAGTAGGATGACACATCAGGACAACAGGTATAATAACGCAGTAAGTTGACACATCAGGACAGCAGGTATAATGACGCAGTAAGATGACAGCCAGGACGACAGCTATAATGACGCAGTAGGATGACACATCAGTACAACAGGTATAATGACGCAGTAAGATGACAGCCAGGACGACACGTATAATGACGCAGTCAGATAACACATCAGGACAACAGGTATAATGACGCAGTAAAATGACAAGTCGGGACGACACGTATAATGACGCAGTCAGATGACACATCAGGACAACAGGTATAATGACGCAGTCAGATGACAAGTCGGGATGACACGTATAATGACGCAGTAGGAAGACATTTCAGGATAACAGGTATAATGACGCAGTGAGATGACACAACAAGACAACAGGTATAATGACGCAGTAAGATGACAGCCAGGACAACATGTATAATGACGCAGTAGGATGACATATCAGGACAACAGGTAAAATGACGCAGTGAGGTGACAGCCAGGACGACAGGTATAATGACGCAGTAGGATGACACATCAGGACAACAGGTATAATGACGCAGTAAGTTGACACATCAGGACACCAGGTATAATGACGCAGTAAGATGACTGCCAGGACGACAGGTATAATGACGCAGTAAGGCCACAGCCAGGACGACAGGTATAATGACGCAGTAGGATGACAAGTCGGGACGACACGTATAATGACGCAGTAGGATGACATATCAGGACAACAGGTATAATGACGCAGTAAGATGACAGCCAAGACAACAGGTATAATGACGCAGTAGGTTGACACATCAGCACACCAGGTATAATGACGCAGTAAAATGACAGCCAGGACAACGGGTATAATGACGCAGTAGGATGACACATCAGGACAACAGGTATAATGACGCAGTAGGATGACACATCAGGACAACAGGTATAATGACGCAGTAAGATGACAGACAGGACGACACGTATAATGACGCAGTGAGATGACACAACAAGACAACAGGCATAATGACGCAGTAAGATGACAGCCAGGACGACAGGTATAATGACGCAGTCAGATGACAAGTCGGGACGACAAGTATAATGACGCAGTAGGATGACATATCAGGACAACAGGTATAATGACGCAGTGAGATGACACAACAAGACAACAGGTATAATGACGCAGTAAGTTGACATATCAGGACAACAGGTATAATGACGCAGTAAGATGACAGCCAGGACGACAGGTATAATGACGCAGTAGGATGACACATCAGGACAACAGGTATAATGACGCAGTCAGATGACACAACTAGGCAACAGGTATAATGACGCAGTAAGATGACAACCAGGACAACAGGTATAATGACGCAGTCAGATGACACATCAGGACAACATGTATAATGACGCAGTAGGATGACAGCCAGGATGACAGGTATAATGACGCAGTAAGATGACAGCCAGGCCGACACATATAATGACGCAGTCAGATGACACAACAAGACAACAGGTATAATAACGCAGTAAGATGACAGCCAGGACGACAGGTATAATGAAGCAGTAGGATGACACATCAGGACAACAGGTATAATGACGCAGTCAGATGACACAACTAGGCAACAGGTATAATGACGCAGTAAGGTGACAGGCCGGACGACAGGTGTAATTACGCAGTATGGCGACAGCCAGGACGACAGGTATAATGAAGCAGTAGGATGACACATCAGGACGACAGGTATAATGAAGCAGTGAGATGACAGCCAGGACGACAGGTATAATGACGCAGTAGGATGACACAACAGGACGACAGGTATAATGACGCAGTAAGTTGACACATCAGGACAACAGGTATAATGACGCAGTAAGATGACTGCCAGGACGACAGGTATAATGACTCAGTAGGATGACAGCCAGGACGACAGGTATAATGACGCAGTAAGATGACACATCACGACAACAGGTATAATGACGCAGTAAGATGACACATCAGGACAACAGGTATAATGACACAGTAAGATGACAGCCAGGACGATAGGTATAATGACGCAGTAAGATGACAGCCAGGACGACAGGTATAATGATGCAGGACGGCGATATCCAGGACGACAGGTATAATGACGCAGTCAGATGACAAGTCGGGACGACACGTATAATGACGCAGTAGGATGACATATCAGGACAACAGGTAAAATGACGCAGTAAGATGACAGCCAAGACAACAGGTATAATGACGCAGTAGGATGACACATCAGGACGACAGGTATAATGACGCAGTAGGATGACACATCAGGACAACAGGTATAATGACGCAGTAGGATGACACATCAGGACATCAGGTATAATGACACAGTAGGATAACAAAACCAGACAACAGGTATAATGACGCAGTAAGGTGACAGGTAGGATGACAGGTATAATGACGTAGTAAGGCGACAGCTAGGACGACAGGTATAATGAAGCAGTAAGATGACAAATCAGGATGACGCGTATAATGACGCAGTTAGATGACAGCCAGGACGACACATATAATGACGCAGTCAGATGACACGTCAGGACAACAGGTATAATGACGCAGTCAGATGACAGCCAGGACGACAGGTATAATGACGCAGTAGGATGACACATCAGGACAACAGGTATCATGACGCAGTCAGATGACAAATCGGGATGACACGTATAATGACGCAGTAGGATGACACATCAGGACAACAGGTATAATGACGCGGTCAAATGACAGCCTGGACGACACATATAATGACGCAGTGAGATGACAGCCAGGACGACAGGTATGATGACGCAGTGGGATGACACATCAGGACAACAGGTATAATGACGCAGTAGGATGACACATCAGGACAACAGGTATAATGACGCAGTCAGAGGACAAATCGGGATGACACGTATAATGACACAGTAAGATGACAGCCAGGACGACACGTATAATGACGCAGTAGGATGACACATCAGGACAACAGGTATAATGACGCAATAAGTTGACACATCAGGACAACAGGTATAATGACGCAGTAAGATGACAGCCAGGACGACAGGTATAATGACGCAGTCAGATGACACAACAGGACAACAGGTATAATGACGCAGTAAGTTGACATATCAGGACAACAGGTATAATGACACAGTCAGATGACAGCCAGGACGACAGGTATAATGACGCAGTAGGATGACACATCAGGACAACAGGTATAATGACGCAGTAGGATGACACATCAGGACAACAGATATAATGACGCAGTCAGATGACACAACTTGACAACAGGTATAATGACGCAGTAAGGTGACAGGCAGGACAACAGGTATAATGACGCAGTAAGGCCACAGCCAGGACGACAGGTATAATGAAGCAGTAAGATGACAAATCAGGACAACAGGTATAATGAAGCAGTAAGATGACAAATCAGGACGACAGGTATAATGACGCAGTAGGTTGACACATCAGCACACCAGGTATAATGACGCAGTAAAATGACAGCCAGGACAACAGGTATAATGACGCAGTAGGATGACACATCAGGACAACAGGTAAAATGACGCAGTAGGATGACACATCAGGACAACAGGTATAATGATGCAGTAAGATGACAGACAGGACGACACGTATAATGACGCAGTGAGATGACACAACAAGACAACAGGTATAATGACGCAGTAAGATGACAGCCAGGACGACAGGTATAATGACGCAGTCAGATGACAAGTCTGGACGACAAGTATAATGACGCAGTAGGATGACATATCAGGACAACAGGTATAATGACGCAGTGAGATGACACAACAAGACAACAGGTATAATGACGCAGTAAGTTGACATATCAGGACAACAGGTATAATGACGCAGTAAGATGACAGCCAGGACGACAGGTATAATGACGCAGTAGGATGACACATCAGGACAACAGGTATAATGACGCAGTAGGATGACACATCAGGACAACAGGTATAATAACGCAGTGAGTTGACACATCAGGACAACAGGTATAATGACGCAGTTAGATGACAGCCAGGACGACAGGTATAATGTCGCAGTAGGATGACACATCAGGACAACAGGTATCATGACGCAGTCAGATGACAAATCGGGATGACACGTATAATGACGCAGTAGGATGACACATCAGGACAACAGGTATCATGACGCGGTCAGATGACAGCCTGGACGACACATATAATGACGTAGTCAGATGACACATCAGGACAACAGGTATAATGACTCAGTAAGATGACAGCCTGGACGACACATACAATGATGCAGTCAGATGACAAATCGGGACGACACGTATGACGCAGTAGGATGACATATCAGGACTACAGGTAAAACGACGCAGTGAGATGTCACAACAAAACAACAGGTATAATGACGCAGTAAGATGACAGCCAGGACGACAGGTATAATGACGCAGTAGGATGACAGCCAGGACGACACGTATAATGACGCAGTAGGATGACACATCAGGACAACAGGTATAATGACGCAGTCAGATGACACAACTTGACAACAGGTATAATGACGCAGTCAGATGACAAATCAGGACAACAGGTATAATGACGCAGTAAGATGATAGCCTGGATGACACATATAATGACGCAGTCAGATGACACATCAGGACAACAGGTATAATGACGCAGTCAGATGACAAGTCGGGACGACACGTATAATGACGCAGTAGGATGACATATCTGGACAACAGGTAAAATGACGCAGTGAGATGTCACAACAAGACAACAGGTATAATGACGCAGTAAGATGACAGCCAGGACAACAGGTATAATGACGCAGTCAGATGACATATCGGGACGACAGGTATAATGAAGCAGTAAGATGACAAATCGGGATGACACGTATAATGACGCAGTAAGATGACAGCCAGGATGACACATATAATGACGCAGTCAAATGACACATCAGGACAACAGGTATAATGACGCAGTCAGATGAAAGCCAGGACGACACATATAATGACGCACTCAGATGACACATCAGGACAACAGGTATAATGACGCAGTCAGATGACAAGTCGGGACGACACGTATAATGACGCAGTAGGATGACATATCAGGACAACAGGTATAATGACGCAGTAAGTTGACAAATCAGGACAACAGGTATAATGACGCAGTCAGATGACACATCAGGACAACAGGTATAATGACGCAGTAAAATGACAGCCAGGACGACAGGTATAATGACGCAGTGAGATGACACAACAAGACAACAGGTATAATGACGCAGTAAGATGACAGCCAGGACAACAGGTATAATGATGCAGTCGGATGACAGCCAGGACAACAGGTATAATGACGCAGTAGGATGACAGCCAGGACGACACGTATAATGACGCAGTAGGATGACACAACAGGAAAACAGGTATAATGACGCAGTACGTTGACACATCAGGACAACAGGTATAATGACGCAGTAAGATGACAAGTCGGGACGACACGTATAATGACGCAGTAGGATGACATATCAGGACAACAGGTAAAATGACGCAGTAAGATGACAGCCAAGACAACAGGTATAATGACGCAGTAAGATGACAGCCAGGACGACAGGTATAATGACGCAGTAGGATGACACATCAGGACAACAGGTATAATGACGCAGTAGGATGACACATCAGGAAAACAGGTATAATGACGCAGTAAGATGACAGCCAAGACAACAGGTATAATGACGCAGTAGGTTGACACATCAGCACACCAGGTATAATGACGCAGTAAAATGACAGCCAGGACAACAGGTATAATGACGCAGTAGGATGACACATCAGGACAACAGGTATAATGATGCAGTAAGATGACAGACAGGACGACACGTATAATGACGCAGTGAGATGACACAACAAGACAACAGGTATAATGACGCAGTAAGATGACAGCCAGGACGACAGGTATAATGACGCAGTCAGATGACAAGTCGGGACGACAAGTATAATGACGCAGTAGGATGACATATCAGGACAACAGGTATAATGACGCAGTGAGATGACACAACAAGACAACAGGTATAATGACGCAGTAAGTTGACATATCAGGACAACAGGTATAATGACGCAGTAAGATGACAGCCAGGACGACAGGTATAATGACGCAGTAGGATGACACATCAGGACAACAGGTATAATGACGCAGTAGGATGACACATCAAGACAACAGGTATAATGACGCAGTAGGATGACACATCAGGACAACAGGTATCATGACGCAGTCAGATGACAAATCGGGATGACACGTATAATGACGCAGTAGGATGACACATCAGGACAACAGGTATCATGACGCGGTCAGATGACAGCCTGGACGACACATATAATGACGTAGTCAGATGACACATCAGGACAACAGGTATAATGACGCAGTAAGATGACAGCCTGGACGACACATACAATGATGCAGTCAGATGACAAATCGGGACGACACGTATGACGCAGTAGGATGACATATCAGGACTACAGGTAAAACGACGCAGTGAGATGTCACAACAAAACAACAGGTATAATGACGCAGTAAGATGACAGCCAGGACGACAGGTATAATGACGCAGTAGGATGACACATCAGGACGACAGGTATAATGACGCAGTAGGATGACACATCAGGACAACAGGTATAATGACGCAGTAGGATGACACATCAGGACATCAGGTATAATGACACAGTAGGATAACAAAACCAGACAACAGGTATAATGACGCAGTAAGGTGACAGGTAGGATGACAGGTATAATGACGTAGTAAGGCGACAGCTAGGACGACAGGTATAATGAAGCAGTAAGATGACAAATCAGGATGACGCGTATAATGACGCAGTTAGATGACAGCCAGGACGACACATATAATGACGCAGTCAGATGACACGTCAGGACAACAGGTATAATGACGCAGTCAGATGACAGCCAGGACGACAGGTATAATGACGCAGTAGGATGACACATCAGGACAACAGGTATCATGACGCAGTCAGATGACAAATCGGGATGACACGTATAATGACGCAGTAGGATGACACATCAGGACAACAGGTATAATGACGCGGTCAAATGACAGCCTGGACGACACATATAATGACGCAGTGAGATGACAGCCAGGACGACAGGTATGATGACGCAGTGGGATGACACATCAGGACAACAGGTATAATGACGCAGTAGGATGACACATCAGGACAACAGGTATAATGACGCAGTCAGAGGACAAATCGGGATGACACGTATAATGACACAGTAAGATGACAGCCAGGACGACACGTATAATGACGCAGTAGGATGACACATCAGGACAACAGGTATAATGACGCAATAAGTTGACACATCAGGACAACAGGTATAATGACGCAGTAAGATGACAGCCAGGACGACAGGTATAATGACGCAGTCAGATGACACAACAGGACAACAGGTATAATGACGCAGTAAGTTGACATATCAGGACAACAGGTATAATGACACAGTCAGATGACAGCCAGGACGACAGGTATAATGACGCAGTAGGATGACACATCAGGACAACAGGTATAATGACGCAGTAGGATGACACATCAGGACAACAGATATAATGACGCAGTCAGATGACACAACTTGACAACAGGTATAATGACGCAGTAAGGTGACAGGCAGGACAACAGGTATAATGACGCAGTAAGGCCACAGCCAGGACGACAGGTATAATGAAGCAGTAAGATGACAAATCAGGACAACAGGTATAATGAAGCAGTAAGATGACAAATCAGGACGACAGGTATAATGACGCAGTAGGTTGACACATCAGCACACCAGGTATAATGACGCAGTAAAATGACAGCCAGGACAACAGGTATAATGACGCAGTAGGATGACACATCAGGACAACAGGTAAAATGACGCAGTAGGATGACACATCAGGACAACAGGTATAATGATGCAGTAAGATGACAGACAGGACGACACGTATAATGACGCAGTGAGATGACACAACAAGACAACAGGTATAATGACGCAGTAAGATGACAGCCAGGACGACAGGTATAATGACGCAGTCAGATGACAAGTCTGGACGACAAGTATAATGACGCAGTAGGATGACATATCAGGACAACAGGTATAATGACGCAGTGAGATGACACAACAAGACAACAGGTATAATGACGCAGTAAGTTGACATATCAGGACAACAGGTATAATGACGCAGTAAGATGACAGCCAGGACGACAGGTATAATGACGCAGTAGGATGACACATCAGGACAACAGGTATAATGACGCAGTAGGATGACACATCAGGACAACAGGTATAATAACGCAGTGAGTTGACACATCAGGACAACAGGTATAATGACGCAGTTAGATGACAGCCAGGACGACAGGTATAATGTCGCAGTAGGATGACACATCAGGACAACAGGTATCATGACGCAGTCAGATGACAAATCGGGATGACACGTATAATGACGCAGTAGGATGACACATCAGGACAACAGGTATCATGACGCGGTCAGATGACAGCCTGGACGACACATATAATGACGTAGTCAGATGACACATCAGGACAACAGGTATAATGACTCAGTAAGATGACAGCCTGGACGACACATACAATGATGCAGTCAGATGACAAATCGGGACGACACGTATGACGCAGTAGGATGACATATCAGGACTACAGGTAAAACGACGCAGTGAGATGTCACAACAAAACAACAGGTATAATGACGCAGTAAGATGACAGCCAGGACGACAGGTATAATGACGCAGTAGGATGACAGCCAGGACGACACGTATAATGACGCAGTAGGATGACACATCAGGACAACAGGTATAATGACGCAGTCAGATGACACAACTTGACAACAGGTATAATGACGCAGTCAGATGACAAATCAGGACAACAGGTATAATGACGCAGTAAGATGATAGCCTGGATGACACATATAATGACGCAGTCAGATGACACATCAGGACAACAGGTATAATGACGCAGTCAGATGACAAGTCGGGACGACACGTATAATGACGCAGTAGGATGACATATCTGGACAACAGGTAAAATGACGCAGTGAGATGTCACAACAAGACAACAGGTATAATGACGCAGTAAGATGACAGCCAGGACAACAGGTATAATGACGCAGTCAGATGACATATCGGGACGACAGGTATAATGAAGCAGTAAGATGACAAATCGGGATGACACGTATAATGACGCAGTAAGATGACAGCCAGGATGACACATATAATGACGCAGTCAAATGACACATCAGGACAACAGGTATAATGACGCAGTCAGATGAAAGCCAGGACGACACATATAATGACGCACTCAGATGACACATCAGGACAACAGGTATAATGACGCAGTCAGATGACAAGTCGGGACGACACGTATAATGACGCAGTAGGATGACATATCAGGACAACAGGTATAATGACGCAGTAAGTTGACAAATCAGGACAACAGGTATAATGACGCAGTCAGATGACACATCAGGACAACAGGTATAATGACGCAGTAAAATGACAGCCAGGACGACAGGTATAATGACGCAGTGAGATGACACAACAAGACAACAGGTATAATGACGCAGTAAGATGACAGCCAGGACAACAGGTATAATGATGCAGTCGGATGACAGCCAGGACAACAGGTATAATGACGCAGTAGGATGACAGCCAGGACGACACGTATAATGACGCAGTAGGATGACACAACAGGAAAACAGGTATAATGACGCAGTACGTTGACACATCAGGACAACAGGTATAATGACGCAGTAAGATGACAAGTCGGGACGACACGTATAATGACGCAGTAGGATGACATATCAGGACAACAGGTAAAATGACGCAGTAAGATGACAGCCAAGACAACAGGTATAATGACGCAGTAAGATGACAGCCAGGACGACAGGTATAATGACGCAGTAGGATGACACATCAGGACAACAGGTATAATGACGCAGTAGGATGACACATCAGGAAAACAGGTATAATGACGCAGTAAGATGACAGCCAAGACAACAGGTATAATGACGCAGTAGGTTGACACATCAGCACACCAGGTATAATGACGCAGTAAAATGACAGCCAGGACAACAGGTATAATGACGCAGTAGGATGACACATCAGGACAACAGGTATAATGATGCAGTAAGATGACAGACAGGACGACACGTATAATGACGCAGTGAGATGACACAACAAGACAACAGGTATAATGACGCAGTAAGATGACAGCCAGGACGACAGGTATAATGACGCAGTCAGATGACAAGTCGGGACGACAAGTATAATGACGCAGTAGGATGACATATCAGGACAACAGGTATAATGACGCAGTGAGATGACACAACAAGACAACAGGTATAATGACGCAGTAAGTTGACATATCAGGACAACAGGTATAATGACGCAGTAAGATGACAGCCAGGACGACAGGTATAATGACGCAGTAGGATGACACATCAGGACAACAGGTATAATGACGCAGTAGGATGACACATCAAGACAACAGGTATAATGACGCAGTAGGATGACACATCAGGACAACAGGTATCATGACGCAGTCAGATGACAAATCGGGATGACACGTATAATGACGCAGTAGGATGACACATCAGGACAACAGGTATCATGACGCGGTCAGATGACAGCCTGGACGACACATATAATGACGTAGTCAGATGACACATCAGGACAACAGGTATAATGACGCAGTAAGATGACAGCCTGGACGACACATACAATGATGCAGTCAGATGACAAATCGGGACGACACGTATGACGCAGTAGGATGACATATCAGGACTACAGGTAAAACGACGCAGTGAGATGTCACAACAAAACAACAGGTATAATGACGCAGTAAGATGACAGCCAGGACGACAGGTATAATGACGCAGTAGGATGACAGCCAGGACGACACGTATAATGACGCAGTAGGATGACAGCCAGGACGACAGGTATAATGACGCAGTAGGATGACAGCCAGGACGACACGTATAATGACGCAGTAGGATGACAGCCAGGACGACAGGTATAATGACGCAGTAAGATGACAGCCAGGACGACACGTATAATGACGCAGTCAGATGACACATCAGGACAACAGGTATAATGACGCATTAAGATGATAGCCTGGATGACACATATAATGACGCAGTCAGATGACACATCAGGACAACAGGTATAATGACGCAGTCAGATGACAAGTCGGTACGACACGTATAATGACGCAGTAGGATGACATATCTGGACAACAGGTAAAATGACGCAGTGAGATGTCACAACAAGACAACAGGTATAATGACGCAGTAAGATGACAGCCAGGACAACAGGTATAATGACGCAGTCAGATGACATATCGGGACGACAGGTATAATGACGCAGTAGGATGACACATCAGGACAACAGGTATAATGACGCAGTGAGATGACACAACAGGAGAACAGGTATAATGACGCAGTACGATGACAGCCTGGACGACATATATAATGACGCAGTCAGATGACACAACAAGACAACAGGAATAATGACACAGTAAGATGACAGCCAGGACGACAGGTATAATGACGCAGTAGGATGACAGCCAGGACGACAGGTATAATGACGCAGTAGGATGACAGCCAGGACGACAGGTATAATGACGCAGTAGGATGACACATCACGACAACAGGTATAATGACGCAGTAAGTTGACATATCAGGACAACAGGTATAATGACGCAGTAAGTTGACACATCAGGACAACAGGTATAATGACGCAGTAAGATGACAGCCAGGAAACCAGGTATAATGACGCAGTGAGATGACACAACAAGACAACAGGTATAATGACGCAGTAAGATGACAGCCAGGACGACAGGTATAATGACGCAGTGAGATGACACAACAAGACAACAGGTATAATGACGCAGTGAGATGACACATCAGGACAACAGGTATAATGACGCAGTAAGTTGACACATCAGGACAACAGGTATAATGACGCAGTAAGATGACAGCCAGGAAACCAGGTATAATGACGCAGTAAGATGACAGCCAGGACGACAGGTATAATGACGCAGTGAGATGACACAACAAGACAACAGGTATAATGACGCAGTAAGATGACAGCCAGGACGACACCTATAATGACGCAGTCAGATGACAATTCGGGACGACACGTATAATGACGCAGTAGGATGACATATCAGGACAACAGGTATAATGACGCAGTGAGATGACACAACAAGGCAAAAGGTATAATGACGCAGTAAGATGACAGAGAGGACGACAGGTATAATGACGCAGTGAGATGACAGCCAGGACGACAGGTATAATGACGGACTCAGATGACACATCAGGACAACAGGTATAATGACGCAGTAGGATGACACATCAGGACAACAGGTATAATAACGCAGTAAGTTGACACATCAGGACAGCAGGTATAATGACGCAGTAAGATGACAGCCAGGACGACAGGTATAATGACGCAGTAGGATGACACATCAGTACAACAGGTATAATGACGCAGTCAGATGACACAACTAGGCAACAGGTATAATGACGCAGTCAGATGACAGCCAAGACAACAGGTATAATGATGCAGTAAGATGACAGCCAGGACGACAGGTATAATGACGCAGTAAGTTGACATATCAGGACAACAGGTATAATAACGCAGTGAGATGACGAGTCAGGACAACACGTTTAATGACGCAGTAGGATGACACATCAGGACAACAGGTATAATGACGCAGAAAGATGACAGCCAGGACAACACGTATAATGACGCAGTAAGGCCACAGCTAGGACGACAGGTATAATGAAGCAGTAAGATGACAAGTCGGGACGACACGTATAATGACGCAGTAGGATGACATATCAGGACAAAAGGTATAATGACGCAGTAGGATGACACATCAGGACAACAGGTACAATGACGCAGTCAGATGACAAATCGGGATGACACGTATAATGACACAGTGAGATGACATCCAGGACGACACGTATGATGACGCAGTCAGATGACACATCAGGACAACAGGTATAATGACGCGGTAAGATGACAGGCAGGACGACACATATAATGACGCAGTCAGATGACACATCAGGACAACAGGTATAATGACGCAGTAGGATGACACATCAGGACAACAGGTATAATGACGAAGTCAGAGGACAAATCGGGATGACACGTATAATGACACAGTAAGATGACAGCCAGGACGACACGTATAATGACGCAGTAGGATGACACATCAGGACAACAGGTATAATGACGCAGTAGGATGACATATCAGGACAACAGGTATAATGACGCAGTGAGATGACACAACAAGACAACAGGTATAATGACGCAGTAAGTTGACATATCAGGACAACAGGTATAATGACGCAGTAAGATGACAGCCAGGACGACAGGTATAATGACGCAGTAGGATGACACATCAGGACAACAGGTATAATGACGCAGTAGGATGACACATCAGGACAACAGGTATAATGACGCAGTAGGATGACACATCAGGACAACAGGTATAATAACGCAGTAAGTTGACACATCAGGACAACAGGTATAATGACGCAGTAGGATGACACATCAGGACAACAGGTATCATGACGCAGTCAGATGACAAATCGGGATGACACGTATAATGACGCAGTAGGATGACACATCAGGACAACAGGTATCATGACGCAGTCAGATGACAAATCGGGATGACACGTATAATGACGCAGTAGGATGACACATCAGGACAACAGGTATAATGACGCGGTCAGATGACAGCCTGGACGACACATATAATGACGCAGTCAGATGACACATCAGGACAACAGGTATAATGACGCAGTAAGATGACAGCCTGGACGACACATATAATGATGCAGTCAGATGACAAATCGGGACGACACGTATGACGCAGTAGGATGACATATCAGGACTACAGGTAAAACAACGCAGTGAGATGTCACAACAAAACAACAGGTATAATGACGCAGTAAGATGACAGCCAGGACGACAGGTATAATGACGCAGTAGGATGACAGCCAGGACGACACGTATAATGACGCAGTAGGATGACAGCCAGGACGACAGGTATAATGACGCAGTAAGATGACAGCCAGGACGACACATTTAATGACGCAGTCAGATGACACATCAGGACAACAGGTAAAATGACGCAGTACGATGACAGCCAAGACAACAGGTATAATGACGCAGTAAGATGACAGCCAGGACGACAGGTATAATGATGCAGGACGGCGATAGCCAGGACGACAGGTATAATGACGCAGTCAGATGACAAGTCGGGACGACACGTATAATGACACAGTAGGATGACACATCAGGACAACAGGTATAATGACGCAGTCAGATGACAAATCGGGATGACACATATAATGACGCAGTCAGATGACAAATCGGGATGACACGTATAATGACACAGTAAGATGACAGCCAGGACGACACGTATAATGACGCAGTCAGATGACACATCAGGACAACAGGTATAATGACGCATTAAGATGATAGCCTGGATGACACATATAATGACGCAGTCAGATGACACATCAGGACAACAGGTATAATGACGCAGTCAGATGACAAGTCGGGACGACACGTATAATGACGCAGTAGGATGACATATCTGGACAACAGGTAAAATGACGCAGTGAGATGTCACAACAAGACAACAGGTATAATGACGCAGTAAGATGACAGCCAGGACAACAGGTATAATGACGCAGTCAGATGACATATCGGGACGACAGGTATAATGAAGTAGTGAGATGACAAATCGGGATGACACGTATAATGACGCAGTAAGATGACAGCCAGGACGACACATATAATGACGCAGTCAGATGACACATCAGGACAACAGGTATAATGACGCAGTCAGATGAAAGCCAGGACGACACATATAATGACGCAGTCAGATGACACATCAGGACAACAGGTATAATGACGCAGTCAGATGACAAGTCGGGACGACACGTATAATGACGCAGTAGGATGACATATCAGGACAACAGGTAAAATGACGCAGTAAGATGACAGCCAAGACAACAGGTATAATGACGCAGTAAGATGACAGCCAGGACGACAGGTATAATGAAGTAGTAGGATGACACATCAGGACAACAGGTATAATTACGCAATAGGATGACAAAACCAGACAACAGGTATAATGACGCAGTAAGGTGACAGGTAGGACGACAGGTATAATGACGTAGTAAGGCGACAGCCAGGACAACAGGTATAATGACGCAGTCAGATGACAGCCAGGACGACAGGTATAATGACGCAGTCAGATGACACAACTTGACAACAGATATAATGACGCAGTCAGATGACACAACTTGACAACAGGTATAATGACGCAGTAAGGTGACAGGCAGGACAACAGGTATAATGACGCAGTAAGGCCACAGCCAGGACGACAGGTATAATGAAGCAGTAAGATGACAAATCTGGACAACAGGTATAATGACGCAGTATGATGACAGCCAGGACGACAGGTATAATGACGCAGTCAGATGACACAACTTGACAACAGGTATAATGACGCAGTAGGATGACACATCAGGACAACAGGTATCATGACGCAGTCAGATGACAAATCGGGATGACACGTATAATGACGCAGTAGGATGACACATCAGGACAACAGGTATCATGACGCAGTCAGATGACAAATCGGGATGACACGTATAATGACGCAGTAGGATGACACATCAGGACAACAGGTATAATGACGCGGTCAGATGACAGCCTGGACGACACATATAATGACGCAGTCAGATGACACATCAGGACAACAGGTATAATGACGCAGTAAGATGACAGCCTGGACGACACATATAATGATGCAGTCAGATGACAAATCGGGACGACACGTATGACGCAGTAGGATGACATATCAGGACTACAGGTAAAACAACGCAGTGAGATGTCACAACAAAACAACAGGTATAATGACGCAGTAAGATGACAGCCAGGACGACAGGTATAATGACGCAGTAGGATGACAGCCAGGACGACACGTATAATGACGCAGTAGGATGACAGCCAGGACGACAGGTATCATGACGCAGTAAGATGACAGCCAGGACGACACATTTAATGACGCAGTCAGATGACACATCAGGACAACAGGTAAAATGACGCAGTACGATGACAGCCAAGACAACAGGTATAATGACGCAGTAAGATGACAGCCAGGACGACAGGTATAATGATGCAGGACGGCGATAGCCAGGACGACAGGTATAATGACGCAGTCAGATGACAAGTCGGGACGACACGTATAATGACACAGTAGGATGACACATCAGGACAACAGGTATAATGACGCAGTCAGATGACAAATCGGGATGACACATATAATGACGCAGTCAGATGACAAATCGGGATGACACGTATAATGACACAGTAAGATGACAGCCAGGACGACACGTATAATGACGCAGTCAGATGACACATCAGGACAACAGGTATAATGACGCATTAAGATGATAGCCTGGATGACACATATAATGACGCAGTCAGATGACACATCAGGACAACAGGTATAATGACGCAGTCAGATGACAAGTCGGGACGACACGTATAATGACGCAGTAGGATGACATATCTGGACAACAGGTAAAATGACGCAGTGAGATGTCACAACAAGACAACAGGTATAATGACGCAGTAAGATGACAGCCAGGACAACAGGTATAATGACGCAGTCAGATGACATATCGGGACGACAGGTATAATGAATTAGTGAGATGACAAATCGGGATGACACGTATAATGACGCAGTAAGATGACAGCCAGGACGACACATATAATGACGCAGTCAGATGACACATCAGGACAACAGGTATAATGACGCAGTCAGATGAAAGCCAGGACGACACATATAATGACGCAGTCAGATGACACATCAGGACAACAGGTATAATGACGCAGTCAGATGACAAGTCGGGACGACACGTATAATGACGCAGTAGGATGACATATCAGGACAACAGGTAAAATGACGCAGTAAGATGACAGCCAAGACAACAGGTATAATGACGCAGTAAGATGACAGCCAGGACGACAGGTATAATGAAGTAGTAGGATGACACATCAGGACAACAGGTATAATTACGCAGTAGGATGACAAAACCAGACAACAGGTATAATGACGCAGTAAGGTGACAGGTAGGACGACAGGTATAATGACGTAGTAAGGCGACAGCCAGGACAACAGGTATAATGACGCAGTCAGATGACAGCCAGGACGACAGGTATAATGACGCAGTCAGATGACACAACTTGACAACAGATATAATGACGCAGTCAGATGACACAACTTGACAACAGGTATAATGACGCAGTAAGGTGACAGGCAGGACAACAGGTATAATGACGCAGTAAGGCCACAGCCAGGACGACAGGTATAATGAAGCAGTAAGATGACAAATCTGGACAACAGGTATAATGACGCAGTATGATGACAGCCAGGACGACAGGTATAATGACGCAGTCAGATGACACAACTTGACAACAGGTATAATGACGCAGTAAGGTGACAGGCAGGACAACAGGTATAATGACGCAGTAAGGCCACAGCCAGGACGACAGGTATAATGAAGCAGTAAGATGACAAATCTGGACAACAGGTATAATGACGCAGTATGATGACAGCCAGGACGACAGGTATAATGACGCAGTAAAATGACAGCCAGGACGACAGGTATAATGACGCGTTGAGATGACACAACAAGACAACAGGTATAATGACGCAGTAAGATGGCAGCCAGGACGACAGGTATAATGACGCAGTAAGTTGACAAATCAGGACAACAGGTATAATGACGCAGTAGGATGACAGCCAGGACGACAGGTATAATGACGCAGTAGGATGACACAACAGGACAACAGGTAAAATGACGCAGTAAGTTGACAAATCAGGACAACAGGTATAATGACGCAGTAAGATGACAGCCAGGACGACAGGTATAATGACGCAGTAGGATGACACATCAGGACAACAGGTATAATGACGCAGTAGGATGACAGCCAGGACGACACGTATAATGACGCAGTCAGATGACGAGTCATGACGACACGTATAATGACGCAGTAGGATGACACATCAGGACAATTGGTATAATGACGCAGTGAGGTGACAGCCAGGACGACAGGTATAATGACGCAGTGGGATGACACATCAGGACAAAAGGTATAATGACGCAGTCAGATGACAAATCGGGATGACACGTATAATGACACAGTAAGATGACAGCCAGGACGACACGTATAATAACGCAGTAGGATGACACATCAGGACAACAGGTATAATGACGCAGTAGGATGACAAAACCAGACAACAGGTATAATGACGCAGTAAGGTGACAGGTAGGACGACAGGTATAATGACGTAGTAAGGCGACAGCCAGGACGACAGGTATAATGAAGCAGTAAGATGACAAATCAGGATGACGCGTATAATGACGCAGTTAGATGACAGCCAGGACGACACATATAATGACGCAGTCAGATGACACGTCAGGACAACAGGTATAATGACGCAGTCAGATGACAACCAGGACGACACGTATAATGACGCAGTAGGATGACATATCAGGACAACAGGTATAATGACGCAGTGAGATGACAGCCAGGACGACAGGTATGATGACGCAGTGGGATGACACATCAGGACAACAGGTATAATGACGCAGTAGGATGACACATCAGGACAACAGGTATAATGACGCAGTCAGAGGACAAATCGGGATGACACGTATAATGACACAGTAAGATGACAGCCAGGACGACACGTATAATGACGCAGTGGGATGACACATCAGGACAACAGGTATAATGACGCAGTAAGTTGACACATCAGGACAACAGGTATAATGACGCAGTAGGATGACAAAACCAGACAACAGGTATAATGACGCAGTAAGGTGACAGGTAGGACGACAGGTATAATGACGTAGTAAGGCGACAGCCAGGACGACAGGTATAATGAAGCAGTAAGATGACAAATCAGGATGACGCGTATAATGACGCAGTTAGATGACAGCCAGGACGACACATATAATGACGCAGTCAGATGACACGTCAGGACAACAGGTATAATGACGCAGTCAGATGACAACCAGGACGACACGTATAATGACGCAGTAGGATGACATATCAGGACAACAGGTATAATGACGCAGTGAGATGACAGCCAGGACGACAGGTATGATGACGCAGTGGGATGACACATCAGGACAACGGGTATAATGACGCAGTAGGATGACACATCAGGACAACAGGTATAATGACGCAGTCAGAGGACAAATCGGGATGACACGTATAATGACACAGTAAGATGACAGCCAGGACGACACGTATAATGACGCAGTGGGATGACACATCAGGACAACAGGTATAATGACGCAATAAGTTGACACATCAGGACAACAGGTATAATGACGCAGTCAGATGACAGCCAGGACGACAGGTATAATGACGCAGTAGGATGACACATCAGGACAACAGGTATAATGACGCAGTAGGATGACACATCAGGACAACAGATATAATGACGCAGTCAGATGACACAACTTGACAACAGGTATAATGACGCAGTAAGGTGACAGGCAGGACAACAGGTATAATGACGCAGTAAGGCCACAGCCAGGACGACAGGTATAATGAAGCAGTAAGATGACAAATCTGGACAACACGTATAATGACGCAGTATGATGACAGCCAGGACGACAGGTATAATGACGCAGTAAAATGACAGCCAGGACGACAGGTATAATGACGCGTTGAGATGACACAACAAGACAACAGGTATAATGACGCAGTAAGATGGCAGCCAGGACGACAGGTATAATGACGGAGTAAGTTGACAAATCAGGACAACAGGTATAATGACGCAGTAGGATGACAGCCAGGACGACACGTATAATGACGCAGTCAGATGACGAGTCATGACGACACGTATAATGACGCAGTAGGATGACACATCAGGACAATTGGTATAATGACGCAGTGAGGTGACAGCCAGGACGACAGGTATAATGACGCAGTGGGATGACACATCAGGACAAAAGGTATAATGACGCAGTCAGATGACAAATCGGGATGACACGTGTAATGACACAGTAAGATGACAGCCAGGACGACACGTATAATAACGCAGTAGGATGACACATCAGGACAACAGGTATAATGACGCAGTAGGATGACAAAACCAAGCAACAGGTATAATGACGCAGTAAGGTGACAGGTAGGACGACAGGTATAATGACGCAGTGGGATGACACATCAGGACAAAAGGTATAATGACGCAGTCAGATGACAAATCGGGATGACACGTATAATGACACAGTAAGATGACAGCCAGGACGACACGTATAATAACGCAGTAGGATGACACATCAGGACAACAGGTATAATGACGCAGTAGGATGACAAAACCAGACAACAGGTATAATGACGCAGTAAGGTGACAGGTAGGACGACAGGTATAATGACGTAGTCAGATGACGAGTCAGGACGACAGGTATAATGACGTAGTCAGATGACGAGTCAGGACGACACGTATAATGACGCAGTAGGATGACATATCAGGACAACACGTACAATGACGCAGTAGGATGACATATCAGGACAACAGGTATAATGACGCAGTGAGATGACAGCCAGGACGACAGGTATAATGAAGCAGTAGGATGACACATCAGGACAACAGGTATAATTACGCAGTAGGATGACACATCAGGACAACAGGTATAATGACGCAGTAGGATGACACATCAGGACAACAGGTATAATGACGCAGTAAGTTGACATATCAGGACAACAGGTATAATGACGCAGTAAGATGACAGCCAGGACGACACGTATAATGACGCAGTAGGATGACATATCAGGACAACACGTACAATGACGCAGTAGGATGACATATCAGGACAACAGGTATAATGACGCAGTGAGATGACAGCCAGGACGACAGGTATAATGACGCAGTGGGATGACACATCAGGACAACAGGTATAATGACGCAATAAGTTGACACACCAGGGCAACTGGTATAATGACGCAGTAAGATGACACATCAGGACGACAGGTATAATGACGCAGTAGAATGACACATCAGGACCACAGGTATAATGACGCAGTAAGATGACACAACAAGACAACAGGTATAATGACGCAGTAGGATGACATATCAGGACTACAGGTAAAACAACGCAGTGAGATGTCACAACAAAACAACAGGTATAATGAGGCAGTAGGATGACAGCCAGGACGACACGTATAATGACGCAGTAGGATGACAGCCAGGACGACAGGTATAATGACGCAGTCAGATGACACATCAGGACAACAGGTAAAATGACGCAGTACGATGACAGCCAAGACGACAGGTATAATGACGCAGTAAGATGACAGCCAGGACGACAGGTATAATGATGCAGGACGGCGATAGCCAGGACGACAGGTATAATGACGCAGTCAGATGACAAGTCAGGACGACACGTATAATGACACAGTAGGATGACACATCAGGACAACAGGTATAATGACGCAGTCAGATGACAAATCGGGATGACACATATAATGACGCAGTCAGATGACACATCAGGACAACAGGTATAATGACGCAGTCAGATGAAAGCCAGGACGACACATATAATGACGCAGTCAGATGACACATCAGGACAACAGGTATAATGACGCAGTCAGATGACAAGTCGGGACGACACGTATAATGAAGCAGTAGGATGACACATCAGGACAACAGGTATAATTACGCAGTAGGATGACACATCAGGACAACAGGTATAATGACGCAGTAGGATGACACATCAGGACAACAGGTATAATGACGCAGTAAGTTGACATATCAGGACAACAGGTATAATGACGCAGTAAGATGACAGCCAGGACGACACGTATAATGACGCAGTCAGATGACGAGTCAGGACGACACGTATAATGACGCAGTAGGATGACATATCAGGACAACACGTACAATGACGCAGTAGGATGACACATCAGGACAACAGGTATAATGACGCAGTCAGAGGACAAATCGGGATGACACGTATAATGACACAGTAAGATGACAGCCAGGACGACACGTATAATGACGCAGTAGGATGACACATCAGGACAACAGGTATAATGACGCAGTAGGATGACATATCAGGACAACAGGTATAATGACGCAGTGAGATGACACAACAAGACAACAGGTATAATGACGCAGTAAGTTGACATATCAGGACAACAGGTATAATGACGCAGTAAGATGACAGCCAGGACGACAGGTTTAATGACGCAGTAGGATGACACATCAGGACAACAGGTATAATGACGCAGTAGGATGACACATCAGGACAACAGGTATAATGACGCAGTAGGATGACACATCAGGACAACAGGTATAATAACGCCGTAAGTTGACACATCAGGACAACAGGTATAATGACGCAGTAAGATGACAGCCAGGACGACAGGTATAATGACGCAGTAGGATGACACATCAGGACAACAGGTATCATGACGCAGTCAGATGACAAATCGGGATGACACGTATAATGACGCAGTAGGATGACACATCAGGACAACAGGTATAATGACGCGGTCAGATGACAGCCTGGAAGACACATATAATGACGCAGTGAGATGACAGCCAGGACGACAGGTATGATGACGCAGTGGGATGACACATCAGGACAACAGGTATAATGACGCAGTAGGATGACACATCAGGACAACAGGTATAATGACGCAGTCAGAGGACAAATCGGGATGACACGTATAATGACACAGTAAGATGACAGCCAGGACGACACGTATAATGACGCAGTAGGATGACACATCAGGACAACAGGTATAATGACGCAATAAGTTGACACATCAGGACAACAGGTATAATGACGCAGTAAGATGACAGCCAGGACGACAGGTATAATGACGCAGTCAGATGACACAACAGGACAACAGGTATAATGACGCAGTAAGTTGACATATCAGGACAACAGGTATAATGACGCAGTCAGATGACAGCCAGGACGACAGGTATAATGACGCAGTAGGATGACACATCAGGACAACAGGTATAATGACGCAGTAGGATGACACATCAGGACAACAGATATAATGACGCAGTCAGATGACACAACTTGACAACAGGTATAATGACGCAGTAAGGTGACAGGCAGAACAACAGGTATAATGACGCAGTAAGGCCACAGCCAGGACGACAGGTATAATGAAGCAGTAAGATGACAAATCAGGACAACAGGTATAATGAAGCAGTAAGATGACAAATCAGGACGACAGGTATAATGACGCAGTAAAATGACAGCCAGGACGACAGGTATAATGACGCGTTGAGATGACACATCAAGACAACAGGTATAATGACGCAGTAAGATGGCAGCCAGGACGACAGGTATAATGACGCAGTAAGTTGACAAATCAGGACAACAGGTATAATGACGCAGTAGGATGACAGCCAGGACGACAGGTATAATGACGCAGTAAAATGACAGCCAGGACGACAGGTATAATGACGCGTTGAGATGACACATCAAGACAACAGGTATAATGACGCAGTAAGATGGCAGCCAGGACGACAGGTATAATGACGCAGTAAGTTGACAAATCAGGACAACAGGTATAATGACGCAGTAAGTTGACAAATCAGGACAACAGGTATAATGACGCAGTAAGATGACAGCCAGGACGACAGGTATAATGACGCAGTAGGATGACACATCAGGACAACAGGTATAATGACGCAGTTGGATGACACAACTAGACAACAGGTATAATGACGCAGTAAGGTGACAGGCAGGACGACAGGTATAATGATGTAGTAAGGCGACAGCCAGGACGACAGCTATAATGACGCAGTTAGATGACAGCCAGGACGACACATATAATGACGCAGTCAGATGACACATCAGGACAACAGGTATAATGACCCAGTAAGATGACAGCCTGGACGACACGTATAATGACGCAGTCAGATGACACATCAGGACAACAGGTATAATGACGCAGTGAGATGACACAACAGGACGACAGGTATAATGACGCAGTAAGTTGACACATCAGGACAACAGGTATAATGACGCAGTAAGATGACAGCCAGGACGACAGGTATAATGACGCAGTAAGGCGACAGCCAGGACGACAGGTATAATGAAGCAGTAAGATGAAAAATCAGCATGACACGTATAATGACGCAGTAAGATGACAGCCAGGACGACACGTATAATGACGCAGTCAGATGACACATCAGGACAACAGGTATAATGACGCAGTGAGATGACACAACAGGACAACAGGTATAATGACGCAGTAAGATGACATATCAGGACAACAGGTAAAATGACGCAGTGAGATGACAGCCAGGACGACAGGTATAATGACGGACTCAGATGACACATCAGGACAACAGGTATAATGACGCAGTGAGATGACACAACAGGACAACAGGTATAATGACGCAGTACGATGACAGCCTGGACGACACATATAATGACACAGTCAGATGACACAACAAGACAACAGGAATAATGACACAGTAAGATGACAGCCAGGACGACAGGTATAATGACGCAGTAGGATGACAGCCAGGACGACAGGTATAATGACGCAGTAGGATGACAGCCAGGACGACAGGTATAATGACGCAGTAGGATGACACATCACGACAACAGGTATAATGACGCAGTAAGTTGACATATCAGGACAACAGGTATAATGACGCAGTAAGTTGACATATCAGGACAACAGGTATAATGACGCAGTAAGATGACAAGTCGGGACGACACGTATAATGACGCAGTAGGATGACACATCAGGACAACAGGTATAATGACGCAGTAAGATGACAGCCAGGACGACAGGTATAATGACGCAGTAGGATGACACATCAGGTCAACAGGTATAATGACGCAGTCAGATGACAAGTCGGGACAACAGGTATAATTACACAGTAGGATGACACATCAGGACAACAGGTATAATGACGCAGTAGGATGACACATCAGGATGACACGTATAATGACGCAGTAGGATGACACATTGGGACAGCAGGTATAATGACGCAGTAGGATGACATATCAGGACAACAGGTATAATGACGCAGTGAGATGACAGCCAGGACGACAGGTATAATGACGCAGTGGGATGACACATCAGGACAACAGGTATAATGACGCAATAAGTTGACACACCAGGACAACTGGTATAATGACGCAGTAAGATGACAGTCAGGACGACAGGTATAATGATGCAGGACGGCGATAGCCAGGACGACAGGTATAATGACGCAGTAAGATGACACATCAGGATGACACGTATAATGACGCAGTCAGATGACACATCAGGACAACAGGTATAATGACGCAGTAGGATGACACATCAGGACAACAGGTATAATGACGCAGTCAGATGACACAACTAGGCAACAGGTATAATGACGCAGTAAGATGACAACCAGGACAACACGTATAATGACGCAGTCAGATGACACATCAGGACAACATGTATAATGACGCAGTAGGATGACAGCCAGGACGACAGGTATAATGACGCAGTAAGATGACAGCCAGGCAGACACATATAATGACGCAGTCAGATGACACAACAAGACAACAGGTATAATGACGCAGTAAGATGACAGCCAGGACGACAGGTATAATGACGCAGTAGGATGACACATCAGGACACCAGATATAATGACGCAGTAAAATGACAGCCAGGACGACAGGTATAATGACGCAGTGAGATGACACAACAAGACAACAGGTATAATGAAGCAGTAAGATGACATATCAGGATGACGCGTATAATGACGCAGTTAGATGACAGCCAGGACGACACATATAATGACGCAGTCAGATGACACATCAGGACAACAGGTATAATGACGCAGTAAGATGACAGCCAGGACGACACGTATAATGACGCAGTAAGATGACAGCCAGGACGACAGGTATAATGACGCAGTCAGATGACAAGTCAGGACGACATGTATAATGACTCAGTAGGATGACACATCAGGACAACAGGTATAATGACGCAGTCAGATGACACAACTTGACAACAGGTATAATGACACAGTAAGATGACAGCTAGGACAACAGGTATAATGATGCAGTAAGTTGACACATCAGGACAACAGGTATAATGACGCAGTGAGATGACATATCAGGACAACAGGTATAATGACGCAGTCAGATGACAGCCAGGACGACAGGTATAATGAAGCAGTAGGATGACACATCAGGACAACAGCTATAATGACGCAGTCAGATGACACAACTTGACAACAGGTATAATGACGCAGTAAGGTGACAGGCAGGACGACAGGTATAATGACGCAGTAAGGTCACAGCCAGGACGACAGGTATAATGACGCAGTAGGATGACACATCAGGACACCAGGCATAATGACGCAATATGTTGACACACCAGGACAACTGTGATAATGACGCAGTAAGATGACAGACAGGACGACAGGTATAATGACGCAGTAAGATGACAGCCAGGACGACAGGTATAATGATGCAGGACAGCGATAGCCAGGACGACAGGTATAATGATGCAGTCAGATGACAAGTCGGGACGACACGTATAATGACGCCGTAGGATGACATATCAGGACAACAGGTATAATGACGCAGTAGGATGACACATACGGACAACAGGTATAATGACGCAGTAAGTTGACACATCAGGACAACAGGTATAATGACGCAGTAAGATGACAGCCAGGACGACAGGTATAATGACGCAGTAAGATGATGAATCAGGATGACACGTATAATGACGCAGTAAGGCGACAGTCAGGACAACAGGTATAATGAAGCAGTAAGATGACAAATCAGGATGACACGTATAATGACGCAGTAAGATGACACAATTAGACAACAGGTATAATGACGCAGTAAGGTGACAATTCGGGACGACACGTATAATGACGCCGTAGGATGACATATCAGGACAACAGGTATAATGACGCAGTGAGATGACACAACAAGGCAACAGGTATAATGACGCAGTAAGATGACAGCCAGGACGACAGGTATAATGACGCGGTAGGATGACACATTAGGACAACAGGTATAATGACGCAGTAGGACGACACATCAGGACAACAGGTATAATGACGCAGTAAGATGACAGCCAGGACGACAGGTATAATGACGCAGTAAGATGATAAATCAGGATGACACGTATAATGACGCAGTAGGATGACACATCAGGACAACAGATATAATGACGCAGTCAGATGACACAACTAGGCAACAGGTATAATGACGCAGTAAGGTGACAGGCAGGACGACAGGTATAATTACGCAGTATGGCGACAGCCAGGACGACAGGTATAATGAAGCAGTAAGATGACAAATCAGGACAACAGGTAAAATGATGCAGCAAGATGACAGCCAGGACGACACATATAATGACGTAGTCAGATGACAAGTTGGGTAGACACGTATGCTGACGCAGAAGGATGACATATCAGGACAACAGGTAAAATCACGCAGTAAGATGACAGCCAAGACTACAGGTATAATGACGCAGTAAGATGACAGCCAGGACGACAGGTATAATGATGCAGGACGGCGACAGGCAGGACAACAGGTATAATTACGCAGTAAGCGACAGCCAGGACGACAGGTATAATGACGCAGTAGGATGACACATCAGGACAACAGGTATAATGACGCAGTAAGATGACAGCCAGGACAACATGTATAATGACGCAGTAGGATGACATATCAGGACAACAGGTATAATGACGCAGTGAGGTGACAGCCAGGACGACAGGTATAATGACGCAGTAGGATGACACATCAGGACAACAGGTATAATGACGCAGTAAGTTGACACATCAGGACACCAGGTATAATGACGCAGTAAGATGACAGCCAGGACGACAGGTATAATGACGCAGTAAGGCCACAGCCAGGACGACAGGTATAATGACGCAGTAGGATGACAAGTCGGGACGACACGTATAATGACGCAGTAGGATGACATATCAGGACAACAGGTATAATGACGCAGTAAGATGACAGCCAAGACAACAGGTATAATGACGCAGTAGGTTGACACATCAGCACACCAGGTATAATGACGCAGTAAAATGACAGCCAGGACAACAGGTATAATGACGCAGTAGGATGACACATCAGGACAACAGGTATAATGACGCAGTAGGATGACACATCAGGACAACAGGTATAATGACGCAGTAAGATGACAGACAGGACGACACGTATAATGACGCAGTGAGATGACACAACAAGACAACAGGCATAATGACGCAGTAAGATGACAGCCAGGACGACAGGTATAATGACGCAGTCAGATGACAAGTCGGGACGACAAGTATAATGACGCAGTAGGATGACATATCAGGACAACAGGTATAATGACGCAGTGAGATGACACAACAAGACAACAGGTATAATGACGCAGTAAGTTGACATATCAGGACAACAGGTATAATGACGCAGTAAGATGACAGCCAGGACGACAGGTATAATGACGCAGTAGGATGACACATCAGGACAACAGGTATAATGACGCAGTAGGATGACACATCAGGACAACAGGTATAATGACGCAGTAGGATGACACATCAGGACAACAGGTATAATAACGCAGTAAGTTGACACATCAGGACAACAGGTATAATGACGCAGTAAGATGACAGCCAGGACGACAGGTATAATGTCGCAGTAGGATGACACATCAGGACAACAGGTATCATGACGCAGTCAGATGACAAATCGGGACGACACGTGTAATGACGCAGTAGGATGACATATCAGGACAACAGATATAATGACGCAGTAGGATGACAGGCAGGACAACAGGTATAATGACGCAGTAAGGCGACAGCCAGGATCACAGGTATAATGAAGCAGTAAGATGACAAATCAGGATGACGCGTATAATGACGCAGTAAGATGACAGCCTGGACGACACATATAATGACGCAGTAGGATGACACATCAGGACAACAGGTATAATGACGCAGTCAGATGACACAACTTGACAACAGGTATAATGACGCAGTAAGGTGACAGGCAGGACGACACGTATAATGACGCAGTAAGGCCACAGCCAGGACGACAGGTAAAATGAAGCAGTAAGATGACAAATCAGGACAACAGGTATAATGACGCAGTAAGATGACAGCCAGGACGACACATATAATGACGCAGTCAGATGACACATCAGGACAACAGATATAATGACGCAGTAAAATGACAGCCAGGACGACAGGTATAATGACGCAGTAGGATGACAGCGAGGACAACAGGTATAATGACGCAGTCAGATGACACATCAGGACAACAGGTATAATGACGCAATGAGTTGACACACCAGGACAACTGGTATAATGACGCAGTAAGATGACAGACAGGACGACAGGTATAATGACGCAGTAGAATGACACATCAGGACCACAGGTATAATGACGCAGTAAAATGACAGCCAGGACGACACGTATAATGATGCAAGACGGCGATAGCCAGGACGACAGGTATAATGACGCAGTCAGATGACAATTCGGGACGACACGTATAATGACGCAGTAGGATGACATATCAGGACAACAGGTTAAATGACGCAGTAAGATGACACATCAGGACAACAGGTATAATGACGCAGTAGGATGACACATCAGGACAACAGGTATAATGACGCAGTCAGGCGACAGCCAGGATCACAGGTATAATGAAGCAGTAAGATGACAAATCAGGATGACGCGTATAATGACGCAGTAAGATGACAGCCTGGACGACACATATAATGACGCAGTAGGATGACACATCAGGACAACAGGTATAATGACGCAGTCAGATGACACAACTTGACAACAGGTATAATGACGCAGTAAGGTGACAGGCAGGACGACACGTATAATGACGCAGTAAGGCCACAGCCAGGACGACAGGTAAAATGAAGCAGTAAGATGACAAATCAGGACAACAGGTATAATGACGCAGTAAGATGACAGCCAGGACGACATATATAATGACGCAGTCAGATGACACATCAGGACAACAGATATAATGACGCAGTAAAATGACAGCCAGGACGACAGGTATAATGACGCAGTCGGATGACAGCGAGGACAACAGGTATAATGACGCAGTCAGATGACACATCAGGACAACAGGTATAATGACGCAATGAGTTGACACACCAGGACAACTGGTATAATGACGCAGTAAGATGACAGACAGGACGACAGGTATAATGACGCAGTAGAATGACACATCAGGACCACAGGTATAATGACGCAGTAAAATGACAGCCAGGACGATAGGTATAATGATGCAAGACGGCGATAGCCAGGACGACAGGTATAATGACGCAGTCAGATGACAATTCGGGACGACACGTATAATGACGCAGTAGGATGACATATCAGGACAACAGGTTAAATGACGCAGTAAGATGACACATCAGGACAACAGGTATAATGACGCAGTAGGATGACACATCAGGACAACAGGTATAATGACGCAGTCAGATGACACAACTTGACAACAGGTATAATGACGCAGTAAGGTGACAGGCAGGACGACAGGTATAATGACGCAGTAAGGCCACAGCCAGGACGACAGGTATAATGAAGCAGTAAGATGACAAATCAGGACAACAGGTATAATGAAGCAGTAAGATGACACATCAGGACAACATGTATAATGACGCAGTAGGATGACAGCCAGGACGACAGGTATAATGACGCAGTAAGATGACAGCCAGGCCGACACATATAATGACGCAGTCAGATGACACAACAAGACAACAGGTATAATGACGCAGTAAGATGACAGCCAGGACGACAGGTATAATGAAGCAGTAGGATGACACATCAGGACAACAGGTTTAATGACGCAGTCAGATGACACAACTAGGCAACAGGTATAATGACGCAGTAAGGTGACAGGCCGGACGACAGGTGTAATTACGCAGTATGGCGACAGCCAGGACGACAGGTATAATGAAGCAGTGAGATGACATATCAGGACAACAGGTATAATGACGCAGTGGGATGACACAACAAGACAACAGGTATAATCACGCAGTGAGATGACAGCCAGGACGACAGGTATAATGAAGCAGTGAGATGACAGCCAGGACGACAGGTATAATGACGCAGTAGGATGACACAACAGGACAACAGGTATAATGACGCAGTAAGTTGACACATCAGGACAACAGGTATAATGACGCAGTCAGATGACAAATCAGGATGACACGTATTATGACACAGTAAGATGACAGCCAGGACGACAGGTATAATGACGCAGTAGGATGACACATCAGGACAACAGGTATAATGACGCAGTAAAATGACAGCCAGGACAACAGGTATAATGACGCAGTGAGATCACACAACAAGACAACAGGTATAATGACGCAGTAAGATGACAACCAGGACGACAGGTATAATGACGCAGTAGGATGACACATCAGGACAACAGGTATAATGACGCAGTAGGATGACACATCAGGACAACAGGTATAATGACGCAGTAGGATGACACATCAGGACAACAGGTATAATGACGCAGTCAGATGACAAATCGGGATGACACGTATAATGACACAGGAAGATGACAGCCAGGACGACACATATAATGACGCAGTCAGATGACACATCAGGACAACAGGTATAATGACGCAGTCAGATGACAAGTCGGGACGACACGTATAATGACGCAGTATGATGACATATCAGGACAACAGGTATAATGACGCAGTAAGATGACAGCCAGGACGACACATATAATGAGGCAGTCAGATGACACATCAGGACAACAGGTATAATGACGCAGTAAAATGACAAGTCGGGACGACACGTATAATGACGCAGTAAGATGACACATCAGGACAACAGGTATAATGACGCAGTCAGATGAGAAGTCGGGACGACACGTATAATGACGCAGTAGGATGACATATCAGGACAACAGGTATAATGACGCAGTGAGATGACACAACAAGATAACAGGTATAATGACGCAGTAAGATGACAGCCAGGACAACAGGTATAATGACGCAGTAGGATGACACATCAGGACAACAGGTATAATGACGCAGTAAGATGACAGCCAGGACAACACGTATAATGACGCAGTCAGATGACACATCAGGACAACAGGTATAATAATGCAATCAGATGACGAGTCAGGACAACACGTTTAATGACGCAGTAGGATGACACATCAGGACAACAGGTATAATGACGCAGTAAGATGACAGCCAGGACAACACGTATAATGACGCAGTAGGATGACACATCAGGACAACAGGTATAATGACGCAGTAAGTTGACACATCAGGACACCAGGTATAATGACGCAGTAAGTTGACACATCAGGACACCAGGTATAATGACGCAATCAGGCGACATATCAGGACCACAGGTATAATGACGCAGTAAGATGACAGCCAGGACGACAGGTATAATGATGCAGTAAGGCCACAGCCAGGACGACAGGTATAATGAAGCAGTAAGATGACAAGCCGGGACGACACGTATAATGACGCAGTAGGATGACATATCAGGACGACAGGTATAATGACGCAGTAGGATGACACATCAGGACAACAGGTATAATGACGCAGTCAGATGACAAATCGGGATGACACGTAAAATGACACAGTAAGATGACAGCCAGGACGACACGTATAATGACGCAGTAAAATGACAAGTCGGGACGACACGTATAATGACGCAGTCAGATGACACATCAGGACAACAGGTATAATGACGCAGTCAGATGACAAGTCGGGACGACACGTATAATGACGCAGTAGGAAGACATTTCAGGATAACAGGTATAATGACGCAGTAAGATGACAGCCAGGACAACATGTATAATGACGCAGTAGGATGACATATCAGGACAACAGGTATAATGACGCAGTGAGGTGACAGCTAGGACGACAGGTATAATGACGCAGTAGGATGACACATCAGGACAACAGGTATAATGACGCAGTAAGTTGACACATCAGGACACCAGGTATAATGACGCAGTAAGATGACAGCCAGGACGACAGGTATAATGACGCAGTAAGGCCACAGCCAGGACGACAGGTATAATGACGCAGTAGGATGACAAGTCGGGACGACACGTATAATGACGCAGTAGGATGACATATCAGGACAACAGGTATAATGACGCAGTAAGATGACAGCCAAGACAACAGGTATAATGACGCAGTAGGTTGACACATCAGCACACCAGGTATAATGATGCAGTAAAATGACAGCCAGGACAACAGGTATAATGACGCAGTAGGATGACACATCAGGACAACAGGTATAATGACGCAGTAGGATGACACATCAGGACAACAGGTATAATGACGCAGTAAGATGACAGACAGGACGACACGTATAATGACGCAGTGAGATGACACAACAAGACAACAGGCATAATGACGCAGTAAGATGACAGCCAGGACGACAGGTATAATGACGCAGTCAGATGACAAGTCGGGACGACAAGTATAATGACGCAGTAGTATGACATATCAGGACAACAGGTATAATGACGCAGTGAGATGACACAACAAGACAACAGGTATAATGACGCAGTAAGTTGACATATCAGGACAACAGGTATAATGACGCAGTAAGATGACAGCCAGGACGACAGGTATAATGACGCAGTAGGATGACACATCAGGACAACAGGTATAATGACGCAGTAGGATGACACATCAAGACAACAGGTATAATGAGGCAGTAGGATGACACATCAGGACAACAGGTATAATAACGCAGTAAGTTGACACATCAGGACAACAGGTATAATGACGCAGTAAGATGACAGCCAGGACGACAGGTATAATGTCGCAGTAGGATGACACATCAGGACAACAGGTATCATGACGCAGTCAGATGACAAATCGGGACGACACGTATAATGACGCAGTAGGATGACATATCAGGACAACAGGTATAATGACGCAGTAAGATGATAAATCAGGATCACACGTATAATGACGCAGTAAGGCGACAGCCAGGACGACAGGTATAATGAAGCAGTAAGATGACAAATCAGGACAACAGGTATAATGACGCAATGAGGCGACATATCAGGAAAACAGGTATAATGACGCAGTAAGATGACAGCCAGGACGACAGATATAATGACGCAGTAGGATGACAGCCATGACGACAGGTATAATGACGCAGTAAGATGACACATCAGGACAACGGGTATAATGACGCAGTAGGATGACACATCAGGATGACACGTATAATGAGGCAGTAAGATGACAGACAGGACGACACGTATAATGACGCAGTAGGATGACACATCAGGACAGCAGGTATAATGACGCAGTAAGTTGACATATCAGGACAACAGGTATAATGATGCAGTAAGTTGACACATCCGGACCACAGGTATGATGACGCAGTAAGTAGACACATCAGGACAACAGTTATAATGACGCAGTAAGATAACAGCCAGGACGACAGGTATAATGACGCAGTAGGATGACACATCAGGACAACAGGTATAATGACGCAGTAGGATGACAGGCAGGACAACAGGTATAATGACGCAGTAAGGCGACAGCCAGGATCACAGGTATAATGAAGCAGTAAGATGACAAATCAGGATGACGCGTATAATGACGCAGTAAGATGACAGCCTGGACGACACATATAATGACGCAGTAGGATGACAAATCAGGATGACGCGTATAATGACGCAGTAAGATGACAGCCTGGACGACACATATAATGACGCAGTAGGATGACACATCAGGACAACAGGTATAATGACGCAGTCAGAAGACACAACTTGACAACAGGTATAATGACGCAGTAAGATGACAGCCAGGACGACAGGTATAATGACGCAGTAGGATGACACAACAGGACAACAGGTATAATGACGCAGTAGGATGACAGCCAGGACGACAGGTATAATGATGCATTAGGATGACACAACAGGACAACAGGTATAATGACGCAGTAAGTTCACACATCAGGACAACAAGTATAATGACGTAGTAAGGCGACAACCAGGACGACAGGTATAATGAAGCAGTAAGATGACAAATCAGGATGACGCGTATAATGACGCAGTTAGATGACAGCCAGGACGACACATATAATGACGCAGTCAGATGACACATCAGGACAACAGGTATAATGACGCAGTAAGATGACAGCCAGGACGACACGTATAATGACGCAGTCAGATGACGAGTCAGGATGCCACGTATAATGACGCAGTAGGATGACATATCAGGACAACAGGTATAATAACGCAGTGAGATGACATCCAGGACGACAGGTATAATGACACAGTAAGTTGACACATCAGGACAACAGGTATAATGACGCAGTCAGATGACAAATCGGGATGACACATATAATGACACAGTAAGATGACAGCCAGGACGACACGTATAATGACGCAGTAGGATGACACATCAGGACAACAGGTATAATGACGCAGTAAGTTGACACATCAGGACAACAGGTATAATGACGCAGTAAGATGACAGCCAGGACGACACGTATAATGACGCAGTAGGATGACAGCCAGGACGACACGTATAATGAATCAGTCAGATGACAAATCAGGGCAATAGGTATAATGACGCAGTCAGATGACAATTCGGGACGACACGTATAATGACGCAGTAGGATGACATATCAGGACAACAGGTAAAATGACGCAGTAAGATGACAGCCAAGACAACAGGTCTAATGACGCAGTAAGATGACAGCCAGGACGACAGGTATAATGACGCAGTAGGATGACACAACAGGACAACAGGTATAATGACGCAGTAGGATGACAGCCAGGACGACAGGTATAATGATGCATTAGGATGACACAACAGGACAACAGGTATAATGACACAGTAAGTTGACACATCAGGACAACAGGTATAATGACGCAGTCAGATGACAAATCGGGATGACACGTATAATGACACAGTAAGATGACAGCCAGGACGACACGTATAATGACGCAGTAGGATGACACATCAGGACAACAGGTATAATGACGCAGTAAGTTGACACATCAGGACAACAGGTATAATGACGCAGTAAGATGACAGCCAGGACGACAGGTATAATGACGCAGTAGGATGACACACCAGGACGACAGGTATAATGACGCAGTAGAATGACACATCAGGACCACAGGTATAATGACGCAGTAAGATGACAGCCAGGACGACAGGTATAATGACGCAGTAGGATGACACATCAAGGCAACAGGTATAATGACGCAGTAGGATGACACATCAGGATGACACGTATAATGAGGCAGTCAGATGACGAGTCAGGACGACACGTGTAATGACGCAGTAGGATGACATATCAGGACAACCGGTATAATGACGCAGTGAGATGACAGCCAGGACGACACGAATAATGACGCAGTAGGATGACACATCAGGACAACACGTATAATGACGCAGTAAGTTGACACATCAGGACAACAGGTATAATGACGCAGTAAGATGACAGCCAGGACGACAGGTATAATGACGCAGTAGGATGACACACCAGGACGACAGGTATAATGACGCAGTAGAATGACACATCAGGACCACAGGTATAATGACGCAGTAAGGTGACAGGCAGGACGACAGGTATAATGACGCAGTAAGGCCACAGCCAGGACGACAGGTATAATGAAGCAGTAAGATGACAAATCAGGACAACAGGTATAATGAAGCAGTAAGATGACACATCAGGACAACATGTATAATGACGCAGTAGGATGACAGCCAGGACGACAGGTATAATGACGCAGTAAGATGACAGCCAGGCCGACACATATAATGACGCAGTCAGATGACACAACAAGACAACAGGTATAATGACGCAGTAAGATGACAGCCAGGACGACAGGTATAATGAAGCAGTAGGATGACACATCAGGACAACAGGTTTAATGACGCAGTCAGATGACACAACTAGGCAACAGGTATAATGACGCAGTAAGGTGACAGGCCGGACGACAGGTGTAATTACGCAGTATGGCGACAGCCAGGACGACAGGTATAATGAAGCAGTGAGATGACATATCAGGACAACAGGTATAATGACGCAGTGGGATGACACAACAAGACAACAGGTATAATCACGCAGTGAGATGACAGCCAGGACGACAGGTATAATGAAGCAGTGAGATGACAGCCAGGACGACAGGTATAATGACGCAGTAGGATGACACAACAGGACAACAGGTATAATGACGCAGTAAGTTGACACATCAGGACAACAGGTATAATGACGCAGTCAGATGACAAATCAGGATGACACGTATTATGACACAGTAAGATGACAGCCAGGACGACAGGTATAATGACGCAGTAGGATGACACATCAGGACAACAGGTATAATGACGCAGTAAAATGACAGCCAGGACAACAGGTATAATGACGCAGTGAGATCACACAACAAGACAACAGGTATAATGACGCAGTAAGATGACAACCAGGACGACAGGTATAATGACGCAGTAGGATGACACATCAGGACAACAGGTATAATGACGCAGTAGGATGACACATCAGGACAACAGGTATAATGACGCAGTAGGATGACACATCAGGACAACAGGTATAATGACGCAGTCAGATGACAAATCGGGATGACACGTATAATGACACAGGAAGATGACAGCCAGGACGACACATATAATGACGCAGTCAGATGACACATCAGGACAACAGGTATAATGACGCAGTCAGATGACAAGTCGGGACGACACGTATAATGACGCAGTATGATGACATATCAGGACAACAGGTATAATGACGCAGTAAGATGACAGCCAGGACGACACATATAATGAGGCAGTCAGATGACACATCAGGACAACAGGTATAATGACGCAGTAAAATGACAAGTCGGGACGACACGTATAATGACGCAGTAAGATGACACATCATGGACAACAGGTATAATGACGCAGTCAGATGAGAAGTCGGGACGACACGTATAATGACGCAGTAGGATGACATATCAGGACAACAGGTATAATGACGCAGTGAGATGACACAACAAGATAACAGGTATAATGACGCAGTAAGATGACAGCCAGGACAACAGGTATAATGACGCAGTAGGATGACACATCAGGACAACAGGTATAATGACGCAGTAAGATGACAGCCAGGACAACACGTATAATGACGCAGTCAGATGACACATCAGGACAACAGGTATAATAATGCAATCAGATGACGAGTCAGGACAACACGTTTAATGACGCAGTAGGATGACACATCAGGACAACAGGTATAATGACGCAGTAAGATGACAGCCAGGACAACACGTATAATGACGCAGTAGGATGACACATCAGGACAACAGGTATAATGACGCAGTAAGTTGACACATCAGGACACCAGGTATAATGACGCAGTAAGTTGACACATCAGGACACCAGGTATAATGACGCAATCAGGCGACATATCAGGACCACAGGTATAATGACGCAGTAAGATGACAGCCAGGACGACAGGTATAATGATGCAGTAAGGCCACAGCCAGGACGACAGGTATAATGAAGCAGTAAGATGACAAGCCGGGACGACACGTATAATGACGCAGTAGGATGACATATCAGGACGACAGGTATAATGACGCAGTAGGATGACACATCAGGACAACAGGTATAATGACGCAGTCAGATGACAAATCGGGATGACACGTAAAATGACACAGTAAGATGACAGCCAGGACGACACGTATAATGACGCAGTAAAATGACAAGTCGGGACGACACGTATAATGACGCAGTCAGATGACACATCAGGACAACAGGTATAATGACGCAGTCAGATGACAAGTCGGGACGACACGTATAATGACGCAGTAGGAAGACATTTCAGGATAACAGGTATAATGACGCAGTAAGATGACAGCCAGGACAACATGTATAATGACGCAGTAGGATGACATATCAGGACAACAGGTATAATGACGCAGTGAGGTGACAGCTAGGACGACAGGTATAATGACGCAGTAGGATGACACATCAGGACAACAGGTATAATGACGCAGTAAGTTGACACATCAGGACACCAGGTATAATGACGCAGTAAGATGACAGCCAGGACGACAGGTATAATGACGCAGTAAGGCCACAGCCAGGACGACAGGTATAATGACGCAGTAGGATGACAAGTCGGGACGACACGTATAATGACGCAGTAGGATGACATATCAGGACAACAGGTATAATGACGCAGTAAGATGACAGCCAAGACAACAGGTATAATGACGCAGTAGGTTGACACATCAGCACACCAGGTATAATGATGCAGTAAAATGACAGCCAGGACAACAGGTATAATGACGCAGTAGGATGACACATCAGGACAACAGGTATAATGACGCAGTAGGATGACACATCAGGACAACAGGTATAATGACGCAGTAAGATGACAGACAGGACGACACGTATAATGACGCAGTGAGATGACACAACAAGACAACAGGCATAATGACGCAGTAAGATGACAGCCAGGACGACAGGTATAATGACGCAGTCAGATGACAAGTCGGGACGACAAGTATAATGACGCAGTAGTATGACATATCAGGACAACAGGTATAATGACGCAGTGAGATGACACAACAAGACAACAGGTATAATGACGCAGTAAGTTGACATATCAGGACAACAGGTATAATGACGCAGTAAGATGACAGCCAGGACGACAGGTATAATGACGCAGTAGGATGACACATCAGGACAACAGGTATAATGACGCAGTAGGATGACACATCAAGACAACAGGTATAATGAGGCAGTAGGATGACACATCAGGACAACAGGTATAATAACGCAGTAAGTTGACACATCAGGACAACAGGTATAATGACGCAGTAAGATGACAGCCAGGACGACAGGTATAATGTCGCAGTAGGATGACACATCAGGACAACAGGTATCATGACGCAGTCAGATGACAAATCGGGACGACACGTATAATGACACAGTCAGATGACAGCCAGGACGACACGAACAATGACGCAGTAGGATGACACATCAGGACAACAGGTATAATGACGCAGTAAGTTGACACATCAGGACAACAGGTTTAATGACGCAGTAAGTTGACATATCAGGACGACAGGTATAATGACGCAGTCAGATGACAGCCAGGACGACAGGTATAATGACGCAGTAAGATGGCAGCCAGGACGACAGGTATAATGACGCAGTAAGATGATGAATCAGGATGACACGTATAATGACGCAGTAAGGCGACAGCCAGGACGACAGGTATAATGAAACAGTAAGATGAAAAATCAGGATGACACGTATAATGACGCAGTAAGATGACAGCGAGGACGACACGTATAATGACGCAGTCAGATGACACATCAGGACAACAGGTATAATGACGCAGTCAGATGACAATTCGGGACGACACGTATAATGACGCAGTAGGATGACATATCAGGACAACAGGTATAATGACGCAGTAAGTTGACACATCAGGACAACAGGTATAATGACGCAGTAAGATGACAGCCAGGACGACAGGTATAATGACGCAGTAGTATGACACATCAGGACAACAGGTATAATGACGCAGTCAGATGACACATCAGGACAACAGGTATAATGACGCAGTAAGATGACAGCCAGGACGACAGGTATAATGACGCAGTCAGATGACACATCAGGACAACAGGTATAATGACGCAGTAAGATGACAGCCAGGCCGACACATATAATGACGCAGTCAGATGACACATCAGGACAACAGGTATAATGACGCAGTCAGATGACAAGTCGGGACGACACGTATAATGACGCAGTAGGATGACAGCCAGGACGACAGGTATAATGACGCAGTAGGATGATACATCAGGACAAAAGGTATAATGACGCAGTAAGTTGACATATCAGGACAACAGGTATAATGACGCAGTCAGATGACAGCCAGGACGACTGGTATAATGACGCAGTAGGATGACACATCAGGACAACAGGTATAATGACGCAGTAAGATGACAGCCAGGACGACAGGTATAATGGCGCAGTAAGATGATGAATCAGGATGACACGTATAATGACGCAGTAAGGCGACAGTCAGGACAACAGGTATAATGAAGCAGTAAGATGACAAATCAGGATGACACGTATAATGACGCAGTAAGATGACACAACTAGACAACAGGTATAATGACGCCGTAAGGTGACAATTCGGGACGACACGTATAATGACGCCGTAGGATGACATATCAGGACAACAGGTATAATGACGCAGTGAGATGACACAACAAGGCAACAGGTATAATGACGCAGTAAGATGACAGCCAGGACGACAGGTATAATGACGCAGTCAGATGACACATCAGGACAACAGGTATAATGACGCAGTCAGATGACAAGTCGGGACGACACGTATAATGACGCAGTAGGATGACAGCCAGGACGACAGGTATAATGACGCAGTAGGATGATAAATCAGGATGACACGTATAATGACGCAGTAGGATTACACATCAGGACAACAGGTATAATGACGCAGTCAGATGACACAACTAGGCAACAGGTATAATGACGCAGTAAGGTGACAGGCAGGACGACAGGTATAATGAAGCAGTAAGATGACAGCCAGGACGACACATATAATGACGCAGTCAGATGACACATCAGGACAACAGGTATAATGACGCAGTAAGATGACAGCCAGGCCGACACATATAATGACGCAGTCAGATGACACATCAGGACAACAGGTATAATGACGCAGTCAGATGACAAGTCGGGACGACACATATAATGACGCAGTAGTATGACAGCCAGGACGACAGGTATAATGACGCAGTAGGATGATACATCAGGACAAAAGGTATAATGACGCAGTAAGTTGACAAGTCGGGACGACACATATAATGACGCAGTAGTATGACAGCCAGGACGACAGGTATAATGACGCAGTAGGATGATACATCAGGACAACAGGTATAATGACGCAGTAAGGTGACAGGCAGGACGACAGGTATAATGACGCAGTAAGGCGACAGCCAGGACGACAGGTATAATGAAGCAGTCGGATGACAAATCAGGACAACAGGTATAATGACGCAGTAGGATGACACATCAGGACAACAGGTATAATGACGCAGTAAGTTGACACATCAGGACAACAGGTATAATGACGCAGTAAGATGACATGTCGGGACGACACGTATAATGACGCAGTAGGATGACAGCCAGGACGACAGGTATAATGACGCAGTAAGTTGACACATCAGGACAACAGGTATGATGACGCAGTAAGATGACAGCCAGGACGACAGGTATAATGACGCAGTAGGATGACACAACAGGACAACAGGGATAATGACGCAGTAAGTTGACACATCAGGACAACAGGTATAATGACGCAGTAAGATAACAGCCAGGACGACAGGTTTAATGACGCAGTAAGATGACAGCCAGGACGACACATTTAATGACGCAGTCAGATGACACATCAGGACAACAGGTAAAATGACGCAGTAAGATGACAGCCAAGACAACAGGTATAATGACGCAGTAAGATGACAGCCAGGACGACAGGTATAATGATGCAGGACTGCGATAGCCAGGACGACAGGTATAATGACGCAGTCAGATGACAAGTCGGGACGACACGTATAATGACGCAGTAGGATGACATATAAGGACAACAGGTAATAGACGCAGTAAGATGACAGCCAAGACAACACGTATAATGACGCAGTAGGATGACACATCAGGACGACAGGTATAATGACGCAGTAGGATGACACATCAGGACAACAGGTATAATAATGCAGTAGGATGACAGCCAGGACGACAGGTATCATGACGCAGTCAGATGACACATCAGGACAACAGGTTTAATGACGCAGTAAGATGACAGCCAGGACGACAGGTATAATGACGCAGTAGGATGACACATCAGGACGACAGGTATAATGACGCAGTAGGATGACACATCAGGACGACAGGTATAATTACGCAGTAGGATGACACATCAGGACAACAGGTATAATGACGCAGTAGGATGACACATCAGGACAACAGGTATAATGACGCAGTAAGTTGACACATCAGGACAACAGGTATAATGACGCAGTAAGATGACAGCCAGGACGATCGGTATAATGACGCAGTAGGATGACACATCAGTACGACAGGTATCATGACGCAGTAGGATGACACATCAGGACAACAGGTATAATGACGCAGTCAGATGACACAACTAGGCAACAGGTATAATGACGCAGTAAGATGACAGCCAGGCCGACACATATAATGACGCAGTCAGATGACAAATCGGGATGACACGTATAATGACACAGTGAGATGACAGCCAGGACGACAGGTATAATGACGCAGTAAGATGAAAGCCAGGACGACAGGTATAATGACGCAGTGAGATGACACAACAAGACAACAGGTATAATGACGCAGTGAGATGACACATCAGGACAACAGGTATAATGACGCAGTAAGATGACAAATCAGGATGACGCGTATAATGACGCAGTTAGACGACAGCCAGGACAACACATATAATGACGCAGTCAGATGACACATCAGGACAACAGGTATAATGATGCAGTAAGATGACAGCCAGGACGACAGGTATCATGACGCAGTCAGATGACACATCAGGACAACAGGTATAATGACGCAGTAAGATGACAGCCAGGACGACACATATAATGACGCAGTCAGATGACACATCAGGACAACAGGTATAATGACGCAGTAAGATGAAAGCCAGGACGACACGTATAATGACGCAGTCAGATGACGAGTCAGGACGACACGTATAATGACGCAGTCAGATGACAGCCAGGACGACAGGTATAATGAAGCAGTAGGATGACACATCAGGACAACAGGTATAATGACGCAGTAGGATGACACATCAGGACAACATGTATAATGACGCAGACAGATGACACAATTTGACAACAGGTATAATGACGCAGTAAGGTGACAGGCAGGACGACAGCTATAATGACGCAGTAAGGCCACAGCCAGGACGACAGGTATAATGACGCAGTAAGATGACAGCCAGGACGACAGGTATAATGACGCAGCAGGATGACAGCCAAGACAACAGGTATAATGATGCAGTAAGATGACAGCCAGGACGACAGGTATGATGACGCAGTAAGTTGACACATCAGGACAACAGGTATAATGACGCAGTAGGATGACAGCCAGGACAACAGGTATAATGACGCAGTCAGATGACAGCCAGGACGACAGGTATAATGACGCAGTAGGATGACACATCAGGACGACAGGTATAATGACGCAGTTAGGCGACAGCCAGGACGACAGGTATAATGAAGCAGTAAGATCACAAATCAGGATTACGCGTATAATGACGCAGTCAGATGACACATCAGGACAACAGGTATAATGACGCAGTAGGATGACACATCAGGACAACAGGTATAATGACGCAGTAGGATGACACATCAGGACAACAGGTATAGTGACGCAGTAAGTTGACATATCAGGACAACAGGTATAATGACGCAGTAAGATGACAGCCAGGACACCAGGTATAATAACGCAGTAAGATGACAGCCAGGACGACAGGTATAATGACGCAGTGAGATGACACAACAAGACAACAGGTATAATGACGCAGTAAGATGACAGACAGGATGACACGTATAATGACGCAGTAAAATGGCAGCCAGGACGACAGGTGTAATGACGCAGTAAGATGATGAATCAGGATGACACGTATAATGACGCAGTAAGGCGACAGCCAGGACGACAGGTATAATGAAACAGTAAGATGAAAAATCAGGATGACACGTATAATGACGCAGTAAGATGACAGCGAGGACGACACGTATAATGACGCAGTCAGATGACACATCAGGACAACAGGTATAATGACGCAGTCAGATGACAATTCGGGACGACACGTATAATGACGCAGTAGGATGACATATCAGGACAACAGGTATAATGACGCAGTAAGTTGACACATCAGGACAACAGGTATAATGACGCAGTAAGATGACAGCCAGGACAACAGGTATAATGACGCAGTAGGATGACACATCAGGACAACAGGTATAATGACGCAGTCAGATGACACATCAGGACAACAGGTATAATGACGCAGTAAGATGACAGCCAGGACGACAGGTATAATGACGCAGTCAGATGACACATCAGGACAACAGGTATAATGACGCAGTAAGATGACAGCCAGGCCGACACATATAATGACGCAGTCAGATGACACATCAGGACAACAGGTATAATGACGCAGTCAGATGACAAGTCGGGACGACACGTATAATGACGCAGTAGGATGACAGCCAGGACGACAGGTATAATGACGCAGTAGGATGATACATCAGGACAAAAGGTATAATGTCGCAGTAAGTTGACATATCAGGACAACAGGTATAATGACGCAGTCAGATGACAGCCAGGACGACTGGTATAATGACGCAGTAGGATGACACATCAGGACAACAGGTATAATGACGCAGTAAGTTGACACATCAGAACAACAGGTATAATGACGCAGTAAGGTGACAGGCAGGACGACAGGTATAATGACGCAGTAAGGCGACAGCCAGGACGACAGGTATAATGAAGCAGTCGGATGACAAATCAGGACAACAGGTATAATGACGCAGTAGGATGACACATCAGGACAACAGGTATAATGACGCAGTAGGATGACACATCAGGACACCAGGCATAATGACGCAATATGTTGACACACCAGGACAACTGTTATAATGACGCAGTAAGATGACAGACAGGACGACAGGTATAATGACGCAGTAAGATGACAGCCAGGACGACAGGTATAATGATGCAGGACAGCGATAGCCAGGACGACAGGTATAATGATGCAGTCAGATGACAAGTCGGGACGACACGTATAATGACGCCGTAGGATGACATATCAGGACAACAGGTATAATGACGCAGTAGGATGACACATACGGACAACAGCTATAATGACGCAGTAAGTTGACACATCAGGACAACAGGTATAATGACGCAGTAAGATGACAGCCAGGACGACAGGTATAATGACGCAGTAAGATGATGAATCAGGATGACACGTATAATGACGCAGTAAGGCGACAGTCAGGACAACAGGTATAATGAAGCAGTAAGATGACAAATCAGGATGACACGTATAATGACGCAGTAAGATGACACAACTAGACAACAGGTATAATGACGCAGTAAGGTGACAATTCGGGACGACACGTATAATGACGCCGTAGGATGACATATCAGGACAACAGGTATAATGACGCAGTAAGATGACAGCCAGGACGACACATATAATGACGCAGTCAGATGACACATCAGGACAACAGGTATAATGACGCAGTAAGATGACAATTCGGGACGACACATATAATGACGCAGTCAGATGACAAATCGGGATGACACGTACAACGACACAGTAAGATGACAGCCAGGACGACAGGTATAATGACGCAGTAGGATGACACATCAGTACAATTGGTATAATGACGCAGTGAGGTGACAGCCAGGACGACAGGTATAATGACGCAGTGGGATGACACATCAGGACAAAAGGTATAATGACGCAGTCAGATGACAAATCGGGATGACACGTATAATGACACAGTAAGATGACAGCCAGGACGACACGTATAAAAACGCAGTAGGATGACACATCAGGACAACAGGTATAATGACGCAGTCAGATGACAAATCGGGATGACAGGTATAATGACGCAGTAAGATGACAGCCAGGACGACAGGTATAATGACGCAGTAGGATGACAGCCAGGACGACAGGTATCATGACGCAGTCAGATGACACATCAGGACAACAGGTATTATGACGCAGTAGGATGACACATCAGGACAAATGGTATAATGACGCAGTCAGATGACAAATCGGGATGACACGTACAACGACACAGTAAGATGACAGCCAGGACAACACGTATAATGACGCAGTGGGATGACACATCAGGACAACAGGTATTATGACGCAGTAAGTTGACACATCAGGACGACAGGTATAATGACGCAGTAAAATGACAGACAGGACGACAGGTATAATGACGCAGTAAGATGACACATCAGGACAACAGGTATAATGACGCAGTGAGATGACACAACAGGACAACAGGTATAATGACGCAGTACGATGACAGCCTGGACGACACATATAATGACGCAGTCAGATGACACAACAAGACAACAGGAATAATGACACAGTAAGATGACAGCCAGGACGACAGGTATAATGACGCAGTAGGATGACAGCCAGGATGACAGGTATAATGACGCAGTAAGATGACACATCAGGACAACAGGTATAATGACCCAGTAAGATGACAGCCTGGGCGACACGTATAATGACGCAGTCAGATGACACATCAGGACAACAGGTATAATGACGCAGTGAGATGACACAACAGGACAACAGGTATAATGACGCAGTAAGTTGACACATCAGGACAACAGGTATAATGACGCAGTAAGATGACAGCCAGGACGACAGGTATAATGACGCAGTAAGGCTACAGCCAGGACGACAGGTATAATGAAGCAGTAAGATGACAAATCAGCATGACATGTATAATGACGCAGTAAGATGACAGCCAGGACGACACGTATAATGACGCAGTCAGATGACACATCAGGACAACAGGTATAATGACGCAGTGAGATGACACAACAGGACAACAGGTATAATGACGCAGTAAGATGACATATCAGGACAACAGGTAAAATGACGCAGTGAGATGACAGCCAGGACGACAGGTATAATGACGGACTCAGATGACACATCAGGACAACAGGTATAATGACGCAGTGAGATGACACAACAGGACAACAGGTATAATGACGCAGTACGATGACAGCCTGGACGACACATATAATGACGCAGTCAGATGACACAACAAGACAACAGGAATAATGACACAGTAAGATGACAGCCAGGACGACAGGTATAATGACGCAGTAGGATGACAGCCAGGACGACAGGTATAATGACGCAGTAGGATGACAGCCAGGACGACAGGTATAATGACGCAGTAGGATGACACATCACGACAACATGTATAATGACGCAGTAAGTTGACATATCAGGACAACAGGTATAATGACGCAGTAAGTTGACACATCAGGACAACAGATATAATGACACAGTAAGATGACAGCCAGGAAACCAGGTATAATGACGCAGTGAGATGACACAACAAGACAACAGGTATAATGACGCAGTAAGATGACAGCCAGGACGACAGGTATAATGACGCAGTGAGATGACACAACAATACAACAGGTATAATGACGCAGTGAGATGACACATCAGGACAACAGGTATAATGACGCAGTAAGTTGACACATCAGGACAACAGGTATAATGACGCAGTAAGATTACAGCCAGGAAACCAGGTATAATGACGCAGTAAGATGAAAGCCAGGACGACAGGTATAATGACGCAGTGAGATGACACAACAAGACAACAGGTATAATGACGCAGTAAGATGACAGCCGGGACGACACCTATAATGACGCAGTCAGATGACAATTCGGGACGACACGTATAATGACGCAGTAGGATGACATATCAGGACAACAGGTATAATGACGCAGTGAGATGACACAACAAGGCAAAAGGTATAATGACGCAGTAAGATGACAGCCAGGACGACAGGTATAATGACGCAGTAAGATGACAGCCAGGACGACACATACAATGACGCAGTCAGATGACAAATCAGGATGACACGTATAATGACGCCGTAAGTTGACAGCCAGGACGACACGTATAATGACGCAGTAGGATGACACATCAGGACAACAGGTATAATAACGCAGTAAGTTGACACATCAGGACAGCAGGTATAATGACGCAGTAAGATGACAGCCAGGACGACAGGTATAATGACGCAGTAGGATGACACATCAGTACAACAGGTATAATGACGCAGTCAGATGACACAACTAGACAACAGGTATAATGACGCAGTCAGATGACAGCCAAGACAACAGGTATAATGATGCAGTAAGATGACAGCCAGGACGACAGGTATAATGACGCAGTAAGTTGACACATCAGGACAACAGGTATAATGACGCAGTAAGATGACTGCCAGGACGACAGGTATAATGACGCAGTAGGATGACAGCCAGGACGACAGGTATAATGACGCAGTAAGATGACACATCACGACAACAGGTATAATGACGCAGTAAGTTGACATATCAGGACAACAGGTATAATGACGCAGTAAGATGACAGCCAGGACGATAGGTATAATGACGCAGCAGTATGACACATCAGGACAACAGGTATAATGACGCAGTAGGATGACACATCAGGACAACAGGTATATTGACGCAGTAGGATGACACATCAGGATGACACGTATAATGACGCAGTAAGATGACAGACAGGACGACAGGTATAATGACGGACTCAGATGACACATCAGGACAACAGGTATAATGACGCAGTAAGTTGACATATCAGGACAACAGGTATAATGACGCAGTAAGATGACAGCCAGGACGATAGGTATAATGGCGCAGCAGTATGACACATCAGGACAACAGGTATAATGACGCAGTAAGTTGACACATCAGGACAACAGGTATAATGACGTAGTAAGATGACAGCCAGGACGACACGTATAATGACGCAGTAGGATGAGACATCAGGACAACAGGTATAATGACGCAGTCAGATGACAGCCAGGACGACACATATAATGACGCAGTCAGATGACACATCAGGACAACAGGTATAATGACGCAGTAGGATGACACATCAGGACAACAGGTATAATGACGCAGTAAGTTGACACATCAGGACAACAGGTATAATGACGCAGTAAGATGACAGCCAGGACACCAGGTATAATGACGCAGTAAGATGACAGCCAGGACGACAGGTATAATGACGCAGTGAGATGACACAACAAGACAACAGGTATAATGACGCAGTAAGATGACAGCCAGGATGACACGTATAATGACGCAGTCAGATGACACATCAGGACAACAGGTATAATGACGCAGTCAGATGACAATTCGGGACGACACGTATAATGACGCAGTAGGATGACATATCAGGACAACAGGTATAATGACGCAGTGAGATGACACAACAAGGCAACAGGTATAATGACGCAGTAAGATGACAGCCAGGACGACAGGTATAATGACGCAGTAGGATGACACATCACGACAACAGGTATAATGACGCAGTAAGTTGACATATCAGGACAACAGGTATAATGACGCAGTAAGATGACAGCCAGGACGACAGGTATAATGATGCAGGACGGCGACAGCCAAGACGACAGGTATAATGACGCAGTCAGATGACAAATCAGGATGACACGTATAATGACGCAGTAAGATGACAGCCAGGACGACACGTATAATGACGCAGTCAGATGACACATCAGGACAACAGGTATAATGACGCAGTAGGATGACACATCAGGACAACAGGTATAACAACGCAGTAAGTTGACACATCAGGACAGCAGGTATAATGACGCAGTAAGATGACAGCCAGGACGACAGGTATAATGACGCAGTAGGATGACACATCAGTACAACAGGTATAATGACGCAGGCAGATGACACAACTAGGCAACAGGTATAATGACGCAGTCAGATGACAGCCAAGACAACAGGTATAATGATGCAGTAAGATGACAGCCAGGACGACAGGTATAATGACGCAGCAAGTTGACACATCAGGACAACAGGTATAATGACGCAGTAAGATGACACATCAGGACAACAGGTATAATGACGCAGTAGGATGACACATCAGGACAACAGGTATAATGACGCAGTAAGTTGACACATCAGGACAACAGGTATAATGACGCAGTCAGATGACAAATCGGGATGACACATATAATGACGCAGTCAGATGACAAATCGGGATGACACGTATAATGACACAGTAAGATGACAGCCAGGACGACACGTATAATGACGCAGTCAGATGACACATCAGGACAACAGGTATAATGACGCATTAAGATGATAGCCTGGATGACACATATAATTACGCAGTCAGATGACACATCAGGACAACGGGTATAATGACGCAGTCAGATGACACATCACTACAACACGTATAATGACGCAGTCAGATGACACATCAGGACAACAGGTATAATGACACAGTAAGTTGACACAACAGGACATCAGGTATAATGACGCAGTAAGATGACAAATCAGGATGACACGTATAATGACGCAGTAGGATGACACATCAGGACAACAGGTATAATGACGCAGTAGGTTGACACATCAGGACACCAGGTATAATGACGCAGTAAAATGACAGCCAGGACAACAGGTATAATGACGCAGGACGGCGACAGCCAGGACGACAGGTATAATGACGCAGTAGGATGACACATCAGGACAACAGGTATAATGACGCAGTCAGATGACAAATCAGGATGACACGTATAATGACACAGTAAGATGACAGCCAGGACGACACGTATAATGACGCAGTGAGATGACACAACAAGACAACAGGTATAATGACGCAGTAAGATGACAACCAGGACGACAGGTATAATGACGCATTAGGATGACAGCCAGGACGACAGGTATAATGACGCAGTAGGATGACACATCACTACAACAGGTATAATGACGCAGTAAGTTGACATATCAGGACAACAGGTATAATGACGCAGTAAGATGACAGCCAGGACGACAGGTATAATGACGCAGTAGGATGACACATCAGGACAACAGGTATAATGACGCAGTAGGATGACACATCATGACAACAGGTATAATGACGCAGTAGGATGACACATCAGGACAACAGGTATAATAACGCAGTAAGTTGACACATCAGGACAACAGGTATAATGACGCAGTAGGATGACACATCAGGACAACAGGTATAATGATGCAGTAAGATGACAGCCAGGACAACACGTATAATGACGCAGTCAGATGACACATCAGGACAACAGGTATAATGACGCAGAAAGATGACGAGTCAGGACAACACGTATAATGACGCAGTAGGATGACACATCAGGACAACAGGTATAATGACGCAGAAAGATGACAGCCTGGACAACACGTATAATGACGCAGTAGGATGACACATCAGGACAACAGGTATAATGACGCAGTAAGTTGACACATCAGGACACCAGGTATAATGACGCAGTAAGTTGACACATCAGGACACCAGGTATAATGACGCAATAAGGCGACATATCAGGACAACAGGTATAATGACGCAGTAAGATGACAGCCAGGACGACAGGTATAATGACGCAGTAAGGCCACATCCAGGACGACAGGTATAATGAAGCAGTAAGATGACAAATCGGGACGACACGTATAATGACGCAGTAGGATGACATATCAGGACCACAGGTATAATGACGCAGTAGGATGGCACATCAGGACAACAGGTATAATGACGCAGTCAGATGACAAATCGGGGATGACACGTATAATGACACAGTAAGATGACAGCCAGGACGACACGTATAATGACGCAGTCAGATGACACATCAGGACAACAGGTATAATGACGCAGTAAGATGACAGCCAGGACGACACATATAATGAGGCAGTCAGATGACACATCAGGACAACAGGTATAATGACGCAGTCAGATGACAAGTCGGGACGACACGTATAATGACGCAGTAGGATGACATATCAGGACAACAGGTATAATGACGCAGTGAGATGACACAACAAGATAACAGGTATAATGACGCAGTAAGATTACAGCTAGGACAACAGGTATAATGACGCAGTAGGATGACACATCAGGACAACAGGTATAATGACGCAGTAAGATGACAGCCAGGACAACACTTATAATGACGCAGTCAGATGACACATCAGGACAACAGGTATAATAACGCAGTGAGATGACGAGTCAGGACAACACGTTTAATGACGCAGTAGGCTGACACATCAGGACAACAGGTATAATGACGCAGAAAGATGACAGCCAGGACAACACGTATAATGACGCAGTAAGGCCACAGCCAGGATGACAGGTATAATGAAGCAGTAAGATGACAAGTCGGGACGACACGTATAATGACGCAGTAGGATGACATATCAGGACAAAAGGTATAATGACGCAGTAGGATGACACATCAGGACAACAGGTATAATGACGCAGTCAGATGACAAATCGGGATGACACGTATAATGACACAGTGAGATGACATCCAGGACGACACGTATGATGACGCAGTCAGATGACACATCAGGACAACAGGTATAATGACGCAGTACGATGACAGGCAGGACGACACATATAATGACGCAGTCAGATGACACATCAGGACAACAGGTATAATGACACAGTAAAACGACAAGTCGGGACGACACGTATAATGACGCAGTCAGATGACACATCAGGACAACAGGTATAATGACGCAGTCAGATGACAAGTCGGGACGACACGTATAATGACGCAGTAGGATGACATATCAGGACAACAGGTATAATGACACAGTGAGATGACACAACAAGATAACAGGTATAATGACGCAGTAAGATGACAGCCAGGACAACAGGTATAATGACGCAGTAGGATGACACATCAGGACAACAGGCATAATGATGCAGTAAGATGACAGCCAGGACAACACGTATAATGACGCAGTCAGATGACACATCAGGACAACAGGTATAATGACGCAGAAAGATGACGAGTCAGGACAACACGTATAATGACGCAGTAGGATGACACATCAGGACAACAGGTATAATGACGCAGAAAGATGACAGCCTGGACAACACGTATAATGACGCAGTAGGATGACACATCAGGACAACAGGTATAATGACGCAGTAAGTTGACACATCAGGACACCAGGTATAATGACGCAGTAAGTTGACACATCAGGACACCAGGTATAATGACGCAATAAGGCGACATATCAGGACAACAGGTATAATGACGCAGTAAGATGACAGCCAGGACGACAGGTATAATGACGCAGTAAGGCCACATCCAGGACGACAGGTATAATGAAGCAGTAAGATGACAAATCGGGACGACACGTATAATGACGCAGTAGGATGACATATCAGGACCACAGGTATAATGACGCAGTAGGATGGCACATCAGGACAACAGGTATAATGACGCAGTCAGATGACAAATCGGGATGACACGTATAATGACACAGCGAGATGACATCCAGGACGACACGTATGATGACGCAGTCAGATGACACATCAGGACAACAGGTATAATGACGCAGTAAGATGACAGACAGGAGGAAACATATAATGACGCAGTCAGATGACACAACAAGACAACAGGAATAATGACACAGTAAGATGACAGCCAGGACGACAGGTATAATGACGCAGTAGGATGACAGCCAGGATGACAGGTATAATGACGCAGTAAGATGACACATCAGGACAACAGGTATAATGACCCAGTAAGATGACAGCCTGGACGACACGTATAATGACGCAGTCAGATGACACATCAGGACAACAGGTATAATGACGCAGTGAGATGACACAACAGGACAACAGGTATAATGACGCAGTAAGTTGACACATCAGGACAACAGGTATAATGACGCAGTAAGATGACAGCCAGGACGACAGGTATAATGACGCAGTAAGGCTACAGCCAGGACGACAGGTATAATGACGCAGTAAAATGACAAGTCGGGACGACACGTATAATGACGCAGTCAGATGACACATCAGGACAACAGATATAATGACGCAATCAGATGACAAGTCGGGACGACAGGTTTAATGACGCAGTCAGATGACACATCAGGACAACAGGTATAATGACGCAATCAGATGACGAGTCGGGACGACACGTATAATGACGCAGTAGGATGACATATCAGGACAACAGGTATAATGACGCAGTAAGATGACAGCCAGGACGACACGTATAATGACGCAGTGAGATGACAGCCAGGACGACAGGTATAATGACGCAGTACGATGACATATCAGGACAACAGGTATAATGACCCAGTAAGATGACAGCCAGGACGACACATATAATGAGGCAGTCAGATGACACATCAGGACAACAGGTATAATGACGCAGTATGAAGACAGCCAGGAAGACAGGTATAATGACGCAATAGGATGACACATCAGGACAACAGGTATAATGACGCAGGAAGTTGACACATCAGGACAACAGGTATAATGATGCAGTAATTTGACAGCCAGGACTACAGGTATAATGACACATCAGGACAACAGGTATAAAGACGCAGTAGAATGACACATCAGGACAACACGTATGATGACGCAGTCAGATGACACATCAGGACAACAGGTATAATGACGCAGTCAGATGACAAGTCGGGACGACACGTATAATGACGCAGTAGGATGACACATCAGGACAACATGTATAATGACACATTGAGATGACACAACAAGACAACAGGTATAATGACGCAGTGAGATGACACAACAAGACGACAGGCATAATGACGCAGTAAGGCGACATATCAGGACAACAGGTATAATGACGCAGTAGGATGACACATCAGGACAACATGTTTAATGACACAGTGAGATGACACAACAAGGCAACAGGTATAATGACGCAGTGAGATGACACAACAAGACGACAGGCATAATGACGCAGTAAGGCGACATATCAGGACAACAGGTATAATGAAGCAGTAAGACGACACATCAGGATGACAGGTATAATGACGCAGTAAGACGACACATCAGGACAAAAGGTATAATGACACACTCAGATGACATATCAGGATGACAGGTATAATGACGAAGTAAGACGACGCATCAGGACGACAGGTATAATGACACAGTAAGACGACACATCAGGACAAAAGGTATAATGACACACTCAGATGACAAATCAGGACCACAGGTGTAATTATGCAGTAAGACGACGCATCAGGACGACAGATATAATGACGTAGTGAGATGACACAACAGGACAACAGGTACAATGACGCAGTAAGATGACAGCCAGGACGACAGGTATAATGACGCAGTAAGACAACACTTCAGAATGACAGGTAGAATGACGCAGTAAGAGGACACATCAGGACAACAGGTATAATGACGCATCAGGATGACAGGTGTAATGACGCAGTGAGAGGACACATCAGGACGACAGGTATAATGACACATCAGGCTGACAGGTGTAATGACGCAGTGAGAGGACACATCAGGACGACAGGTATAATGACGCAGTAAGACGACACATCAGGACGACAGGTATAATGACGCAGTAAGACGACACATCAGGATGACAGGTATAATGACACATCAGGACGACAGGTATAATGACGCAGTAAGACGACACATCAGGATGACACATCAGGATGACAGGTATAATGACGCACCGAGACGACACATTAGGATGACAGTTATAATGACTCACTAAGATGACATATTCGGACGACAGGTATAATGACACAGTAAGACGACAAATCAGGATGACTGAACGCAACTCCATTCAAGAGGGTCCAATTGCAATCGCTCAGACCTCTCTACTCACGCACCCAGAGAACTCTCTCCTCAGGTACTTCAGATCTCACTTCATAAGAAATGATTTTGTAAACATTTATGTAGACTATATTTTGAAAATATAATTTAAATAAATTATTAAATTAGTTAGAAATATATGAAGATATTGAAATTATTGATGTACAATAAATCAAATCAAACTTTATTTATAAAGCACTTTTCATGCAAAAAGAATGCAACACAAAGTGCTTCACAGAAAAATTAAAATCATATCACCAGAATTAAAAACATATCACAATAAAACAAATACTGGAAACTTGCCCCTCCCGACACACCCGCAGAGGCACACATACACTTCATCACACACAGATACAGACAGACACGCATGTACACGTATGTACATACACACTCACACACATACACCCACCCACACACACGCACGCACTCAGGATAAAACATGGTAGAAAGGCATGGCAGGACACTGAGGAACAGATGAGGAAAACGCCACCTATGGGAGCCATCCGCATCGGGAGGGGTCACAGTCTACGCCCGCAGGGAGTGCCACCCACAGAGACCACCCCTACCCGGAAAGACCAGGATAGACTCCGCACAAGGTGCAGAGCCACACGGTCCTCCGGGCCTGAGGGATCTCCAGGACGACGTCCCCGCGGGCAGACCAGACACAACTCCCAGTGTGGAGGGCTCCCATGAAGAAACACTGGAGCTAAAAAGTAAAAGGCTAAAAGACAATAAGATAGGTTGAGATAAATGTAAGAAATAAAATGATAAAAATAGAAAAAATAAGATAAAAGCAATAAAGTGCAAAAAGAATTAAGAATAAATCATTAAAATTATTAGATATTAAAAATAGAATAAAATAGTTAAAAGAACAGGATAAATCAGTTAAAAGCCGAGTTGAAAAAGTGAGTCTTGAGCTTCTTTTTAAAAATATCAACAGTCTCTGCGGTCCTGATGGTCTCCGGCAGGCTGTGCCACAAGCGTCTGCAAAGTCCTCGCAGAGGGCGTCTGTTGGTGACTCTGAGGATTTTTTTAAATTGGTGTTGGTTAAAAGATCGAAGGTGGAGAAAAGAAATTTGGGGTTATTTTTGTTGTCTGTGATGAGTTTTGAGAAATGGGATATTCTTGCCTGTTTGACTGTTTTATTGTACGATTTGAGATGTTCACGAAATATCTGATAATGGACTGTTAGTTTATTTTTTCTCCACCTCCTCTCCGCACTCCTGCATTGTCTTTTCGATTTTTTAATTTCCTCATTTCTCCACAGGGGTAAAGGTTTTGTTTTTATTGTTTTTGTTAAAAGTGGAGCCACAGAGTCCAAAGCTAATTTCAATTTCCTGTTAAAATTGTCAGCAATAAAATCACAGGGTGCAGGTAAGATTTCAGCAGGAGTGCTCTGTAAAATCTCGATAAAATTTGCAGCCACCTCAGAAGTTATGTAGTGTTTCCTCACTGTTCTCACCGGGGCCTCCTGGTGGTTAAAACTGGCGATGTTAAAATACACACAGTAGTGGTCGGACACAGCCAGGTCAACAACAGAGGACACACCAGTGGAGAGGCCATAGGTTATGACCAGGTCCAGGGTGTGTCCTCTGTTGTGAGTCGGCTGTGTCACGTGCTGGTTAAAATCCATACAATTTAAAAGGTTTAAAAATTCTCTGGACAGTGGGTCCGAGATGTTGTCAACGTGTAAGTTAAAATCGCCAGTTATTAAAATCCTATTGTAGGTGGTGTGAATGATCGATAAAAGCTCTGAAAATTCACTGATAAAAGAAGTGGAGTGATGGGGTGGTCTGTAAACAGTGATGCAGAGAATAGGAGGACTGCTAAAAACAAAGGCGTGATACTCAAATGACGAGTAACTGTTAAAAGAAACTTCCTTTGATGTTAATGTGTTTTTAAAAATGGATGCAGTTCCCCCTCCTCTCTTACCTCCCCTGATAGAAAATAAAAAGTTAAAATTTGGTGGGCAAGCCTCGGTGACAACAACTGGTGCCTCTGTGCCAAGCCATGTCTCTGTTAAAAGAATCCCATCTAACAAATATCCATGTTTTCATTTAATCAATATATTATTTAACAGTGACAGATCATATAAAAACTATTAAAAATTCTGTATAAATATATGACTGCACAAAAACAATTACCCATTACCCTTCTTTCTGTTGGACAGGTAGGTGCCTCAATCCAGGTAGGGCAAGCTATCCGGTGGTTAGCATGCTAGCTTACAGGTAACCGGGTAACTTTTTTTGTTTGGCATTTTGCCTTTATTATATAGGGAAGCTGAAGACAGACAGGAAGCGTGGGGAGTAGAGAGTGGGGGGAGACATGCACCAAATGGTTTCGGCAGACCTGGAGTCGAGCCTGCGCTCAGTGCGTCAAGGACTGCAGCCTCTTGACATGGGGCGCCTCCTGGTTGGCAAAATACAACTGCCCTCTTGGGTGGCAAAAACGCACGCTAAAGTGTCCTCCTGGACACCCCTAACTGCCCTCTTGTGTGGAAAAAACACTAAACTGCCCTCTTGGCTGGTTAAAACACATTTAAGTGCCCACTTGGGTGGCAAAAAGGCGTGCTTAAGTGCCCTCCCGGTTGGCAAAACACACTAAACTCCAGAAGACTATTAGGACCAAGAAATACTATGAAACATTACTTTTGCAATGACTTTTATGTTGGGCCCTTTTTTGATTTATATTGAGCCAGAACTTTATCTCACAGAACCAGTTTGGATTATCTGGTGCTAATAGGGTTTTAAAATGCACTAGAATACAGGAAATGGCATCTACTTAATTGAAAATGTTCTGGGGGAAGACCCTCAGACCCCCTAGGGATTTATTTATTTATTTCGGTGTGTTCTTCACAGTCCAACGTTGAATCTACACAGTTCTCGTGGATGCTGATCCTAACTACAAACTAACTTGAGTAGTCTGTCTAGTTAGTCCCATTTAAGGCTATATAATGTGCCATTTGTATAACATATAAACATATCTAAAGTGCCCTCGAAAACACGCTCAACTTAGTGCCCCAGTGGCGAGAATGCCCTTTTTTTTCTTTTCGCCCCTGCCCTTCAAAAAGTCTGTGCACGCCACTGCCACCAACTGAGCCAACTTAAACTTAACTTAACATATACTGTCTTAACTTCAGTTAAAACAAATGACAAAATAAATATTTAGAAAGATTTTTTAAAAACCCACAGCATACAGATTTAAGTCAAAATTGTCTATTTTTCTGAAAATTTGTTGGAAATGAAAAATAAATAAATAAATATCATTATCATTATAATTATTAACATCTCCACAACAAATAGCCTTAGGTTTGTTCAAAGTGTATATCAGAGGCACATGCCAACATCTGGATCATCATAAAGTCTATTTTATTTATTTATTTATTTTACTGTAGATTAGCCTCAATGTTCAACATGTATTGTAATATAGGCTAATGAAGTAGGCCTTAGTGATTTATTTGTGTGACAAAACTTAATAAAAATGTTAGGCTATTTAAATGAAAAAAAAATTATATATTTCCTTTTAGGTTAGAAATATTATACCGGGGTCCCAAACATGCAGACTAAAAGTTAAATTGCGTTTTGGAAAACGTCTGGCAAATTTGATGAATTAATCGTTTAAATGCCTTAAAAGTAGCAATTATATGCGGGACTGGACTGAAACAAGTTTCATTCATATTTTTGCGTTTTTCTTTTTGTACTAGTTAAAAATGAAAATTATATTCGTAATATCCTGGTGTTACTGTTCAGTCATTTATAAAATTAATTTTTCGTCAAATTAGATTAATTCACCCTTTAAAAATGTAATTTAACAAACTTTTCATCCAGTCAATGCATCTTTTACGTCTCGACATTAAAACAAGTTGTTTCTTAAAGAGCAAATCTTACGCCTGCTATGTGGAAACAGTATTGCTCCTTGTCGATGTTGAGTCGATGTCCGGAGGAGAAAAGTCGATGAAGGTTGCTTTTACTGTAGAAATCCTTGGAAATTTTCAACTTTGATAACTACTGCAAATATTTGCTGCCAACTCTCAGTTAGTTTAGTAGCTTGCTGGGGCTGACCTCTGACACAGACAGGACCAGATAATTGTGTGAAGGATTTTATAGTAACACAAAGTGGCCACAAGATGGTGCTGTTCCTCATGCAACAATCTTTGAAGCCAGTGAACACTTTTGGTCTCATATTTGAGCTTTTTTGTGAGATAAAGTCAAATATAAAAGCATACTCTGTGTTTGAACGAGGACACCCATGACTTCTGAGGCTCAGATACAGGCGATCCATCAGTGCTGGAGTTAACAAACATTAAATAAGCACAGGTGGGACTATGAAATAAGGCATTACCACATAACTGGCATTTCCCCTTACTGTTTACTGTTCCCAACAGCCCAATGAGCACACCAAGAAGGACTGTGGCTGGGAGAGCAGTTAAAACTCCCATTAGGTACGAAAGTGTTTGTTTTTGTTACGGCTGTATGTGTTCCCTGCACTGTTTGTCCCTTTTGTCTTTCTGTTGTCTTCCCAGCTCTTCCCTGCTGATTGCACAATGAGGTTCACCTGGTCTTGGATGCTTAAAAACCCCAGGCATGGTATCTGAAGGGGAGAGGCTTCTGGAGTGGGGACTGCTGTGGTTCTGCTGTCAGACTGGGATTCTGTGTTGTGTTCTAGTTGCTTTTGTTAGACTTCAGTTAATGATTCAGTTGTTAGTATTGTCTTCAAAAAAAATCCCTTGGTTTTGACTTTTTAAAAAGTTGTTTCCTGTGAGTTTGTTGGGTCAAATGTGGATAGTTGTTAGCCCCATAGGGCCGCCTTAGGGTAGGGCGTAACAGTTTTGCATTGTTTGTTTCGCAATAAGCTGCTCGTATGTGAACTGCTCACATATACCTTCCTCAGGAGTTCATTTGCAAGACCCAAGATGTTGGTGTTGGGACGTTCAGGAACGATATGATTCTTTTAAACGGCTCCTTGTTGCGAAAGACAGCAACAGAGTCACAGGTGAGAGCCGTTGTTTTTATAGTTTCACTGCCTGCCCAAATCCATTCCCCTTTATGCCAAATTACCACAGGCAGCTTTTTTCAACTGCAACTCCACTAGGTACTAGGTTATGTGCAGCAGAATCATGTCACCACAACATAGCATCGACGGTGAGCAACCTTATAACACTCCGCCAAGTTTTTTGTTTTTTTGTTGACATCTCTGTAGTCATACAGAGTTGTATCATAAATGATTGACAAATCAATGACGTTGATTGATTGTTCCTACATAATTCTGCTTTTTTACTTTAAATTTTAAAAGTTCACACTTTTAAATATGCATGTGTTGACATGGGAGAAAATAGTGCAGGCACGTTTGTCTGACCCAAGAAAAGGAGCCATAAGATCCCAACACTAGTTACAACCAAACTCACAAACTCATTCTCAAACCCCATTGGCTCACAGAGGTAGTGCTTGAGCATGGAGGTCACATGAGCCCAAGCTCAAACCCCATTGGCTCACGGCACTAGGTGCTTGAGGAAAGAGGACTGCATTTGGACCCTTCTTACCTCGTCAGTAGCTTGTCACAGGGCTTGGCCCAATCCTAATCTCCACCCAAAAGCCTAAGATCTGAACCCTCACAGACTTTAAAGGTATAATAAGTAGGATTCCCTAGAAAAATCAAATGTAGACTTTTACAAATATAATATAACATAAATCATCATTCATGGGCCTCTATACATGTGTGTTGGTGAGTGTGTGTGCAGACCCTTGTGAGACCCTTCCCTCTGCATCTATTCTGTTGTTTTGCTTTGCACGGGACGTTTTCAGGAGGGGCGCTGTTGTGGTACCCTGAGCCAATCACAGTGTATAGGTGAGTGTGGGAGTGGTTCAGCCTGTTATGTACCTTGTCACGTAGCTAATCACTTACCTTGTCACATAGCTGATCACGTAGCCGATCACGTACCTTGTCTCGTAGCTGATCACCTAGCTTATCACCTAGCTTATGCTGCGTTCCAGACAACTGGAAACTCGAGTTTTTACGACCTCCAAGTTACTACTTGTGAACTCGGGCAGATTCATCTTCCCCCAACTTCACGAGAATCAGGTTTCTGACATCACACAACAATGGCCGGTGAATGCAGCATTATCACGTAGCTTCTCTGATGAGAGGGGATGGAAGTGTTACGCTCTGTAACGTCATGATCGCTTTTGCAACCTCAGCTGTACACAGTAGAACATCCAGAGTTAATTCAAACTCCAGCTGACCAGTTAATGCTTTTCTTTTACACTGCAGTTGACTGATTGATTTGAGATGTATACATAACTTGATTGGCTGGATCCTGGTTCGATTTGAGACGGAATCGATTGCTTTTTCTTTGTTATCCTGTTTGTTTAATCTGAATTTATTAACTCGTATTTTATGATCTGAATTTGGCCTGGCAAATTTGGTCGACTACAATTTTTCATGTTTAGAGCCGCGTGGTCATTGGGCAGGTCGTCAATCACTCACAGGGCTGACACATATAGAGGGATAACCATTCATCCCTCTCCCTCTATCCCACTTTTCAGCCCATCTGGTCCAGGCAGATGGCTGTTCAACATGAGTTTGGTTCAGCTCGAGGTTTCTTGCTTCTGTTGCCAAATGTTGCTAAGTACTGCTCATGGTGGATTCATGTTGGATCTCTTTCTCTAAATAGTATAACAAAGAAAACGGTCTAGACCTGCTATTTTTGCAAAGAGTGTTGAGATAGATTTTATTATGATTTGGCGCTATCCATCCATTATCTATACCCAGTATGCTGTTCAGGGTCACAGGGGGGCTGCAGCCTATCCCAGCTGTCGTTGGGCGAGAAGCAGGGTTACACTAGGACAGGCCACCAGTCAATTACAGGACTGACACATAGAGACAGACAACCTCACACCTACGGGCAGTTTTAAGGCCAGTTCAGACCAATGATTCGCAACACGACAAATTGGTTTTAGAATGTTGCAGAGAAAATTGCAGCGGTGTGAACTGGTTAGTTGCAGAGCGTCTGAAGCCGTTGCCTGGAGTTGCAAAAGATTTGCCTTGTCTCTTCTCTTTCCTAACTCTCTGTCTTTGTCGTTAATTAATGTCACAGCTATCATTGCGAGCATGTCACTGTCATCCATTTCTTTATATGAGGATTAACGAAATCCAACTAGTTAATTCATGTAAACTAGGCCTAATACTAACTTACAGTATTAACTAACGTTATAGTATTAAGTAGTGGGGTATGTGCATAGCAGTGAGTCGTTGCATGTTGCGTTGCTTTGATGTGAACGGCCCAATTTTAGAACGGTTACGATCAGACGTCAAGAGACTCTTTCGGCAGTTGCATTGGAGTCTCGTAGTGAATCATTGATCTGAACTGTCTTTTAGAATCACCAATGAACCTAACGAGCATGTCTTTGGACTGTGGGAGAAAGCCAGCGCACCTGGAGGGAACGGGGATAAAGGGGCCCACTGCGCCCACTTTGTGCGTTCCCGGGAACCTTCTAGCTGTGAGGTGACAGTGCTAACTAACGCCACCGTGCAGCCACTTTTTATTCCGGGTACAAGCATGGACGGTAGCAGGGAGCCTTCCTCCACACACCACTGTAAACATAAAAGATACAGAAGACAAAGAAACAGAAACCTTCAAAATAACATTTATCATGAATAACAATGTGGTCGGTTCCATTTCGTCATTATTTTATTTCATTGTTTTTTTTCCCCTCCTATTTGACAGGATGGCTGATTTAGCCCAGAAGACAAAATAAAAACCAGTGTTTACTAGTACGAGTTCTGTACAATTCACCAGTGATACACACCAGTATAGCTTACAATATACCCACATGAGCAGATTTACGCAACAACAAGGAGATAAAATAGATTGTTTTTTTTAAACATTTTTTTTATCCCTATACAGCCCAGATGTTTGATAGTGTCAATGCTGGCTGAACATGGAAATCCAATCTGGGATAAATAAGGATAAAAAAGTTAGGTTTGTTTTTTTTTGGTGCTGTGCAAATATGCTCTCTCCATACCAGTATATCATGCTATACCAGTACAGCCACCAGTATATTTCATATAGCAGTATGTCATACTCCATGTAGGGTCAGTATTAACAAAGACACGTGTGATCTGCTGTATTTTCAGTTTGGTGTTTTGTGTCTGCGAGACAAATTCCAGTCATGTGGCTCCACATCTCATGTGTGTTTGTGTCCCTGTTGGTATTTAGGGACATATCTAAAGAGTTACACCTGACAGGAACTGGGATTCAAAGCACAAAGGTTCCAGTTGTGAGGTTTGTTTGTTTTCCCCGGTAAAATTCACTTTGAGACAGAAGTGGCTGAGGGGACAGTTTAAGGTGTCAGTCTTATGTCCTTGTTAGTCCTATTTGGGGGAAAACTGAACGATCAGAGGATTGTAGGTGAGAAGAAAGGAAGAAGAGTCCATCTCAGTGACCGGTCTGAGACATGATGTCCTCCTCTTCTTCTTGGACAAACAGGAAGTATCCAGACGCTCAGATTTAATCCCAAATCCATCTTCTGTTTTTTTCATTTTTTTTCATTGTTGCTCATCAGAGTCAATGCTGGGATTGATTATCAGCACAGAGGAAGAAGACTGCAGAAAACAACACAAAAAAACATGGAGCCAGCCGACAAAAAGAGCAGACTAAATTGAGTGCTTGTGGGGATTTTCCCGTCTGCGGTGTTTACCCAGACAGAGTCGGATTTCTTCACATTTGGAGTCTTTAAAACCTGCTCAGAGAGGAGCCTAGGAAGACTTGAGGAAGGAGAGCAACAGTGAGAACGAACAGAAGAAAATCGTGAGAGGTAAAGTGAGGAAGATAGAGAGGAAAGAGGAGGATAGTGTTTTCTTTCTTCAGGCAGTAGACCGGCGCTAGACTGTCCTCAAGTTTTAGTACGCTCTTCCCGTCTCTCCCTCCGTCTCCTCCTCTGCAATTTCTGAGTCTATAAATAACACCTGGTGAGACGGAGGGAAGACGGGAGTGAATGAAAGAAAGAGGAATCGGAGGAGCGATGGAGGATAGGAGACTGCCTCTCCAAACCACACTGAGATTTCTTTTTACTTTGTAGACGCATCCACATGTAACATATCTGCCTTGATCTGCCAATTCAAAAGAATCCATGGTGATATGGAGGTATTCAAACTGAGGAGAAGGTTCACTTCCAGGGGGGTCAAAACACACAACAACAAATGTACTGACATGGCTGCTGGCTGACGTCCATTCTCACGGGGAAGTTTCATGCAGATATGTTGCAGATCAAACGCAGTCCGATCAGGTTCTGTTGGCTTCGCTTGAGTTGTATTCCACTAATCCACCCGAATTTAACGATACCACATCCAATCGCTCCCAAGATAGTGTTTCTGTCAAACCCTTTGACCCGAGCTCATCATAGTTTCCTCCTCTCATCATTAAAATCCAGTCCAAAGAGAGTGAAGCTGCCAAGTCCCTGATTCAGGAAGTGTTTTTGCTCTGTTCTCGTATTAAGAAAGTCACAGTGGTGGAAAGTTTGACACAGGATTCAACATCTAATGAGTCTTCACAGACTGCTGTAAAAATGTCAGAGCCACTGTTTCCCCCACGCAGTCAGCTCCAACAACTCTCACAGATCATGATTGACATCCAGGAGTCTTTATTATTAGTCCTCCACTGCAAACAGGAACAGTAATGATGCTGCAGAACAGACCGCCTCCTGTTGGTCGGCTCAGCTGTCGCGGGGCTAGTGTGGGCGGGACTGAGCCATCATCTTGAGCCGCGATTGGTCGATGACATCAAGCAGGTTTTTGGCATCGACTGCAAGAGCGTGAGCCGCTGTCAACATCTGCTTCTTATAGTCCTGCTGGAGGCTGGGACCGAGCAAAAACACACACATCGATTATATAGTTGATGAGCAGTACAATATTTAAGCCATTTATAGAGTTTTATCTGGTCTGTCTTTGACGTCCCCCCGTGGCTTTTATTTGACTAGACAGTCTTGAAAATAATTTATTAGTCCACACATGGAATAATAATGTGACTGCATCCTCTGACTAATAAAAGAAACTTCATATCTTCCAACATAAAGCTTTGAAATCGAACTATTCTAAAACATAATAATTAATAATCGATATCTGAACCTACCTGGTCATCACATATTGTTGGGCTAACTTCATCTTCCCGATCAGCTCTGCCAAGTCAGAGTTCAGAAGCTTCTGTGCCATCTCGATCTGTGAAAGAGACCAGAGGTGTTTCATCTGACACACATCTGCTGATCAGTAGTGTGACTAGAATCCTTTAGCAACATTTAATAAGAAGTTAGATGATAAAAACACACACAGATTGAGTGTGTGAGTGTTTGTATGCGGTTAGTGAGTGTGTGTGTCTGTATTACCTCTCGGTGTGTACTGGCTGGAAGCTGTGGTAAAGTTTCATCCACTGTGGCCAATAACGTCCTCAATGCCAGACCCACATCCTGAGACACACATAAACAGACGAAATATGAAATGATGTATGCTGTATATTGACGAATCCAGCAAACAAGTTGTGTGTTCTGCAATCTTGCGTGGCCGCCATAACTGCGGTGGCAACTTGGTGTCTGCAGCTGCCTGCTGACTGTGACAGCATCGTAGATAATAAAGATGTTAGACAGCTGCCTCCAGTTACTGGTGACGGTGCCTTAATCTGGCCATCTTAACATTATTTCGATTTTACAAATTAAACATCGTAACAACAACAGCCAGTTTACATCATGGAGAAACAAAGAAAAACGTTTCCATCCGCCACATTTAAGCGATGAAGTACTGTGTCATACAACGTTTTTCTACTAGCTAGTTAGCTTAATCAACTAACAGCTGCATTTAATCATCACAAACTAGTTACACTGGCAACTAATTTTTTTAATACATTCATTAAGCACGTTTTCTTTGTTTTTGCTAATGCAACTGGTCTGTAATGATTACATGCAGCTCTTACTTGATTATGCTAACTAGCTAGAAGAGAAACTTCATACAGTATACGATCATTTTATTAATCACCTGGCGGTGAACAACAAAATCTACAGGTCACTTAGAGAGGCCTAAAATTACTTATAATTGATCAATAATAATAATAATGTAGTAATTATAATATTCTTGATTCACTTCTGAATAATATCTTAGCCCAGTGAATCGATGTAAAGTGTCCAGTCTCGTACAAGGAGACTGTTCATGGCGTAAACCGCAGTAATGGCGGCTTGTCAACTCAACGGATTCATGTGTAAATGTGAGTTTATAAAAGCATGCAAAAAATAATTTAAAAAAACAAACACCAGATCTAAATCAGACTCCAAACATTTCCTGCACAGATAGAGAAGACCAGAGTGGAGAGGTAAAATAAAACATAATGTCCTCATTTCAAAGAGTGTAAGCCGAAGGGTCTCATGAGCAGACTCCAATTACAGGAAACATCTAGTGAGGATTAAAGGTCAGATCTGTACTGGAACAAATGAATACAATTATTCATCTGCAAGTAAGAGCATCATTATTCATGCCTCTGTGGAGCTGCACGGTGTCATTTAATGAAAACAGGGTGCCACACTGGTCAAGGGGAGAGAACATAAAACTGTGTTAAGAGAGCAGCACACTTTTAACTTCTTTAAGTTTTAAGGTCAAAGTTTGCAGCTCAAGAGAGAAACAGTGACAATTCAGCGCACCTCTGAGGAGCAGAGATGAGTGTATAAGTGAGATGAATGTGTCATAGCGCCTGGGTTACCTTGACCATGGGAACATATTCCTCTGGAGGAGCCGGTTGAATTTTGCTCGACATCTCGATCACAGCTTTGACCAATCCCGTCACGTTCTCGTACACTTTGTCATTGGAGCGGTCCAGGTTGGCGGTGGGGGGCGGGCTTATCTCTTGGGGCTGCAGCTGAACCAGGAGAGAAAAAAAGTCATGAGAGACAGTTTGACTGAATGAAGAGAGAGCCACGGGAGTGAGTGGAGACTGAGCAGCAAGAAAACATGGAAACACGATGTTGGTGAAACCAGGAGCTTTCTAGTGTCTACATTTTAATAACCGTTATTAGTCAGGGTTTGTTAAGCTTTTTAAGGGGAAAGTTTAACCACCTTTTTTGCACTTTCAAGGAATCTAACAGATTCTCTTAGCTTTTATCATCACATCTAATATGTTTCTACAAGTAATGACGAAAAAATAAATGAAATTGTCGCTCTGATGACATCGGTTTTACACCAGACGTGAGTGGAACAGATAAAATGCCCCCTTTTCATTTGGCCCCAATGTTCCCAATGTGAATCTAACTCTACTTGCTGTCTAGTGTGAGAAATGGTAGGACAAACAAAGAGTTTCTATGTTTCAAAAACTTTTACTAGTATCCTATATAAGTTTTAAATTCTGGTATTGTGACGACCCTAACAGAGATGTACATTAATTATCTCTTTGATCAACTAAGGAGCTTCTGACCCTCAGCTGCAACTCTGGTGGTAGAAACAATTTACACAATTTTGCTTTTTAAAAGTTCAACACTCGAGACTACTACTGTTTAGAGGCTTACAAAGAACAAACTGTGTCAAACAGATACATGATTAGATCAATGAGTAAGTGATTGGATGAATGAATGAATAGCAGAATAGGTTATTTGGTTATTTTGAGCTATGAAATAGAATGGAAACAAAAAACGTTATCTGCAGTTCTCTATCATGGCCACTGGATGGCAGTAACACACTGTTATAACCAGATAAAAAACTGATACAGCAGGGCTCCCACCTTGAAAAACTGAATTATCATAAAGATTTCTCAGCTCTCTTTGTCTCTTTTATGTCTCGCTCTGCAGTCTCATCGTCTCTTTCTGTCAGATCTGAATCTATGCTTACCTTACATGACCCTTATTTACATTTTACCACCTTCTCTAAATCCATCTATGTTTTCAAATTAGCATTTGAGCATCACAAATTTACATGTAATGGTCTGTTCCTGCTCAAATGTTTAAACCGGAAAATAACGTTTTTCGCCCCGACATAAATGAACAACTGGTGCACCATTAGTTCAAAATGTTTCTGTTGTTACTGTTGTAAGAGTTGGATAATTTCCCATGTAAAAGAGGGTTAAATATTGTTACTATAGGAAAGAAAGAAAAAGGAAACATTACCGGTCATAAGTACATGTGTTAATATGTTTTGTATAATAACACTGCACAATCTGACAGAGATTAAAAAAAATGATGGAAGAGGGACGAAATGAATGAAGTTGTGTGATCAGCTAGCAGACAAGACGCACAGTAAACACACACAGACAGTGTGCTGCTTACCCGCCAGGGCTAGGGGTCAACAGAGAGGCAGAAGAGGAGGAGGGGAGGGAGAGAGGGAGCAGCCAAAGAAGAAGATAAAAGGAAAATGTTAACGGTCCAAGCATTAAAAATAAAACATGCAGCCTGCATAAAATGTGCTCTGCTCTTCTTACAGGTCGTTTCTTTGTATTCTTCAGTGTCTCTGTGATGTTTGTGGGTATCTTTGCTCAGGGTTTGTATGTGTGTGTTAGTGTATGCGTGTGCGTACCTTGACTCCATCATTATAACTGTCTCCAGTATTTAGACAGGCCAGGCTGCCCACTTGGCTCTGGGCTCCAGGTCGAGGGGGTTTCTTTGGGGGAGCTGCATGCTCTGCAGGAGACGATATATAAAAGTGAAAACAATTCCTCCTCACTATTAGAACATTTCATATAAGATCTGGATCAAATCTTCTTTGGTCCCACAGCAGCTCTTATTAAGACTCTGCACTCTTTCATTGGTAGCTTACACCAACAGTAAAGGAAAATTAATTTCATTTTCTGTCTTTTGTTTTGATTAATCGGTGGATTTTTGAGTCAGTTAATGTTAAAAATGGCAATTCCAAGTTTAAGAAGCCCATTATTATGTTTATTATGTGTTTAATGTTCATGTTTTGCACAACCAACAATCAAATATATTCAATTTATACTGACTTAAATTAGAAAAAAAAAAAAGAGCCCAATCCTTATTTTTGAGAGGCTGGGAAGTGGAAATTTGGATACAATCAAAACATTGACTTACTGTTACATCTGCGCTTTATAAAATCAGTATAAACTATAAAAGGGAAAAAAAAAATCCTGGGAAACGTGTAATAAAAAAATCAAACTGTCATTCAAAACCTCCCCACTGTAAAACTATTTTAAGCTGAATACTTCTTTATGTTTCTGTGTTGGGCTTCTTGCAGGGCGGCTACATTCACGCTCCGAGCACACTACATATTGAGCTTGACATGCTGTCTGAGTCCATGTAAACAGAGTTTGGTTTGTTTGATAGCCGGCCGAACAGGCTGCCGAGTTCACAATTGGATGTGCCATATTGTGGAAACAGAGTTTAAACTGTGCAGGACGCACAGAGAGACAGTGGATGTGCTTGTAGAGGGAGATAGAGGATCTGTATACAGAGGCTGAGCTAAACAGAGCTGTGTAATGTATACGTGTGAACTACATACTGTGGGAGATTAAGAGACAGAAAGAGAAGACAATAGTGGCTGAGTGCAACATAATTACAGATGGTTACAGGCCCGTCTATTACCTGCTTTGCCAACAGGCTGGTATATGTGCTGGTTTCCTGTCTGCACAAACAAACAAACAAACAACAAAACATTTGGTTAGAGCTCAGTCACGCACATAATCAGAGGCTTCACAGGAAATTAGGACTTCACAGGAGAAAACCACAAGCTGCTTCTGAAACATTTACGGAATCCAATTTAATTTGCTTGTCACACGACACCACATCCCATTTTTATGTTGTAAAACGCAGCGAGCTCTCAGTCGACTTGAGCTGTCTCTGTGTTCTGCGGTGTGTGGTCTAACGCTGAGTTACTTATGTTAAAAAAATATTCTGTCTGGCTGCACAGGGATAAAAAAAGAAGAAATGTGTTTCTTTTGTGAGTGCTGCCCCTTCAAAACAAGACAAAATGTTGCTGCATGTCTTCGGGATTTTAAAAAAGATGCCACAAAACTCTCTCGTGGTGCCCTCCTCCTTTCATATTTACTTTGTTGTGTTATTACTGAATCTTTGTTGTTTTTCTCTGTGTGAGAAAACAGCTCAGCGGGCTTCCAAAAAAACCTCTGTGCCATCAGAGTGTTGTGGTCTGACAACCACCGACACCCCAAAATACTCTACTACAGCATTTAACACACACACACACAAACGAGGGAGATTTTCCCACCACAAACCACAGCCATTCAAATTGGAGAAGGAGGAGGACAAGCAGAGAGATGAATTACAGAGACAGAAATATCTGGCCCACGGCAACTTCTCACTGCTACGACTTCTGCTGGCATCGAGGATATAACTACATACAGCTCTTGTTCAGTGCGTGCAGCTTTATAGAGGCCGACTTTGGGAAAATCTCTGATGGAAAAGATCAAATTTCTGGTCTATAAAAAACTCTCACAGGTGGTAAAAAAGTGACAAAGTTACCTTTTAATATTATATGTGTTAAAAGATGTCAGAGGTTCTTACAGCATACAATCACCACCATAGTTTGCGGAGTAAAAATGTGCATCTGTCATTGTGCAAATCAATTCAGCATTACAACACAGCACTTCATAATGATGTGTTTAGCTCTCTCAAGTTAAAAAAACGTCCATATAACTTCTGTACAAATTCCTCCCAAGTTCTGCACCTATCAACTATTTTCTTTATCGATTAAACTACTGATAACATTCATGATAAAACTATTATAATTTCCTAAAACCCAAGAGGAAATCTTCAACAAAAGTCCAAAGCCCGGGGCGCCGGTTAAGCTCAGCAGTTAAATTGCGCATCCCATGAACAGAGGCGACAGTCCTCAACGCGGTGGCCCCGTGTTCGACTCCCACCCTCGGTCCTTTGCCGCTTGTCATCCCCACTCTCTCTTCCCCTGTTTCCGACTCTGTCCACTGTCCTCTCTCTCTGAATAAAGCGATAAATAGGGCTAAACTAGTCCTCACAGTTTAGAGAGCTGAAATATAACTAACCGAACCATTAGATCTAGTCTTAGATTAAACTTCAGGGCACTCTTAATAGCAACAACCTACAGGCTGCCAACGCTGCCTAACTTGTTCAAAATAATATCCTGTTACATTGTGTTAGACACATGCAGACTGTGAGAACATATTCTCCTCTTATACTGCCTATTAGAAGTGTGAGTCTTCTGGTGGACACACGTGAGCCAAGCAAAGTAAGCTAAAGACCACCAGCATGCTGAGTTACCGTGGGCGGTACTAAGACAGAGACAAATAAAAATGGCGACTTGGATTTATGTAACAGTTTTCTATAAATAACTGGTAATGTGGGAATCTATTGACCCCTCATAGCTGACCCCACCCCTTAAAGGGTCACTTCCTGTCCTCGGATCAATCCCCTCAGCTCTAATCAAAACAAACACACTGCAGCCAATCACAGCGAGTCCAGCCCACAAACAGCTCAGACAAATATGTTTTTATGAGGCGGAAATGACAAATGGTCGTGATTTACAGTGAAAATAGGGGAGTTATACACAGTTATACTCCTGCTGCTATGTGTATGCAGTTACACTGGTGGGGGCAGAAACAGAAACTTACCGGTGGTTGGAGTCCTCCGTCGTCTCTGTCCAGGCTCCCTCTAGAACTTCTAGAGTCTGGTTTCTAAACACACACAAATTAAAATTAAATTAAATTTCCAGACATCAACAGTCTCTCCGTTCAGGCTTCACTTTGCTGCCAATTATAGATTCACCCGGGCAGATTAAAAGTTCTGTGGTTACAGTTATTCAAAGAGATTTTGGTCTTTACAATAAACATTTTTCTGTTTCTGAACTTCAGGTGAAGTATTGGATTTTCATTCTTGGGATATTCCCTGATATAAATAATCTTTTATGGCATACCATGAGCTCTGTATCCCATGCTGTCGTCAGACTGATGCAGAATATGGTTTCAATTTGGACACATTAACCAGAGAGTTTACAGATTGCTTAAGATTTTTAACTTCAAATAAACATCTTTTACATCACTGCCATGCAGGCCTATTTCAGGAATAATAAGCACCCTGAATTTGGTAAATTAATGCCAGTTTCCAGTTCAATCTAACCAAGGTGAAAGTGAACAAACTCCAACTTGCCAAAGTTCAATCTTAAGTCTTAAAGTGATAATGTGAATGAGGAAATGGACGAGTAAATCACAGCACTGTAGCTCAAACAAAAACACCCTCTTATGCCGAGTCTTCCTGCACGACACATCAAATCAATGAGGAACACACTGTACGAAGCTGCAGGATGCAAAAGCTCAGGACACACACAAACTTTCTCCAACTTCATCACGACTTTTCAGACCAACATTTAACCCCGAAAAACACCCACAAGCAAAGCCAATACAATCACCTTTACACACACACACACCTATCCAAACCATCCCACCAGACTCCCACTCACATGCACACATCTTTGCCTACCAGTTTTCCAAGACAGGACTTAAAGACCAGCATTGCCATCGAGTTCATCAAAGTTGTTTGATGAAAAGTTTGTTTCCAAGTTCTTTGAGGTGTTGTGTTTATCTTCTCCGGCTCTGTCTGCTTCTCCGACTGACTGTTTTCCTGTCTGTCTACCAGCCTGTATCCCCGTCTGTGCCAGCACTTTCATCAACACAAGAATTCAGATTCAACTCCAGCTTCCTGCCTCCAGCACACTTATATCTGACTCTGACGCACTGAGAGAGGGACGGAGAGGAGGAGGGTGGAGGAGGGAGGAGGAGGGATGGAGCACGCTGCCAAGGAGCCGTCAGTGCGCGAGCGTGTCTACCCGTCTTTCCCAAACCATTATTCCTTTCTCCTCCCTTTTCCCCCCTTCTTGAAGTGACAGTGTTATAAAAAACAGCCAGTCTACAGCACACACACACACACACACACACACACACACACACACTAAGTCCCCAGCTTTTCAGTAATCTAGTGTTGTCAGTTAGTGGTTTTGGGTCAAAGACAGACTGTTGACTGGGCTGTCAGATTCTCTAAGCCTATCATTAGCCTGGAATTCACACAGGCCACACCTGCCTACAAACTCTCTCTCTCTCTCTCTCTATCTCTCTCTCTCTCTCACACACACACACACACACACACACACACACACACACACACACACACACACACACACACACACACACACACACACACACACACAAGGGCGCGCACAAGCATGCACAATAAAATTCTTCAGCGAAAAACCCCAGACAGCTTCTTCCATCAGAGCTCACTGAAAAATGCATCCTACATGAAACGCTCCTCCCTGTCTTTATGTCAGAGGGTCTCTGCATCAGAAGTAACATTTTACACAATGAACAGCAGTAAACTGTGTGTTTTTCAATACGATAGTATGTCACTCATAGTGAATTTCGAGTTGAATAACTCAGACTCAGATGGCACTCTTCAGCTAACATAAAGACGAGATACTGAAATGTTTTTCCTGTGGGTTATCAAAGGCTAAGTGCCTGATAGAAAGAAGGAGCAACAAGTACATATCCCATTTTCTTAGGAAGTAGGTACCTACGTATGTATGCACTAAGGACTTGCTTTGTTAAACAGACAATGTAGAAATGCCATCCAAAGTTAGTCACTTACATCCCTTTAAAAAAAAAAAAAAAGTCCTTATCCTTGGTAAAAGCTGAACAAGATCTAGCTCATCTGCTTAGAAATTCTTGAGATTCAATGGCTCCATTATGAATGTTATGCTCCAATTCAACAACTATGTAAGAAGTATGATCACTTATAGCTCCAAAAAGCAAAATGATGACAGTAAATATCCATATTCGACACTTCAAACGGGAAGTCAAAAAACATGTGGTTGACCTCAGTTTATATTTACAGTCTATGCTGACAGACGTAGGCACTGTGCATAACCGTATGTTTCAGTACTTTGATTAAACCGGAGGTAATTTTAGAAGCTTTTTAAACTCAAAAACAGATAAAATCCTTAACCAAGTACTTTTCTTCCAAGAAACGTGGTTCCTAAGTCATCTCAGAACATCCTTATATTACTTTCACTCATTGCTAAACGTCAGAGCAGGGTCACCATGACAGTCGCCTTAAAAAAGTGTCCAATGTCAGGTGAGGATAAATAAAAACACTGATGCTATAACACTTTGGATCTTAGGGGGCCACATTAAAGAAAAAAATCAGAGATTTTGAGAATAAAGTCGTAATTTTGGGCTATTGTAAGCCTAAATGTTATTATGAAGGGAATAAGCGCAGGCAACTGGCTACTCTTCTGATATTCCCCTTCAAAATAACATATGGGCATACCATCCCCCGAAATTAAGACTTTATTATCGTAATATTACGACTTTTTTCTCGTAAAATTGCAACTTTATTCTCGTAATGACAGATTTTTTTCCTTTAATGTGGTCCTAATACTCCGTCGCAGGATTTGAGTATTTTTTACCATTTATTAACCACTGTTTGTGTTTGTCCTTGATAAGGAGGTGATGAATTTCAGGTAACAAATTTATAAAAACACATCATGCATCATGGATTAAATAAAAATATCAACAACAGAACTAAAAAAAGGCAAAGATGGCAACTAAGAAGGACAGCTTTTTAGCGCTACAGATAACAACACACTTTACCATCTGTACCATGCACAACAACATCTTTTCTGCAGTAAAACGTTCCTGGTAATGCCGCTAAATATGCACACACACACACACTATTGTTTTTTTTATAATTAGGTTGAACACATAGATGGTGTTTATTATATGAGGTAATATAAAAAAATTCCAATCCTCTTATATGATGACACATGTGAACAACATTTTATTTGCCTCTGAAATACAGATAGACTTTAAATGTGCTGTTACATCTTTGTATGATGTATTTGTTAACTGTGTCCGTGAGTGTATTCTCCAATGTGTTTGCGCTGTGTGTGTTACCAGCAGCCTTTCCTCCTGCTCCAGCCACCTCTGGTCCTCCTCCATCTGCTGTTGTTGTATCATCAGCTGTTCCTCCATTAACAGGCACTGCGGGCCTACACACTGCTGCATGTCTACTGCCCTGTCCTACTCACACACGCACACACACACAGAAACACAAACACAAGCATGCAACAAAGGACAAGCAAAGCAAGAGACGTGCATAACAACACAGTGACATATAGACACAGATGAAGAGAAACATGCACACACACGCAGACAGACAGACAGACAGACACATACACCAGACTGATGAGAAGCTGAACTCAAATGATGGACACACAGACTATAAACACATGGCTGTTCATTTGTACCAGTTATATATCTGGATAATTAAGTACAGCAACTCTTTTTGTGGGATTATCACCACAAAAAAGCCAAATTTGTTTCCAGAAAGATAATAAAATGTATCCGTAACATCTAACCAAAGGGAGATGATTGTGTGTGTGCGTGTTTAAAAGTGTAAAATTGGTCTCTTACCTCCATGACGGAGCCCCACAGTGCCATGTCGTGTCCATGCGGCTGTGGAAGGTGCTGTGCGTGCGAGTGTGTGTGGACGTGGTGACGGGGATGTGTGTGCGCGTGGTGCGTTTCCAGCATCGCAGCCTGCGGGGGGTAAAGGGCGCTGGGCACCGATGGGAGGGTGTGAGGGCCGGGGTACCCTGCCATCTGAGCCAAGGGAGGGAGGACGGAGAGAAGAAGACACACTGTTAGTCCGTAATTGTGCAAGGTTTCTATCCTTCTTTTATCCTTTATTTCCTCTTAAATGTTTTAATAAAAGTCAAAATTTTGGCGAAATTATCTTTCCTTACAGCAACCTCATAACCCCAACTGTGCAGGCTAAATTATTTCCTTATAAGAGTAATGTTACAAGCACAACAGGAGCCAGAGAAGACACAAGTCTGTGGTGTTTTCATACCTGGTAGTGTCCAGGATGTTGTGAACCGGGGTAAAAACCTTCACTTGAGCGAGGGCTGGGATAGCCTGGTCGACTCGGCTGCAGACAGATAGAGAGATACAAAGAGAGAGAGAGAGAGAGAGAGAGAGAGAGAGAGAGAGAGAGGATAGAGGTAAAGAGATGTTGAGAAAATGAAAGAGAGGGGGCAGGAAAATAAAAGCAGTTACAACTCGTGTTCAATTTGTTTCCAAAAGTAGACGTTAAGAGACGAGACACCGGGTCATTCAGACGATCAACACACAAACCCCCAGGAGCTGTTTGTGTGGCTGGGTTAGCTGTCAATCAAAACAGGGGACACCCCACTAGGCTGCAAGTCCAGCAAGCTGTTAGTTGATCTGGTAATAAAAACACTGACGTCCTATGAGTTATGTTACAGTCAGGGTCTATTAGAATCTGTGGTTAGATGTGATGCAGGTGTGTAAATAAAGTGTTATGGCTGCACGTTCACAAACACCTCTCTTTAAAGCACTGGCCTCTTTCTAATTCAGAACAAAAGGAACAAACTGCAGCTGAAAGGTTGAAAGACTTGTGGTGTAAAATATGTTAAATCTGCATTACAAAGGGAGTTTCTCCTGAGAGATGAGACGTGTTAATCCGAGCTGCTAAGGAACATAATCTTTTCTTTGCCTCTGTGCGGCTCCAGTGGCTAAAAAGAGAAGTGCTCAGTGAACCCGCAGCCTCGTTTCCTTTCTGGGATTCGGGTGTTTTGTTGAGATGAAGCTGTTGGAAGATGATGAACAGTTTCCCCTCTTAGAATGACTGGAGACATTTTTTCATAATGATTTAAACCTCTCCAACACAGAGCGCAACATTGTCGTAACCTCTACCTTCCACAGTCTCTCATAGTAGCTCTCTCTGGACCACACCTCCGACAGCAAGACAGACACAGAGACACGCAGGGAGGGAAACAGACAGCGAAGAAAGGAAAGAAAACAGTAGGAAGAGAAGCAGACACTGAGGACGAGACAAACAGGAGCTTAAAAACTCTCAGACAGGAGGACACAAAGGGAAATGTACAGCATGGTGTGAACATGGGAGGACAAAATGACATTTTGGAGGTTTGAATCTGCCTCAAAGAGATTCCCAGCGCTGTGGTAGTCAATCCATTTAGCAGGAGGTTTCCTGGGAATACCCAGGTTAAAAATAGCAAGATAAACACAGGGACAACAGACAGACTGGAGGGTGAGGTCGATGAGGCAGAATAGGAAAGACATTGGTTACAACATGCAAGACTTTTTGATGAATATAAGGATCTAGGAATGAATGACTATATAAATAAATAGGCCCAAACGTTATCATTCAGTAGAGCTGCAGTGCCAAGACGTTTGGCCTTTTTGATGCAAAATAAGTAACAGCAGCATCTGTTTAGAACTGCACATATGCCAGTAGTGCCATCTACTGGCAAGGAAGATAAAAGGAAGCAAATTTGGCAATAGTGCCCCCTGCAGGCCACGAGAAACACAGCCGCTTCTGTTTTTTATATAGCTCCCTATGTGGAAAATCTGAAAACTGTTTAACTCTTTAAATTCTCAGAGTTAGTGTAGCAGATTTCTGTTGGCTTAAAGTAACTGGAGCTTCAGTATTTAAAGCTACTGTGAAGAACTTTGATTTTGTGTCAGGTTTGGCGACCCCTTTGGGGAAAGTGAATCCCTAAAGACATTTAGTGCCAGATTGCTCCTAAATTACAGTTCAAATATAAGTGAAATATGAAAGGTATTGTGTATATGGACTATATGCAAAGAGACAGTGCCTAGAATAGAATACAATAGAAAACTAATAGAGGTATGATAAGTTATTTACAAAAGTAAGCCAAGTTGAAAATGTCATATTGGCAGATAAAACAAGACATAATAAAAAACTTTTAGTGCACCAGATGATGAAAGTAAAGATAGCTCATGATATTAATCGTAATTGCACAAACTAATGATAAAAAGTAATATTGCATGAGATAGTAATAAGTGGAATGGATCATTAGTATTGCACATGTTAGTGCAAACTAAAACTATTATACAATTACTATAAGAAAAATTTAATCTTGTAGCTGATGGTCCTGCTTGCTTTTGAAGGTCATAGTATTAATTTCAGTCCGTTTCATAACCAGATAAAGTCTCCTCACAGTATATTTCAGCTTATTGAGCACGTTTTGTACATAAAGTAATGAAGAGAAAATTGTTGTTGTGAGACATGTGTACCCCTGTTATCAGCATGTAGAACTGAGGCATTAATCCATAAGGAATTTTGGGAATGTTACGCAGCACGGTGTAATTAAGATTTTCCTTCATGTATCACTGTGGGACACAAATCATAGACTTCCACACTGTCTCTGTGAAACTTATGAAGCTGCTGCAAGATTTTACTTGTAACCTGAATTGAACTAAGGTCCATAAAGAAGACTGACACAGCTACACTGTACTTCTGTCATGTTTCATCACTGATTTCTCACAGCTCTGACTGCAACAGTATTTTTTATTCTTCAAGAGGAAGGCATGCTTTTTAAGCCAATTTTCCAGCAAGTCATGAGAGGTTGAGGGGTAGTATGGCCCAGGGAGGACTTAACGTTTAATCCAACAACAGGGTCACCTACTAATACAGGCTCATGCGTAGTACTACAGGCAGCTAGGTCAAGGTGACAGAGAGCACGCTCTGTCTGTAAACAGGCTTATGCAGAGAGAGACCTTTCAGCCTTATGTATTTATAGTAACTGTTTTAATCCCAGTCTTCACACATTCTTACCAGCTTCAGTAGTGTATGTAACAATTCAATATAACAGAATCCAAACCATTATACCGTTAAAAGAGTATAACATGGCTGAGACCTGGAGCTGGGGAGTGGTAATGTCGTTGCATTAACAGTTATGGACTAATTCTAAATTCTGTGAACATTAGCATTTTCTGGCTTATTCCTGATAGAGTGTATTATAGCTTCATGTGTGTTAGAGATTTACGACAGGCATCCTGAACAGGCTAGAAATAGGGTGCAATAACCTGAGGACACATCAACACAATGCCTGACGCAAGCGCACACATCTGTAAATACATTCAGTCACGACAGAGGACATTCAACAGCATGTCCGACTTAGCGTACCACCAGGCGAACAGAAACATGCTAACATACAGTCACTCAAGCTGGCAGGCACTGTTTTAACAATCACTGCACTCACAAACACTGAATGATTCACGGGAGGGTTGAGTTTTTAACATGATATTAAAGCTGAACATCAAAAAATGTTGCAACATTGTTGAAAAAAATTTAATTTTAGTCCCAAGAATAATCATTAATGTCATGTGGATGTTTTTTTTTGGAACTGAAATCCTTACAAATATGTGTCTGAAACATCAGTGTCAGTTTATTTAACTGTATGTAACTTTAACTCATGTGCTGGACATGAGAAGGAAAATGGATGTGTTGATGAGTATAGCCGAGATGTTCATATCTTATCTTTTGTTATATTATTATTATTAGTGTTAATTACCTATTTCAGTACTTATGTTCAACAATCATACAGGTACAGTTGAGCTAGAAATATATCCCTCACCTTGGAATTAAAGTGGTAAATTTTCCAGATAAAGGTGGCAACTTTGCAAGAATAAACCAGCAAATTAATGACAAAATAATTACTAGAAAATTATATCAATGTCAAATTTGCACACAACTCCTCTCTTGTCACCCACCCGAGTGCATAACTTCTTTTAGCCTAGCACTCAGCCACAACCTTCATCAAAGCGACTGAAACCATTGATTTAAATTTTGTGTATTTTTTGTCTGTAATGCATAATTTGTTTACTTTTAGTAGCCGTCATGAATGCGTAGGGTGACTTTCATGTGTCACTGTAACCCCTGGGGCAAACAGGGAGCACAGAAACGTGTTTTTGCATCCGAATGTCCCATCTTTCTCTGCTATAAAGTCTATATACATAAATATGCACCGAGCTCCGTGCCATGTGTGCCTCTTTAAGTAGCGTTGCCAACCGGGCCTACTTTTTGTCGGGAAGATTTTTTTTCTCACAAATTTGTCACTTTTTTCTGGCAAATTATCGAATTCAATCACGCAATTTAATATTGTTTTAAATGTATTAAAATATATATATTAATATACTTGTGCAAAAGCCCAGACTGATTTTTTATAACTTGAATTTTAATGGGCCACAATCCTGAATGTTGCAACATTTTTGGAAAGAGTTACACAGGGTTTGTTAAGGACATAAGCTTTAGTGCAGTTTAACAGCACACCACCTGCCTTCATAGGTCTGGGTCTTTCAGAGCAGGGGATGGGAAAAGGTGGAGTTACAGGGAGGCTTCGACTGGCTGGATGGGGGTTGGTTGGTAATGGGAGGACCCTGTTTGTGTGTGGGAGAGTTAGGGGGGCAGGAGAGCCCAGTGGGTGCCTCCCACATGTCTGCACAGCAGGGCGCTGGTGCTGGGGGTCAGAGTCAGGGTGTAGGGAGGCACTGGGATCAGTTTGGCAGGCAGGGTGAAAGCTGGGTGACAGCGTGGTTTTAAGGTTGGAATTTGACTTTGGCTGGAGGTTTTGGAGGGTGTGGGGACAAACATTTGACATGCTGCATGGCAGAGAGTCAAGGGTAGGACTAGATTGGGAGAGGAGAGGGGAGAAGTGCCAGGGACGGGAGTTTGAGTTGTTTGACTCTGATGAATAAAGCAGGTGGCCGTTAGTAACAGGATTTGTCTTGTGAGGGCAGCTGCCGTTGGACACACTGTGTGAACCGGAGTGAGAATAAAAGTCAGTGTGAGACTGTAGGGATGAGCTGGTGTGAGTTATTGATTCAGGATTAAACTTGTCCTGAGAGAAAGAGCGACTGTAGTAAGAGCTGTTCTGAGGATGAAGTGGATGAGGACTGGGAAGAGAGGAAAAGTGATGGGGAAACTGCAGAGAAGATGAGCAGAGTGCAGGAGTAGGGAGGTGAGAGGAGGTGCAGGGAGATGGAGGATGAGGGTTTCCAAGGCAGAGGGAAAGCTGGGAGGCAAAGCGCTGGTTTGGATGGCAATGGTGGAGAGGAGAAGGAGCAGACAGACAGTCCAGACTGATGGTGGGCTGCAGAGAGGGACGACGGCTGGGCTGCAAACAGAAAGACAAAGGTAGAGGAGGGACGAATGGGAAAAAAGGTATCATAGAAGACAAAGACATGTAGACAGGTGAGAGAGACAGAAGCACGGACAGGGATATTCAGTAGTGTAACCAAAGCCATACATTGTCTGTGCCTCTGAGGAGCATACATGAAAAGACTTTCACTTACTGGGAAACATTTTAATTCCTTTATTTTTTCAAAACAAATAAAAAAATGGAGCTCTTATTAATACTTGAAACCACATTATAATAAGGAAAAAGGTAACAAAAATATTAAAGGCTTTCAAACTGAACTGCTGAATTACTGTTTAAGACATATGGCTTTAGTTGCAACCAGAAGACGCAGTTAACAGATGCTAACAGCAGGGGCATGGGGGCTGTAAGAGTGAGGGTGAGGCAGCCAGCAGCTGGGGCAACAAGCTGTGAGGTGGGATGGCACCAGTGAAGGTGGGAGTGGGGGTTGTGTTTATGGACTTTCAAGAAGGAATTTCATATTTTTGAAAGATCAGGAAAATCAGTGGAAATACACATCTTATGTTGTAACTTAGAATCTTGTTCCTGTTTTTGATTATTTTCCACAGCATGTGTAAAAGAGCTCTCATATGACCCTTAAATGAATTGCCATCTGTTTCCAAAAATAACTTTCACAAATAGGGGAGACATTAAACCAAAAGAGCTACCATTTGAATCATTTCAATAAATAATTGAATAAAGTCCATTCACTCCATGAGGACATATCAGAGACACTGTTATACTTCAGAGTGCTTGGGACTTGCATGGATCAGGGTGTTTCACTACAAGCAGCACAAACACAACACAAACTCTTTATCACTACACCTACTGCACTCGTACAAACTCAGACAGACACACAGACAGACAGACAGAGATACAAATAGCAGGGTCTTACTTTGGGCGGTGCATCATCAGACCCTCCAGAGTCCCAAGAAACAGTGACCTGTCTCCTCATCTCCATCCTGTTCCTCTCCTTCTGCTGGAGCTTCTCCTCCTCTAATATAGTGCTGGAAACAAAAGAAAAACACAGTCGATGTTACACAAAGAAAGATGCTGCTGGTATTTTTCCTTGTTTCTGCTTAACTGTCACCCCATTATCCCCCCATTATCACACCCTGTATAGGAAAGGGGGGCAAAACAAAAGGCAATTGATATGTCAAGTGGCGCAGAATATGGTCTCATCTTCCATTGTTATCTCTGTCATCATTCTTAAATACTTAAGACATTATAGTCGTTCCCTATGAAATTTAAAGAGTCAAACACTTCATTTCCTTCAATCTGGTGTTTTTTTTCCGGCGACAATTTTTTCCTTTCCTGCTACTGCCTTCTGTGGTGGAGGCTCTGTTGCATCTGTTCCATCGCATTCTACAAGTTTGTCAAAATAAAAGTCCTCTGCTGCTTTTCAACAGAAAGGTTGTTTTTAAAAACAAACTGTCATCTTAAATTGTTTTCTACCTCCTGCTCGAATTATGAAAACTCACTGACAAGCCTAAACACAAACACACACAAACTAGAGCGTCATTACTTTGTGCTGAACTCCCACACACAATCATGCTCACAGTCTGTTTGTACAGAGCGTCAAAACCAAAACTAAGTCATAAGAACAACAAATTCCACTTCTTTTTCTTGCTCAGTCTCTAACTACAGATACATTTTATCCCAGAATGCTTAAGGAACTCCAAATAATATTCAGTGGGCTAATACAGTGATACAATAATAAAAACAGCTCCAGACAGTCAAAATTAGTTCTTAACAACTTCAACTTTTACCCTTGCTGTATGTTAAAACTAACTCCTGCTAAAAAGTCTCTTTGTTGTGCCTGGAAAAACTGATACAGCAAGCAAACCAATAAATCTTTGGGGTTAATATTGCTGAAGAACAAAATCACTTGGACATCCCACACCCAAAGCCCACATACTATCTTTCTGTCTGTATTGAAGCCAAAGATAGCACACAGAATTTATCCTTACTGACCTGTTCCCTGGGAATAACTGCTGCTAAACCAAACCCAGACTCCCCCTGAGGAAGGAGCCGCTGCTGCTGAGGAGAGGACGGGCTCCACAGGACTGATCAATCCAACACACAATCACACTCTCAACAGTCACACACTCTTTCTACTCTCCTTTCCTCAACAAGGGTACGAGCTATTTCTAGTAACATGATTACGCCCACATGTTCTGTTGTCTCCTGCTGTGTGTGTGTGTGTGTGTGTGTGTGTGTGTGTGTGAGTGTGAGAGAGAGAGAGAGAGAGAGAGAGAGAGAGAGAGAGAGAGACATTGTGCCCTTGCACCTGTCAAAGTGAGTCTCCTGTCAACTCTTGTCCTTCTTTTCCATCACAACACATTCACACACATTTGTACGATGATACTTAAATCGTAGTTTTCTTCTGATGTATTAAGCCAAAAAAACAATCAAAAAACAATGAAACATCAAAAGATCATTTATCATTTCTAATCACTTCTGGATATATTCATTTGAACAACATCTTATTTAAGCAATATCACACTTGAGGGATACGATCACGCAGATAATCACTGCCGTGCTGATATTCAGCACAACGGCACGACCTCGAGTGTGATATTGCTTTTATACAACAGTGAACCAAGCGGCAAATAGAAGTACAAAGTAGCGATCGACAACAGATTATTTTTTGCTCTACCAACTCAACTACTTCCACAACTTAACTGAAACTGGACTGTTGTTGCCTAGCAACACAAACATTCTCCTGCACTCTGCTACTTTGTTTGTATCGATAAGTTACCACAGATCAGCTGTTTTCTATCATATACATTTATCTGTAGGTTTGAAAACAAGAGTATGCTGTGTGATTCAGAAGTACCAGCTGGATTAATGTAGACATACACGGTCTGCCCTTGTTAATTAACAGTATTCAGAAAACCTGGAGTGATACACAGTGAAAACTCCAAGTGATGTTATTCTGTATATCAGCACTCTTATCCAATTAGATTTCCCGGTCGGGACTAACTGTTGTTTAATTTTCATTCATTATTAGCATTACGGTTTAATTAAATAATATATAGTAGTAAATTTGTACATTTTATATTTACATGAATTTTTAACTGAAGTCCATTTGACTTTCTTATTTTCAAAACTTGTTTGTATGTTTTAGTTTATTTTGAAATCATACTTCCTTTTTAGGTTGTACCTTATATTTCAATTGCTCTTTAGAGAAATCATTGGCATGTACAAGCAATATGATGATTGTTACGTCCATATCAATATAACTTGTCTGGATGTACCCTGTGAATTCATATAGATTCCAGTCCATGTTTTTGTTTTAGTTTAGACTCACAAATTCTGACTTTTTATGTTTGAATTTTGGCTAACTTCAACATTTTTTTCTGTGTATTTATCAGACTTTTGAGACAAACTATTTCAATGTGTTTCTCATTTCTTCTACAAATTCTTGTCCGTATGAGTCCACAGTTTTACTTTATTAATCCCAATAGCTCAATAAATGCAGAGAGACGACATTAAAACACATAATAGCAGAGAGGGTCTCTAAATGCTAGTAAATGCTTTCTCTCTATGTTTAACAGCACACTGGTATTTCTAAATTGTGTCCCTGCTCTTTTTATTTAATGTCTACTCAATACAAGTTATTAGACATCGATCCTGATGAATGTACCCATGAAGTCATGAAGTAATCTGCTAGTCTTGCCTCACAGTTTAACAGTAAATGACATCATGTTTGAATACGTGTGAGGACGATAGCATCAGCACCTGGCAGCATCCACACTGACTGTCTGCTTCCTCCCCCACCTACACCACCTACACCACACCACCACCTGGAATAACAAGACCAGCTTTGTTTATTTACTCAGGCTGCTCAATCCTGGACTTTTTAAGAAAGACCAGGCGATACGCTCATGTCTCACCTGAACGCAGCCCGATACAACCGTTACTGATGAAACCTGAGCAGTAGGATTTGAGTATCAGGGTTCAAGTGCTCTGAGAAGTAAACCAGACAAGATGGGGCATGTCTGTGCACGTCTTCAGAGGTGAAAAAGTACCATCAAAAATACACATTTTGTGTCTACAACATTACAAGTCAAAGGGCAGATTCTGCATGTGCCCTTCTGTGCTGCACTATCGACCTCAGACCTCTTTGCTGACGCATAAAGGATTCCCTCTTTGCGTGACTTTCCCACCACTTCAAACTGTTTACAACAAACTTAACTTTATAAGATCGAAGTCAAATTGCTTAAGCCTTTTTGTCACTTTAACTTAAGTTCAAAAACGTGTTCTGCAACAGAGTAATGCAGTGGAGTTTGCTCTCCATCCCTTGTACTGAAATCGATTTATAAAGGCATCTCTTTGCAGCCAGCATGGAGAGGAGGAACCACTGCTACAAGCAAGATCTGTTTCAGTGAGCAAATGGGTGTGGGTAATATTTTTAGACGGTCAATGTAAAATGCAAACCCATACTTTAAGTGGGATATAAAAAAATACTTTCTTCCACTCTGCTCCAAAACAACTTTAGATTGACCACATCGATATGGTTGCATCCTCTCAAGCAGCACACTAACACACATCAATAGAGGTATAGTAAATGCATCACTACGTCAAAGGAGAAACATTTAGAAATCCTAAAGAGAAAATACTTTACCTTACGAACAGGCCAATCCAAGAGCAGCAAAGTATATATCTAGTCCAGGCCTTCTAGGAGAATAACTTGGACTCTATAAAGACAACAGGCCGCTGGTACTCAGCACGGAGACACAACTGAAGGTCAACATGAACAACAAAAGATCCGAGTAACCCTGAAGGGATAAATTCTACTACCGCAGGCAGGATGACTGAAATATGCTCTGCTGCAGCTGAACAAAACCCCACGAGGCTTCAGGCTACACTCCTTCACATCACATAGACTTCACTATGAGGATAACACGATGTGAGAAACGGGAGCTTTGGTCCGCTGGCTTCGACCAGGAGAGCACAGAGCTGCTGTAGTTCTGCTCGCATTTTTCCTCCTTTTCATTCTCTGTCTATTTTCTCTCTCTCTCTCTCTCTCTCTGTTCTTTGGAGAGCTGTAGCTCCTGGCAGCTGCCCACTGTGTAAACACACACACACACACACACACACACACACACACACACACACACACACACACACACACATATGTTGGTCCAACGTCTAGGAAAACTGTAGTAGTAGCTGAGAGCTGCATATTTGGCAGGAGACCCCTATAATTGATATTATGATATAAAAGCCAGCCAGACCGAATGTAAACCAAACTGTATGACCTTATATGGCATCACTTTTCCCTATTAATAGCTGGGACCACAGCTAACATGGTCAATATTGACTCGGTTTCCAAGACACTGGCTGAGGCACACTGAGGGTTTCTTCATGCCAACATGTAACAGTCAATTAAAGATATATGTTCTTCATTTTCTCGGATTAGCACTCAAGTGCAGATCACATGCTTTTTTCCACACTGGCTTTGCAGCCCATTAAAACATACGACCACAAACGTACCATACATGTGTCAGACTAATGAGCAGACCGCCACGATCTGGAGGACAGAGGTTGTTTGGAGCCAAAATAGACGAGCGAAATCATGACACAATGAAGAGGTGAGAGAGGTCAGGAGGAGAGGATAAAAAAAGAGAGGAGAGCAGAATTAGAGAGGAGAGCTGACCTTGAGAGAATTGGACGTGTAATCGTGGTGGAATTTAAGGTTTGAGTCACGCTGGTTTTAAGCAAACTCATAAAACCGCAGGAGTTTAATATGTGCTCTTATTTTCCGGTTTCTGTGTGTGAGAGAGGGAAAGATGGAGGGGGAATGTGCATGTTGAAGGAAACAATGATGGCTGCTCGCTGTGCTGCTGAAATCTGCATTCTTCTACTTGTTTTCTTAAGCCTCAACATTAATGATGTCAAAGAGACACACACGGTGCACACATTGGTCATAAGTTCACTGGTTTTCCTTCCTTGGACCACTTTTGGTCAGTGACCACTGCAGACCAGGAACACCCCACAAGAGCTGCAGTTTTGGAGATGCTCTGACCCAGTCGTCTAGCCACCACAATTTGGCCCTTGTCAAAGTCGCTCACATCCTTACGTTCGTGTATTTTTCCTGCTTCCAACACATCAACTTCAAAGACAACATGTTCACTTGTTGCCTAACCATATCCCCCCAAGTGACAGGGGCCATTGTAACAAAATAATCCATGTTATTCACTTGACCTGTCAGTGATCATGATGTTATGACTGATTGGCGTGTCTTCTAAGCGTTAAAGGGGACATAGTTTAGCTATGCAATTAGTTTTTTATTAATCTAAAGTGTTTTGAATCACGTTGGTAAAGTTTGTTTCGATGTCAGAGCCTCTCCTTCCTCCTGAAACAAACAAAGGTTAGACCTTAGCCATGATTGGCCGACAGTATTTGGTGTGACCGCGTCGCCCCACGTGTGCTATCCAACGTGGGGGAGCGAGCGGCCGCACTGCACCGTCACTCCAAAGTTGTAGAAAACATGGCTGCTCTAGGATCGGTTATTCGGCCTTATATATACGAGCCAGGATCGGAAAGGTAAGTTGAAATCTTGACAACGACTTGGCTACAAGCTAGTGCGAGAAGGCAGCCAGAAGTGAATGATGGTGAATGACGACTGGTCGATTTCAGCGAAAGCAAGGTTCTACGTAGAAACCTGCAGCCGTTCTGAACGGCCCATTTCAGAGGCGACCTTTTTAAATGTGTCATTCTGGAAAAACACTATTTCGCTGTGAACAATAAACACCCAAAAATGTCAAACCCAGGGTTGTCAAATTGTTAATTTGTTTAATTTCAAACAGCAAAACTGCTGTGTGTGTTAAAATGCAACAACTGGCACCAAAAAATACCTCTTTTATCTTTCAAACTAGGTTATTTCTTCATTCAATGAGAAATCATGCTTCACAAATACGTTTGAATGGTTATTTCCACTTCATAGTCTCTGCTGATAGTTGGCAGGAGTCATCAGGAACTCACACCACCACCATTACTTCTGTTATTATGATCCATCTTACCATCAGAGGTGATGCTGATCACGTCCAAAAAAACTGCAGGTCTGTTCAAGTCTGAGTGATCGTGAATTGTTGAGTCATGGTAGCTGGGAAAAGCTCTACTCCTACGTTACCTCTTCTCAACCCTATTGTATTGAAAATAAATCGTGCTTACTCTTGTTCAGTGCTGCATTTGTCTTATCATTACTTTACCCACTTAAGTTTCTCTAGTAGTTGGAAGGAGGGTCTTAGACTGAAGCTACCTCTGTCCTAGCACAGTGCAGAACAAAGGGTCTCATAAAGCATTACAGTGCATGAACATGCATGCATTATAATAGCACACTGTAACCCTACACTTGGAGTCATAAATCATAAAACATGTCAGGTTTATGAAGCTGATCTCTTTTTTACTTGTGTAGTGAAATCAGGACTCACTTCTAACAAATGGTGAACTGCCCTGCCCAGTTATTAGTGTGAAAAAATATGATTCATATCAAGGCTAGACCCTTTCCATTTAAAGGGAATTTCACATTGGTGATATACTCTACGCAATTTCAAAACTGTCTGAGTAAGCACAAAGTGTTGTCTAGCTCTGCTTTATCTGATCACAACACGCCCGGGTTATAGTGTCTGTCTCTAGGCTAGTAACAAGGCAGTGATGCATCAATTACCAAGGAGGCGAGGCGTGACTGAGATATCTCATTTAATCTATGTCTGTCATCTTCACTTCCCGGTTACCATGACGATTATAATGTCATCAGCCTAAACAGGATGAAAAGCGTTGTCTGCCGAGCTTTTGGACAGTTTTGTTTTGGCTCTTTACGCCTGCACATTGGATTGGAAAAGACACAATCGCGCTGAGGTTAAAGTGCTGACTTTCAGGTTAAATCTGAGGGTGCTGAGCCATGCTGAAACTGTTGTTCTCTATGTGCACTCTCTGCAAGGCTAAAACTGTGCTATGAATTCTATCTAATACGTTTAATAAAGATGTCAACATTGCAAAACACCATTAAAGGTAAATAACGTGGCAAAAGACATTGAACATAACACTGCTGCAGAGATGCTATCGGTCAAATTGTAATACATCCCATAATATAGTGACTGCTGTCATAGTCAAATATCCACATAATGTTTGTGGGATATTAAATGTATTTATCGTCTCACCACACAGGAAATAAAATCTCCACTGCCTTCACATCTGTTATTAAAAGAGCCCCCTGACAAGACATCAAAATGATCCATACAGAAATCTCAATAACAGCAGTAAGGCATGTAAATGTGACCTCAGATAACACCACTGTCTACCTGCTATATTCGCATCTATCTCACTGTCTACAGACATCTGCTAGTGTAGTCCATCCATCTTTTATGGTTCTGTTTAACCAGCTGCCAAAAAAAATAACTCTACATGTAAAGTATGAACTATAGCTCTTCGTCTGTATTAGTCATGGTAATCTAATGAGATGAATGGGGCAGACAGACAGCGACACCTGCTGTTAGGATGGTGTAAAGAAAACACAGTCCTTCATCTAAACTACTACAGGGGATAAAAGCCAAGAACAACACACACTGTGAATAATATTGATTCATTATCATGACTCTCATGGCGCACTCAAAGTAGCATTTCAAACTGAGACTAGTATAGTCCATCCATCCATCCATTATCCTGTTCAGGGTCGCGGGGGGCTGGAGCTTATCCTAACCGTCATTGGGTGAGAGGCGGGGTACACCCTACACATCACAGAGCTGATACATAGAGACAGACTTTTCAGGTTCACACTCACACCTACGAGCAATTTAGAGACACCAATGAACCTTACAACGAGCATTTCTTTGGACTGTGGGAGGAAGCCTGAGTACCCGGAGGGAACCCACGCATGCACGGGGAGAACATGAGACTAGTATAATGGTCTGGCAGAAAAGACGGGCTGCGTCAGAGGGGTGATTTATGAGGGAGCCTATCAGAGTAAAAACACTCAGTTGAACTAATAACAGTAATGTAATATGCCACTGAAACTTTCTTCCCACAAGCCATATCAGTCTTTGAGCATCTTTCACTAAATGCATTAAACCCAAAGTCTACGTGGGACAAAAAGTGGCTTGCGCAAATGAAACCACAGAGGACACAACACCACTAACACATCTGAAACATACTTGTTATACCTCTTCAGCTAAAGTAAAGCCCAAACAAAAACCATGATTTAAGTTTGCACAACCCTCCAGAGGTAGAGTACTTGTGGTTTTGATCGCCAGCCACTTGTCCACATGTCAAATTGTCCATAACCCCACATTTACAGAGACACACAAAGACACACACACACACACACAGGCTCTCAAACCACACTCCATTAAGTACCTCAGTTGTGTTTTGAGTTCGGTGAAGCGCGGCCTCTTGCTGGGATCATACGACCAACACTTTGTCATCAAGCTGTAGAGAGTAGGAGGGCACTGTGGGGGCATCGCCAGTCGCTCGCCGTTCTCTATCCTGCCGATGACGTCGTTGTTCTTCACGCCCTGGAAAGGCTTGATGCCGAACATTAGGATCTCCCACATACAGACGCCTGAGGAGAGACAGAAAACACAAACACTCAATCACTGTGAGACAGCCACCTACTGGCTATTACACACTGCCAAAACAGAGAGAACAGTATGTGGTTTCTCATGACCCCGTCTGCAGCGATAAATAGCTTAGCTACAGTGTAGGAACTCCAGCTGGCTTCTCCTAACAGGGACCGTGCTGACTGTTACAACCCAACACAAAAAACCTGAACTATCCCTTTCAACTTACCAAACATCCAGACGTCACTGGCCGTGGTGAATCGTCTGAAATTGATGGACTCTGGAGCCATCCATTTAATAGGCAGTTTACCTTTAGATGCTGAAAAACAAGATCAGGAGAACTTCATGTCAAATCAAAGGTTAAAGAGTGTCGGTGGAGTGCAGATTTATAGGAACAACTTGCAGGTACGAAGGCATTATATCTACCTTTGTAATAAGAACTATCTTCCATGTAGCGTGACAAACCGAAGTCCCCGAGCTTCACACAGTCCACCGTAGACACCAACACGTTCCTCGCAGCGATGTCCCTGAGGAGGATAAACATGAACGTAACATCAAGTCTCTGAAAATTTGACATTTAATCTGTTTATCTACGTGACTGGACACTTAAACAATCAGTTTATCAACTTGTTTCTAGCTGGTATACATGGTTTTCATAATGCTTTCAGTAGGAGGCAACACTGAGCTCCCACCCTCTTTCATACCTGTGTACAAAGCGCTTGCTCTCCAGATATGCCAATGCCGTGCTGAGCTGATATGAGTACAAGATGAGAGAGGCCAAGTCGAGACTGTACTTCCTCACCTGGAGAAATGACCGTAACTGTGGAGACGAAAAATCAAAGATAAATGGTTATGAGAGAGAGAGAGAGAGACTGACTGTTCTCTGACTGCAAAAAACAAGACAGAGAAAGAGTGAGAGAAATCAGGTATAGCTGAGGAGGAAGTAGACAGAGATTACATGAGTAGGAGAGATACAGGGGATAAAGAGTGAGACAAGTATGCAGTTACCTGAACATTTCTATAAAACATGCTGGATCATTGCAGTAAAAGAAAGGAGCTATGTGAGGAGAAGGGTATATAGGTTCATTTCAAGTAGCAAGTAGATTGACAGTTGTCAACTGATCTGCTGCCAAAATATTACACTTGGAGATCAGATGTGCCTCAGAAAATAAGGTAAACTAAAGTAAACCAGATTTATTGATGAGTTATGATAGTTTTTTTCACAGAAAAGTAACCTTGTTCTGATTTCCCCTCTTTGATTTTATCTCCACCGATCCAAGTTTTGTTGTGCTTCACACTACAAGAATACACTTGTTTACCACGTTAAAGTCAACAAAGCTCAGAATGCTTCACTGATACAAAATGAGCTTTTGATTATGAGCCATAGAACTTAAAATCATTCAAAAGGCAAACACTGTTTGTGCTGCAGACACCTCTTCCAATTTATACCCGCACTTTGAAAGGGTGTAGGTGGCAATTTGGCAAAACCTTCCCCCTCTTTCCGCTGCCTCTGATCTCTCAGCTAAGCCGCTTCCACAAATGGAGCACCAAACATGCATTTAATGGGCGTGAAGCAGAACGTCAAGGTGATAGTGATGAGATGAACGAGGGTTCTTGTTAGTAACCTGGTTCGTTTTGTGCACTTATTGCTAACAAAACAACGTATGAATGACCTGCTTGGTTCTGTGCAGTAGTTTTTGTGATGGCCTTAAGAAGCCTTAAAACATATGCACACAACCATATAAACTAACAGCTAGTGTACACTTACATACAAAATCTTTAAGTTGTCCTACCTCTCCGAGCGTACAGAGCTCCATGATGATCCAGACTGGATTCTCAGTGATGACTCCCATCAGCTTCACAATGTGAGGGTGGTCAAACTGACGCATGGTCACTGCAGGGTAAGAAAAGGAGGTCAGAAAAGGTCAGTTCAGCAACAGCATGCAAGTTACAAAACTGCACATCCTTGGGCTTGAAAAATTGTTGGCAGGTAACATTTGAGAAAGGAACACACGAGGCACTCACAGGCTTCTTGGAGAAACTTTTCCCTGACGCTGTCAGACGTTGAGTTCTTACACGTCTTCACAGCCACAGACAGCGCTGGGTTCTCCTGCAGGGAACAAGCAAACAACACGATCAGCAATTTTATAGAAGAATACATTAACGCCATATTCACAGAGGAAACTTTAAATTTATGTTAACTGTGAGTATATTATGCCCATTCCATCATATTCTTCTGTTACAACTGTACACCACACAAAGAGAGCACTTACCGGGCTGATGTAGACTCCTTGGTGGACGTCCCCAAACTGACCCTCGCCTATGCAGCGTCCCAGCTCAATACGATCTCGCTGAATCTCATAGTCCCGCGCTAGATACACAATAAACAGACATGAACACACACACATACACAGGTACGGACACACAGTGAAGAAAACAGAGCAGACCTTGAGCTCAAACACACACACTTCTAAGTCAGGCATTGCATTAACCAAGTTTGTCAGAGTTCTTCAGAGTGTGCACGGTTTGTTTCAATCTACAGTTAATCACAGAAATGGTAAAAAAATTCAGTGGATAATTAACGTCTGAAGCAATTACTGCAGTAAATGTTTACAAATGTGGTACAGTTTCTATTTAAATGGGCTCTGGAAACATCTCAAAGCCAACAAAACGCTGTAGAACAAGATTGTAATTTCACATGTGGTGCCGGTTCTGCTTGGAGGAACTTAAAACTGAACAAAGTATTGAGATTAAGTGATCCTGATTTTCCAGATTAATAAAGTTAATGCACATTCAGACTCTGACAAGATTAGTTTAATGGTAATCAGCATAGCTCAATGTCAACAGCATGCAACAGCATCAGCAAACCACAGGCAGACATGCCGTATGACACAGACGAACAACAACCAGTAACACTCTGTGTATATATTATGAACATTAATATTCTTATTAAATCAAATGTAGTATGGATAAAGTCAGGTGGATCATACAATAGTGAGACAGAATATTAAAGAATTTAAAGCCAAAATTGAATTTGTAACTAATTTATTCAATTTTTGTCAAGTTGAGATTTTAACTTCGAGGTTTAAGAAACAGGAAACGAAAAGGTCTGTGAAACGTTGGCTGCTGTGAAGCTGGTGGTTTGCTTTGCCTGATGGGCATGACACTGTTGACCTGACTTTGTCCATGTCATCAGCATATGAATATAGCAAACATGGAGGATTACAGGAAATGCAAATCAACACATGTGCTGCCTTTAGATTTAAAGGCAGCTATACAGGGCAGTGGGACTAAATGTGGAAATGGGCTGCGACATAGAGTAACAACAACGTACAGTTGACCATAATTAAAGCCTGTGTGCTCTGTTTCTAAATGTCGCCCATGTAACCTGAAGTCAATCATTATGGTTAAACAATAGAGTGGGACTGAATTACAGTATATATGAACTGTATGTGGCTATTTAAACCCTTCGGTCTCGCTGTACTTCCTGCTACAAGCCGGAGTTGTAAATAGGAACATGCTGAGAGAGATTTTGCCTGGTTAAATGATACATTAAAAGTATTTTAATTTAACATAAAAGGGCAACAAAAAACTGTTTTTGGACCCGTTTCTTTTTCCTCCTAAACATTTTAAATACAAAGCAAAATAGCTTCTCAGTACTGATTCTAGCATCAATTCAGCACATCAACAGAAGGAGGGGGAGGGGTCATAGCAACAGGGTTCAGAAATCAATCTCAAGTCAGGATTTTATTTCAAAGTTGCAGGCAAACACAAAATAAGGGTCACGACAACCACCAAATCCATCACAATACAACCAGGCTCATGGTGCGCTCCAATCATTACCTTGATCTAGTCCATAGTATTCTGGGAAAACGGGTTAGTGATAGGAGACAGAAATAACTAGCTGTGAGTACAGAGATCCAAAACTTTCAATCCACTCTGTTTTATACATGCCAATGTTTCTTTTAGGTTCAGTGTGGTAGATGGGTCAGTGAGGGAGGTAAGTTTTAAGTACTGTATGTTAATGAATGTAAAGCATTTTGGTACGTTCTGCGAGTTATTTTATCCTGTAAATACAAGCACACACACACCTTTGGTCACTTATTGCTAGCTTGGAAAGTTTGTAAAAATGCGTTTCATGATGCAAACAACAAATTAACCTTTTCATTGCTTTGACACAAATACAGAATGAAAACCCAGTGAAACACTGAAGCTACTCAGTCCAAACATTGACAGCTTAACAGATCTTGGCCAGCTTATTTACATTAGTGTATTCTTATCTTGTTTACATTTAGTAAATCTATAATTTACATGTAACATGTTTAAAAGCCTAGTAAACAGCACGGTTACAATAATGACTTCCCTTTTTGGACATTTGGATGTTCCAGCTGCATCTGTACTGGTTTAGCTTGCTTCTTCACACAGTTTGTGTTTGTGTGTTTACACCTGTACGTTATGCTTTATTATTTATGAACGGTCAAAAAGCAAAGCCATGTTCAAATCTGTTTGCAGGATGTGTTTACTACAGCAAGGCAACATTTTGAGGCGCTTTAAATGGGCAATTTTGTAAGTAAGACTCTTTCACTTAACGCCCCATCATACAGTACGTTGAGGTGTTATTACCCATCTCCACTGCCTTTAAATGCTGCCTGTGGAGCATCACTACTTAGCGCTGCAGTGAGTGTAATGTGAAAGCAGCCCTATGTCTAACACACAATTCTCAGCAGCGTGAAACTCTTAAGGCCAGAAAAACTTCTGCTTTTTAATAATATAAACACTTAACATTATAATAGTGATTAGCAGGATATAGAGCCATCTGACAAAGGTTTACTCTCAAAGGATAATGAGTCAAAGCAGTCTGAGGAAACTCAGATTCTCATTTAATCTTGTGACAACTCACTAAAACAAATATAGATCGCAGGTCTATAAATATACAGACAGTCTGATGTGGTTAGAGTGGTTTCCCCTTTTATATAAGACTTCTGCATGTGACCACAGAAGAGTCATTCATAAACCTCAAACTATATTTTGCCAACCGTTCTTTTATTAGCCAATCCAAACAGAGATTTTTTAAATATTTTAACTGAATAGATTTTCAAGCAGGCCAGATAAATAAGACACCCTGTATGCTACGAGACAATCTGCATAGTAGATAACAATGCCCCTCAGGGAAATAATGAATATGCTGTTGTACATGGATAGAGGACGATATTAACATTTTAAAATGCAATTTTAATTGCACCATCTGAATTTGCGCAGCTATGATTTTTATCTTTAAACTGATGTCAGAAATAAAGATAAAATCTATTTCTAAGGTGACTTTAATGAGCTTTTCTATTTTCTTTGGGGGCAGAATTACGAGCCCCCTGCTCACACAGATATACTCATAAGATAAGAGCAAGACAAATCGGATAAAAGCTTTTTTATAGTAATGACATCTCATAGAAGACGAGTCTCCTCATCTGAACCCAACTCCAGTCACACAAACAGAGACACACAAATGTTAGCTGCAGTGTCGCCACAAAAACATTCAAGCTTCATAAAAGATCTTTAATCCTGCAAAAACCTTCACGCCTGAACACATACAAACAAATTGTCTTTAACTCTTTATCTCTCCACTGCGTCTACTTACTTGAAGGCATGGTATACGTGTCCTCCTCATCTATGATCTCAGCGTAGTCGTCCGTTTCTGCAGGGGGCAAAAAAAAAACATGAAGTGTCAGTTAAGAAGATGACAAAGAAAAGACAAAAGAAAAAGAGTCGACGACAAGGTCAGAACCAAAACTGTAGTGACAGAAACCAGCTGAGCCCCCTGAAAAGCATTCAAGTCACTGAGAGGTTATCTTTTGAGAAAAAAAGTCCTATTATCAATAAAAAACTGATGTGTGTAATCTAAATTATAAAGAAATACTGCGATTATAACCTTAAATCTGAGTTTAACAATTAACAACACAGTGAAAATGCCAACAGTAACAGAAAAAAAACATCACCAGACAGAAGTACCTTTCCAAAAGCCCGTCACCATCCCCGATCCCAAACACATGCACACCAATTTAAATGTTCATATACTATAAAACAGCTGCACGCGAGGAATGTAGGGCAGAAGAGCACAACAGAGAGGGAGAGACAGAAGAGAGAGGAAAGGGGAGGGATGGAAAGGTTTGTTCTTTCCACAGAAACAAGTTGAAGACAAACAGGTTGAGTCATGGATCAGGCTGAAACGGTTCCATGCAGATACAGGGAGAGATAGTACACACGCGTATAGTATGGCTAAATGTAGAAACACACAGCGGGAACACCACTGAGTTACTAATTTAGGACGGTTAACAGAAAGAATGTTGTTTACCATCGCCACTAGTGTGACCTGCGGGAGCCACATGCAGCATGAAACACACACAGAGAGGGAGAAAGGAGAGTTAGTGTTACTGTTAATTCAGATCAAAGATATTAATAAATGATGACTTTATATCCAACGTAGTTTTTATTTCATTGTGTGTAACTGTGAGTTAGTCAGAGGTCAGTAGACAGTCAGGGCAGAGTGACTAAAGCTCTCCATGGGGACATCTGGCGAGACAAGGACTCTTCACTGCGCACAGATGAGGCTTTATGGGGGGAAACAGGGTGCGCACACATATCTATGAACCCTTTATCTGACTGGTAGCAGTCACTGTCATTCATGACATTTGGAGCAGCAGACTGAGAGGAAGATTAACAGGAGGAAGAAAGAAAGAGGGGATTTATACCTGAAACACAGACGGCTCTGGTTCGTACTCCGTCCATGCGTTTTTCCATCCGCCTCTCATGATTCGAAACTCTGGGCCAGAGGGGAGAAAATCATTTACATAAACTTTTGTGTTCTGAATGAGCTTCCAGTTACAGCTATGTAGAGAGTCGTGCAACAAGAGGAATGGAGGATTCACATCCTGTTATTGGTTGTTGTTTTACAATGTTAAATATTATAGAAATAAGCGCACAGAGGGGGGTCTATTTCTTAAACAGAATACTACATTTACAATATGAGCGACTGCATTACTTGCAGGATTTAAAGTAATAATCTCGAGGATCTTCATTTAAATAAATTTCTGTTAAGTCACAATCATTCGCCGAATGAGCTAACACAATGGTGATTGAGCCTATGGGCCACTGATGAAAGCCTTTGCATTTGCAGTATTACAGACTGGCTGTCTGATGCAACTTTCGCAGAATAAATCTCAAGCGACGCCCAGTTAGTGGCACGTTTTCCATCACCCAGCAGTGGTTGTCTGCCAGAGAGGGTAGGCGGATCTAAGCAGCTGCTTTTCCGGTCTCTGCAAGTGTTGCGAGTAAACAGTAATCTACTATGGCTGAACAAACAAAGAAAAGATCGATGACTACAGATACAACTTCAACAAGAAGAAGAAGAATCCAAAGAAAAAGAAACAAATTCGACGCTCAGATGAAGTCAAACAGTCTAAAAAGGAAAGCGACCGTCAGCGAGGAAAATCAAGAGTTACAACCGGAGCCAACCGTGGACGTCACACATGCAACACTGTCTGGATATCTGGGAAGTGTGCTCCCGCAGTTACCGTTTATCGCCATAGGTGCCGCCAAAGAGAACAAAACTGAGATCTTCAAGATTATAACTTTAAATTTAAACAAATACTTCCAGGATAAATTCCCATTCAAGTTTCTATCAAAAAAAGCTGCATTACAAACGTGACTTCACCTCTTTAATGTCTCACAGAAAAGCAACACCTTGTTTTTACGTAATAAAGCAACAAATGAAACAAGAAGCAGAGTGTTGACTTACTTGGGGATGGAAGGCAGAGCTCTGTCCCCCTCTGCAGAGACAAAATGAACACATGAATCAGACACAGAACAGACTGGCTTCATGTTAGCGCCACATCACTGTAAACCCTCTCTTTGTAGCCATTGTTATTTTTAGCAAAGACTAGCTTAACACTGACAGGCTGGTTATTCAAAGTGACAGGCGTGAAGCTTCAACAGCCACGATCAGACTTGACTACCGTATGAAAGACGGCTGACAGCAATCTCAACTCTTACATTGTTCGCTTCACGTTACTGTTTCAATACTCCTACACATCAATTTGGTGATATAGTGAAAAATAAACACATAAGACAGTAGCTGTGCGTCTTACCTTTGTGCACTCTGACGATGAAGGAGTGAGTAGCAGAGGAGACGAGTCGACAGTAGCCGTCAATCAAGTCAGCCATGTTTTCTGCTGTTGTCAGCAGTGCCGTGGTGACTGTGAGGGGCTACACACAGGCACACGCACACATAAGGATGAGTGTAAGAGTAGGACAGAGAGTTGCTTCACAGTGACACAATGAGAGCTTTATGAGGGATAACGTCTTCTACCAGTGCACACACACACACACACACACACACACACACACACACACACACAGATACTCCAGCACTGATGCACACATGCTTTTCCAGTAGTAAGACCTGCTGCAAACACACACACACACCCACTCTCGACAGACACACTCACGCTGACACACGAGTGCAGATGGCTACACCCGCCTTCACCCTCCCAAGGGCTGCTTCCCTCTTTCCTGACATCATTTCCTGTTTCTGCTGCAGATTGTGTGTAGTTGCAGACAGTGCCAAAAATGCCATGTGCCTTATATCATTACAAGCTGACTAATATAAAGCATACATAGTTTTGCCTGACAAATACATGTGCTTTGAGATACAGGAGAGGATATAGGAACCAGGCTGCAGCTATGAATGCCTCAACTTCATGTAAATTAACTGTTGAAAAGTACTTTATAACTTTACTTAGAAACACAAACTTGACACGCTGAGGGAAGAGTTACAATGTGTGTGTGTTTTCACCTCTGGAGCTCCCGCTACGTTGAGCTGCAGCATGCCTTTCCTGTCCTTCTCTTCCAAAGCGGAGTACTGGATGGACTGAACCTGGTTAAAGTTTGCTAAGTGTGTAGGCTGCAGAGACAAAGACAGACACAAAGGAAGCTTAAAAAATGATATGGGATGCAATCTACCATGTTGCTGTCCTTTATTCATCTAGGGTTGACATATTTTCCCATAGTAAGATTTTGTCATGTATTTCAATTTTTACTTCACATCTACAACCCCAGTAACCACACGAACAATAAGCACTTGCTAAACAAAGTCATTAAGGCCAAACAGGACAAGGTCAGATTCATTTATATGCAAAAATAAACTAAATTAATCGTCAACATTTTGACGGGCAGTCTGTCTCATAAAGTGGAAATTTAATAACTCAATTTAAGCACCGCAGCTGTTTATATGCCCTAATCACATCATCTGGCACATATGGCTTTGTCAAAGCCAACTGACATTTCAGCACTCACATTTCAACTTGGGCACCTAAGGAGGCGGGAGAAAAAAACTGTCTAGGAGCAAACCAGTAGATGGCAGTAGAGTGGGCTGACACTCTGGCCTTCAAGTTAAAAGCCTGCTGTATACAATAACTCATTTAAAAGTTAATAAAAACTCAAAGCTGGGTTTTCTGTTGGGTGGAATAGATACATAAATTAGACAATATTTGAAAGGGCTTCATGTTAACTGAGTTGTTGGTGTGCATACTCACCGTCGAGCCCTTATCTGTGAGGTAGCTGATTCCTTCCTCTGGTCCGATAGCTAACTCCACTGATATTACCCAACTAGACTGAAGAGAGAGAGAGAGACAGAGGGGAAAATAGATGTCACATTTCATCACATCCTCTGTTTTATTAACCAAAAATAATACTGGCAGAAGTGTAATATTGATATCATGAACCCATTATAATGTTCTCATCTGTTTCACTTCTTTTAACATTTAATCTCCTCTACGACTGAGGACGGTTTGCATACTTTAGATGACAGTGATAATGCATTACTGAGGTAAAACGTGCAACAAGAATTCTGATGGTAAAATGTAACCGCTAACCCTATTTTGTAAATATCTGGCAACCATCTACATTAACGAAAACACTTTACATGGTTTCTACCTTGCACATGCTTAAAAAGCTCAACTGCACACACAGTGATTTTATGTTTTAACAGGTGTGCAAAATGTATAAATAGATTTCACTAGTCATCCTTACATGCAACATATTTTGTCCTCATTAACCTACCCCCAAAGCACATTTGAAGCACTCTTTGTCGAAGCGGTAGATGGGAGAGAGGATCTCAAAGAACTTGTGGATGCTCTGCTCATCATTGAGGTTAGCAAACTGCTTAAAGGTCTGCTGGATCTGCTTACGGAGAGTCTTCGCCTGATGGAGAGGGGAGGAGAAAAGAAAACATCTACAAGTCTGCCTGGTTTGTTCAGAGCCAAGAAAGCACAAAGACAACTGACAAGGCACGATGTGAGTGACAACAGGAGGTTTAATTTAATCCCTGACGATGAGATTACAAGACAGTTAGCCAGACATCAATCAAGTCATCAAGCTGGTCTTCCTGCCAGTCAGTTGGTCGCTCAGTCAATTCGCCGACCAGCTGACTGAGCAGGGCACAGATCCAAAGATACTTCAGCCATTTCTGTTGTCTGGTGATGGAACCTAAACAGGACTGGGGATGAGTATCGATAAGATTTCAACGGTATTACTACTTTTATCATTACTGCTTAACCATCTGGTACTTTAACAGTATTCTTATCAGTTCTTTTTGTTATTTCTGAAGAGAAAAACTAAATAAATTAAGATCAGAATTAAGATAATTTTTTTCTTAAGTGTAAAATAAGAACAAATCACTATTATAGACTCCAATGTTGGGATGATGGAAATATAAAACAATGAACAACAATAAACTACGAGCTAGGGATTGAAACGGTGCATCTCTCTGCCAGTATATGAGGCACTTTAGACACATGTTTGGACAGATCGCTCGTGTTTTCGAACTTACAAGCAAAAGTGTTGCTGCACTTGTGGCAACGAACATTGTCGGCATCGACTCTGGTGAAGTGTAACTACACTTTTGAACGTTTAGTTCTCTCCGCCATCGTCACAAGCAGGATCTCTTGTGTGTGTGTGCGTGTTTGTGCTGTAGCGTGTGAGAGAGAGAGCTGCCCGTCGCACAAAGGCTCCTTGAGAGAGATCTCTCTTCTGGATTGGGAATGTCCATCCCAGACGATGTGATGTCTTAATCTTATTGCACGTTAAAAACAGTTGGTGAGATTGAATGTGCAAGATAATGTTTTTGTAGTAATAATAAACAGGAAATGTTCTTTATTTCTCCAGTACCGAAAGCAGAACTGATAACATTGGAGTTTATCAATACTACGCTCTTTCATAATTCAGCGCCGGGGCCCGTTTAATACCAGGTTTCGGTACCCATCCCTAAACAAAGTCAAAGTCTCTACATTAACAGAGGTTTAGCCTCACCTTTAAGGAGTCCAGCAGGCTTTTAGGGAAGAACCTTCTCAAACCAACGTCTTTCCTAAGAATAACAAAGAAACATATATCTTTGTAGAACTAAAATTTACCTTCACACGATTTGGTCAAATTTCTTAAATGTAAATTAAAGGACCAAATTAAATCTCTCTTACTCTAGTAGTTCATAGTTTGATTTCTTGTCCAGGGCGTTTCCTGGCATCTCTCTGAAGAACCTCCTGTATAAGAGAGAGAAGAAGAAGACATTCGTGAACCTGTTCGAATCTTGAGGCAATTTTTTATGGTTGTGGCGTGAAAGCTTATGTATGCGTCTTTCTCACCTGATTTCCAAACAGCCCAGTTTCAAAGCAACATCCTGATCCACCTGGTCAGCTATATGGTGCATGTAGTCACTTTTAACCTGGAGAAACACAGTGTGACAACAAAAACACAGCAGTCAGGGAGCTTTATGTGAAAGTGGTTTCATGAAATGTCCGTTTTGTTAGACGCAAAAGCGACAGGGTGGAAATGACAGAGCAGGTGATGTAAGACAGAACATCCTCACCTGGTGATAGAGGTAGTTAAGAGAGGGTTTGTCTTCGGAGAAATGGCTGAGGTAACCTTTAGGAAGGTACCGCATCCGCAACTCATACCTGAGAACGACATGAGACAATTTGGCTAAATGACAGTACATTCTGTACCCGCACCCACACAGAGAATAAAATAACCTGCAGCATCTAAATGTAATGCCTGTCTGATGCATAGAGACAGAAGGAGCCTACCTACTCATGCTAACAGCTGACACATGCACAGAGCTCGATACATCTTAAGCCCTGAAACTGGCCCAGTTTGAGGTGTTCTCTGGAATGAAGGGACTCTGATCAAAATTTTTAAAACTATTATCAAAGGCTTGAAAACACATACATGATTATGTGGGTGAATACCCACATTTTTGCTGCTGTTACACCGAAGTTTGTCAGTTTCGCCAAAGGAAAAGACGAATCTCACTTCCATTTAAAGAGTTAATGAAAATATAATCTCTTTTTACAGATTCTACTAAATTGTAAATAGAGATTAATGACATTCCGGCTCCTATCTGACGATGATTTAGCTTTTTATCAATCTCTATACACAGACATCTGCATGCTAACAGCTAACAATGTACTCTACATCTAAAATTCAACTTGAGATAAATCTACTTGACGCTGTGTCATGAAAGCCGCTCAGCGTTCAGATTTCCCAACTTCCTGGAATGCATCAGAAATTATTGATCCGACCTCTGTTAAACAAAAGAGCATTTTAAAAGTAGTTTTCTTCTCCTCTTAAGGACAGACCTGACAAAGCTTCATTTTGACTTTTTACAAATCAGCATCATGATGTTGAAACAGCAAAGGTAAGACCCGTTAATTTAAGTCAGTCACAAGACAAACGTTTGCTAACCGCTGGCTATATGCTCGGCATGTTCACTGTTGGACCCAGAGGCTATATAATCGTCAGACTATAGATGATGGGATCCACTTAAGAAAATATATCCATAGATAAAAGATGTAAATCCGCTAGGTTTTTTTTATCTTCATGACAGACGTCTCTCCACACAGGTTTTTCTGTATGGAGGTAGACATGAGATCGCAGACACAGTGGACCTGCACACATTTCTTGTGTTTTTCCTTCCACTGTTTTCTTCATTCCACTTGCTCTACCTTCACGAGTTGGATAAAGTACATAACGGCTCCAGAAAAGCATCCGTAGAGCAGAAGAATCTATGTCTTGCTCAAAGTCACCTCAGCAGGGTGGCTGTTTGCCAACAGCCCCCTGTGTTGAAACCAAGTCTTGAGGCAGAAAGATGTCCTTTCTTTACTCTCTTTATTTCTGCCTTGGGGCTCAGAGAGACATTATTTTGTATTTTGCTGACAGTGAACTTACTGAGAGTCGTAACCTTGTGATTCCATAAAGTATAATGAGATTTCTGCTGTTACAGTTAACTGTGTCACAGTAGTACCCAGATGGGCCATCATTGTTTATAGTGACATATCACTTTATGACTGACATATTGCAGCGACTACAGTGGAGAGAAATGGGTCAGAGGAGTAGCGAGCTCATAGCTGCTGTGATGCTACAGGCCTGTAGTTAGGCAACAAAGGAAAATCAAACGACACAATGAATAAAACATCGTCGTTCTATAATGAATGACGCAAAGAGAGAGTGAGAAGAGAGGAAAGGATGCGTGTTTGAGAGAAAAAAAGAGCGGGATAGAAAGAAAACACAGATGTGAGGGATGAGAGATGGAGAGCAAGATCAAAGTGATAGAGAGCGACTGCGACTGTGAGCGCGCGAGAAAGAATGAGAGAAAACACGCGAGGGAGCGTGAGAGGAGTGAGATAGAGTCGGTCCATCCCCTGGGCTACTTTGCCGTTCTAACAATAGCTTGGCAGCAGCAGAAGCTCCTGCGGGCTTGCAGCTCTGCCGCCCTCCGAGGCAGAGCCGCAACAACTGGCGGAGCTGCTCGGCTGCATGTCAGCGGTGTGAACAACTCGCTCGCTTCGAATTCATTTCAATTTTAATGACTTTGGGTGTAACACATCACCAGCAGGACAATGGGCTGAATTGTAAGAAGAGCTGTTAACAATATGGGCTGCAGATGGATGAGTGCCAGCACAGACTGAAATTAGGCTGAAAAATTAACAGAGCTGCTTTCAAATAAGACGGATATACGAGATAAATGCTTTCATCAGACGGAGCAGATCATCCCTCTGAGCAAATTAAGTTACTGCTTCAAATAAATGGGAAGAATAAGGCTCTATAAATTATAGTGTAATAATGGGCAACAAATAATGTGTGCAGGAACGACCCACTGCATGCAAGTCATGTACTTGAGCAGTGAAGTCACCTTGACCAGTTCAAATCAAATTAACGGCATTCTGTCGACCTTTCATTTATTATTCATTTCCTGCCGTCACAATTGGGAGATTGGGAAATTATAAAAGCCTTTTAGGCCATGTCTACACGTACACGGGTATAATTGAAAACTGAGTTTTTCTGTCCTTCGTTCCCAAAAAAACCTGTCCACACAAACACGGTTATAAAAAATCCCCTTTCAAACAAAAACTCAAAAACATGCTGGCATGAGAGCCACACCAGGCGGCGATATGACCCGGTCATGCAAAGAAGAAGAATCGCGGCCAGTCAAAAGTCTGAAAAAATCTATCCCGAAGCCTCTGTTTCTCAATGTAATAGACGAGTAACTGTACATATATGTGTAAACATGTAAAAAGTCCTGTAAAGCATCAATGTTTATGTCACGTCCATCATTTTGCAAGGAATGTCGCCTCATTGTGACGCCTTACAAAAGGAGATAACGGCGCACAGCCAGAAACGCTGTTTACCCCGTCTCCGCGGAAACAGAGTTTCTAAAAGTTTTCACCTTGGCTGGTGTTTTACAAAAGTGTACTTTTGTTTTCAGTGACCTAAATGGCGTTTGTGTGTGGTAGAAAGACCAAAACGCAGAGAAAAAACAACATTTTGAAAAATACCCGTGTGCAGGAGTTCCCTAAGTATGTTTCAGGTCGGTGGTTGTTTCTTTGGGACCATATGTTAGAATCTGTAAAAGCTGTAGCTTGTAACGTAGGCTTAATAAAAACTCTTGGTTGGCAGGTTTAATGAGTGTATCTTCTGTACAATAAGAGACGTCTTCTGTAAAGACTACATATTTGTTTTAAATATCATCCTCTTGTTGCCCTCTGAGGAGAATACAGTAATGTAATGTTCCTGACTTGAGGTTTTATATTAGCACAACATTAGCAAAGGATGACACCGACATGCTAAGTATCATCCAGCAGCTAAACTACAGACAGAGCCTCCTCCCTCGTACCCCTTATGGAAAATAGTAAAAGATGTGATAATGAGTCAGAGTAAAAACATTGAATCTTCCTGTAACTCTACCTCCACTCCTCCTGGGGGTGCTGTTTCTCATATTTCTCCCTGACGTGAGAAACTCCCAAATCAGGGTGTAACCAATGGAGTGCATCAGAGTGCAGGTGTGTTAGACGGAGGCCCAGAGAGGACACACAGCGCAACTTGTGGATCTCTGCTATCTTCTGGATCACACCCTGTTGGAACAACAAATAAGAAAGTTAGAATGGAAATTCTGACGATTGAGGATTAGAACGTTAAGAAATTTTTATCCGTCATACCCTGACGTCTGTAGCGTCTCCGTGCCTGATATTACTCGCCCAGGTGCATGGTTCGCTATTTGTCTCAAAATAATGGAAGATCTTGAGGACCCGGTCCATGGAGCCAGGGGGCCGCTCGAGGCCTCCGGCAGAGCCGCTTGTACCAACACCAGTACCACCGGACATCCCAGACCGGGATTTAACCCCACAACCACTCGCTGCCGAGTGATTGTGGTTGGGCTCCAAGTAGGAAGACGACGCCATGCCTGACTCGGACGCTCCTGCTGGGGCTAACTGGGCGTCATATTCTGAAAGAGAGGGGGGGGGGGGGAGAACAGAGAAGATAGAGGTCAATATGGGGCTTCATAGTTGACCTTTAATCAGCTTGAAATATGTCTAATGATCTGATTTAGTGAAAGAACAGGAGAATGAAAATCAACTAGTATAAAACTACTTTATCGACTCTTTTAAGACGCTGCTAGACAGGAAAATACCAACTGAAAAAGCCCTCAGTGACAAAGTCCTTCATTCATACTCCACTTTATGCATGTAATCAAGATACAGTGAGAGGCTGCATTAATAATCATCAACACATAATAATAGACACCTTGTGCAGAAATAATCCAAGTAAACAACACACAATAAAACTGTGACAACACAGCAACACTGAGACAAATATCTGTGGAAAGAGAGCCAGGAAATAAATATAATAGACATCGTAGATGATTGTGTTTAAGCACACTAGGGCTGCACCAAACTTTTGTCTGATTAGTCGATTAATCTAACAACTAATTTATCGATTATTCTAAAGGTTATTTTTTGTGATTATATTATTATTAATAATAATGCTAATAATAATAAACTATTCATCGGATGCCTGATCAGAAAAATACTGGACCAATTTAAAAGAATTGCTATAACAGATTCATTGAATCACTATATGTCATAGCAAGCCTTTCCCTGAACTGGAAAACCAGTATTTTTACTTAAGTAATTACTTAAAACAAGTAGGTTGAGCTGATTAAACAACAGAATGTACTAATTTATAAAATAAATCCACAATTTTTGAGTATGATATAAGAGAGGAAGATGGAGCTGGTGTAAGCAAGCCAGCCCTCAGGACTCAGAGGGTCCAGACTGACAACTGTCACGAGTAATTTAACACAGCATGCGTACAAAATAAGGAGACGGATCGGGAACACCCACTTACAAATATGACGTTACAGTGGAAACCTCTTATAGTTCTCATGTCTGTCTGGGCCACATGGATCGTAATAAGCGGATGATTATTTTATTTTTGGCACAATCCCTGCCCAGTAACCATCTTGCCCCAGCAACGCATCGACGCAGGTTATACAAATCGACATATTTCCGTACATCGACAAGTCGCCTCAGCCCTAATGCACACATAAATAACTGCATACATGGGAAGGCTAACCACCAGTCAGTCAGTGATTCAGCCAGTCAGTAGGGAGTCACGATGAACCTGTAAAGCGCTGAAACAAGGTTTTTATTGAAGGAGCTAATGGACTCACTAAACCTAAATCAAGAGTTTAAATTTGGAAATTCTTAATTAGTGGGAAACACTGTGGTCAAACTGGACAGCCAGATGCTGAATCAACCATGCACTCTGTCTTGTCAATCACTTGGTTTAACAGTAAGTCAGCAAACCGGTCTGTTAGTAAACTGGTCATTCAGTCCCGCTAACAGTAGGGCCAAGCTACGCCAGAGTCTCTGCTCGCAAACAGCAAGTCTGCAGCTTCCAATCTGGTTGTTTGTAAAAATCAATCTCACCTTGACGGGCTACGGTCTGCTGCAGGAGGATTACATTGTTCGAGATGCTGGTATTAAATGTAGAGGGTGTAAAATAACCAATACTACTATTTCTTAGTGATAAACTCTTAATGGTGGGCTCACAGATAAACTTACAGAATCGCAATAAAAAAAGGAGTAAAATATTAAACCCAGTGTTAAATTATAACTTTATTACCACAGTTTGGAGCTCAAGTAGGAATAATATTGCCACAAAGCACTCGGAGCTGAGCAAACACAAACCATGCTGTACTACACTGCTGCCTTTTTGTCTCAGACTTGCTCTTTTACCCGTTTACACTCTTTTTTCCCACATCTCATCCCTGTGCGAGACACACACTCTGCCGCTTCCTGTGTCATGCTGTCACTTCCTGGCTGACCCTGCCAGCTTTGTTGAGTCATCATCGCTACGGTGACTGAGTGTATTCTGGTAAAATCAATCTACTGTAAAATCATGTGGTGACAAAAGAGATGCAAGCAAACAAAATCAATCTGACTAATTTCAAGGCTCATTTACAGAATGTGGCATGTAAGCGACAAGTAATTACTTTCCAAAAGACCTGATCTGCATCATAATTTAACAGATTATTCACTGTTCAAAGATCTAATTATCCATATTACACAACTTCATTAATCCTCTTAATATTTTGCTGATAAAACCAACAAACAAACAAACAGTGTTTTAGTGTTATTGTTGGCCCTGGGTGTTTCACAGCCTGTGACATGCAAAATAAAAATCAATACTGTTCACATCACGTCACCACACTCAGCATTTTTCTGTGTTGCAGTCAGGTCACGGTCAGATCACGTCACACTGACAAAAGAGGAAGAAACAGAAATGTGGAGGATGATGCAGGGAAAGTCGGCTCAGCACTTTTAACTGCCTGACCCACAGTTACTTCTTCAAAGACAGCGAGAGAAATGCATGTGTGTGTGTGTGTGTGTGTGTGCGCGTGTGTGCTTACATGTGTGTGTGTGTGTGTGTGCATGCATACATGACTGCAGCAGAAGGGGACATGATGTATCTTATAAGTTGACTCAGCATTCTCTCTTAAGAACTTGCTGTATCAATAGTGTGTGTGCGTGTGTGCGTGTGTGCGTGTGTGCGTGTGTGTGTGGGCGTGTGTGTGTGTGTGTGTGTGTGTGTGTGTGTGTAAAAGGCTGTGAGTGCGTGCACACGTCCTATTATACATTATTACATCCTGTTTCTATGGATACTTTTTCTTTCTGCAGTCTTCACTGTACTTGTGACATGAGAGCCTCTCACTTCTCCTTTTCCTACACTTGGTGTCTTAAACTCTTTGGTTACCAATAATTGCTTTATCTTTCTAATAATCAGTCATATGTCATTGCAGTTCTTGATTTGAGATACATGTCTTGTGGATAAATTTTTCTAGAAAGAAAAAACTCTTAAAAGAACACAAAGAAACTTCCCCTACTACAAATAAAAATCAAACTTACTGCAGCTGCTGACATGAAAACTTAACCTAACGGAGTTAAATCAATCTTATTACACGGCTGTGTTAAATACTTGATGCTGATTAATCGATGGTTAATTGCAGCATTCCAAGTTCTGTTATTTCTCGACATCAGACCGCTGTTATGAAGAACAGACCGTTGCTAGGGATGCGGCTCTAATCACACAATCTGGAGGACAAATTGTAATCATATCAATCTGCCAGAAGAATTCTGGTAGATTTGACGTTGGTCAGTTTACAGCGGGAAAAAAGGAAAGAGACAAAACCATGGCGAGGAAGCAATACAGGTGAATCGATACAAAAACTGAAGGCAATGACAGAGAAATCTACAAAACTGAAGACGGCAAGGAGAAGAAAACAGACTGATGAGTGACGAGACAGAAAACCTGCGGTCCGGTTCAACTTGTCTTACTTCACCATCAGTGGAAATGTTTCCATTTAATGTGAGTAATAACGGCTGGGTTAGCTCATTTTAAGAAGGCTACAGCGTTAACCGTTGCTATGGACGCAGCTCATGCGCGAGTGTAACGGACTATTTCTAAACAGAAAACGGAAATATAATACATTTTTAATTAATAAAATAATTTCCAAATCAATAATTTGTGTCAAATTATTGATTTTGTAAGTAAATAGCTGTGTAATAAGCGGGACAATGTATAGTGAGCAGGTTGTTATCACAGAGGAACCCCTTCAGGGTAAACAGGGCCCATTCTGCAATAACAACCTGCTTTTACTACAAAATTTATTAAAAGCATGATGATGTCACATTTTTGGGGGTCTGTACTAAATAAACATGTTTTCTCACATGTGGAGAACTAGATTAGTAGACCATGGTGTTTCTACAGCACGTCATTATAACGCTGTTTATATTTAAGAGTTATCAGACAATATAAGCTTCAGCAATTTGATATTGCACTTTTGTAATATTTGGGTTATTCAGCCGTTTGAAAAAGTAAAGAAAGAAACTTTAAGTTGACATTTTCTGGAGCAGGAAATAAAAAAGTCTGTTTTCATTTGTGTTCATGGAAACTCACACTGTAGGTGTGATGAGCACAGTTAAGTGTATAATTACCCTCAAGGCTTTAATGCAACGGCTTAGCGAAGATCAGATTACAAATGTCCCTCTCACAGTGTTACAATCATCATCCAATTAAAATGATGCCACTGTGGCTTTGATACTGCTGGATTATCAGGTGGTGTGTTACAATCCCCAAAGAGTGCTGCAGTAAGTGCATCAAGAATACCATCCCATTAAAACAGATACTAGCTGCCCTGCTAACAACTAGCCTACTGACACGGTGTTAAAAGGTACAACTTTTAATATACTTCAAGCTTAGTTCACAAATAAACATCTGAGTTAGGTTTTGCTCTTGCAGATTCTTGTAACTTTGAAGGCTGCTTTGTAAGCAGGCAGCGACAGACTGGCTCTGTGCATTTTGAACTACATCTTACACTGACTACACAATCCATTTGTTTTGGTTTTTGAACAATCTAAGTGAAGATTAGCACTGCATGAAAAGGACAAATATGAAACACTTCAGTGCTCTTCTTGGCACTGCGTTTGCTGCAGAGTTACAATACGGCATAATAAACTCTACACACTAAACTCATACGATGTGAAAGCTTCTGTGCGTCTTCTCTTCAAATAAGTGCAGCACCCCTCTTTAGGCTGCACTGTTGGGGGTTAATCATAAATCCGTATCAAACCCCGTCCAGAGTGCACACATGCTGTGATACAATTGCACAACACCTACTCTCGCTTGTTATAACAGCTCCTCTCTTTAGTTCATACCCAGCCTTCATGCCTCGTCTCAGAGGGCCACACTAAAAAATGTATTGGGGGCATTATTTTGACTGCAGCTCGTTTTTTAAAATAGAAGCAGTTGCAGCAGAGGAGCTATAGTGTCACAGTCCGCCATCTGCTGCTGCTGCTTCTCACTTACTCAGTCGATAACACAATACACAGCAGGGACACAAAATCACACACGTAACCTTAACCTACATACCTACAGCTCGAGGAAATCCTATTAAAGACAGTGTGTGCATGCAGCTACTGTATGCTGTAAATACGGTTATATCACACACAGAAATGCAGTGTGAATACCTGTTTTGCCGTCTTTATGCCACCTGACTCCATAACAAAAATACAGTTCTTATAGTACAGAAATTACTGTTTTCAACCATGCACTACACAACACATGACAATGACACCATTTCTCACTGCACCACTTTCCACTCAGCAGCATAACTGCACAAAATCCCCACATGATGCCCGTCCTCCTCACACACCAGAAAAGATAAAAGGAGAGGAATCAAATCAACTAGGCCATGCAGGCAGGAGGGGAGCATGCGGCTGCCAGGCCCCACCAGCCCCTCTCTCTGCGGGGGTCCAGCGAGTGACACTCAGCCTGTGAGACCACAGTGGGCATGAGAGGAGCTCCGTCCCCCTCGCACCAGCAGAAGGACGGTTTATCTCCCCGTCTCACTCGTATCTGGGTTAGTGGGGTTAGCACAATCCTGGGGGAGCCGAGGCCGCTGTCTTTTTTTTTTTTTTTGAACCATCTTCTCTTCTCCTCAGTTGCTCATTCTGCACATTTATCCCTGTCTTTCTGTAGTTCTCTCCAAAGCCTTCATCTTTTTCTAACACTTTCACTCCTCACATGCAAAACCCTCTGCATCCTTCTTTCCTTCTCCATCCTTGATCTGCGACCCTTTTCTTCTCCTCTTCTCTTAATCTCCTCTTGCCACTCATCTCACATGCTCGCAGGCCTTTTAGTTCCTGCCTTCACATCTCCATTTGATCCTCCCGTCCTATTGAACCACCTCCCTTCCTTCCTCCCTCTCATCTTTCTCTCATCCTCAAACAATTTCCTCCCCCCTTCCCCTTCCCCCTCCTCGCACTACTACACTCTCTCTTCCTTCTTCTGCCAAGGATGCGCATTATCTATACCAAGGGGGAGAGACGAAAAAGCTTTGTATCTAAACATTGGTTGTATATCTGTACACATAACACATACTGTATACACATAAATATACATTCTGAACTGTTGCATACTGGTCTAAATATCCCTTATACTTAAATACAGTGCTTTTACCAAATACACAATAATTTAAAAGGGCACTGCAAGTGTGTGTACGCATGTGTGTGCTGTGGAGTTGTTCCAATACCATTCATTTTCTTCCTGATACCTTGACTTGTGTATCGCCCAATACCGAGTACAACTCCGATACCAGTGCAAAAAAACCCAACAAATACATTGTACACATTGAGCTCTTTGCTAGCACTGCATTGTCATTGTTTGTCATCGTCACATGAGATTTTACCTGAAACAAGTTGAACTCTTGGTTAGCCAATAAATTATAAAGGGATCAGTGCACTGACTGGTACACTCACCGATAACCAATCCTACATTGGAGGCCAGGGGCGCTGGTTTAGCTCAGTTAGCAGAGCAAGCGCCCCATGGACAAAGGCTACATTCCTCGAAGCACTGATCGCAGGTTCGACTCCTGATCTGCCGATCATTTAGTGGATGTCATCCCCCACTCTCTACTCCCCACATTTCCTGTCTCTCTTCAGCTATCCTGTCAATAAAAGGTAAAAAGGGGTGCCGGTATGGCCGGTCCTCAATGCGGCGGCCCCGGGTTCAACTCCTGCCCTCTGCCCTTTGCCGTGTGTCATCCCCACTCTCTCTTCCCCCATTTCCGCCACTATCCACGGCCCTCTCTCTTAAATAAAGGCATAAAAAGCCCAAAAAATAATCGTAAAAAAAATACAAAAATAAAGGCAAAAAGCCCAAAAAATAATAATAATCAGGATTGGAGGCCGATTCAAACGCCTGAATCAATATGGGAACAACTTTACTGTTCTGAGCTGGTCCAGTGACATCAGTGGTACTAGAGTTACTTATAACCACCATGTCCCCAAACAGGCTTACTCACAAACCTAATTACAGCTCAGAACAGTGATAGCTTAAAACAATTCTAAACCGCAGTTCAGTTGCTTTTTCAGACAAAGGATTGAACTAAACAAAGACGGTTCACTTTACATCGACCTGTTCAATCAAATACAGATGTGTATCTACATGGACTGATCATTTCTGTTTGTTTTAAATTTTAATTTTTGGCTTTTGCCTTAATTATACAGGACAGCTGAAGAGAGAGACAGGAGATGTGGGGTGGAGAGAGTGGGGGGTGACATGCACGAGGCGATCAGCAGACCAGGAGTCGAACCTCTGATCAGTGCGTCGAGGACTGTAGCCTCTGGACGTGGGGCGCCTGCTTTACCAACTGAGCTAAACCACTCACCCCCACTGGTCTTTTTTTTTTAAACATACCATTTTGCATGGCTCGATGAAGCCACTTGTTTAAAACAAAGATTATACTTACATTTTTCTATTCTCCAATAGTTACAAAGAACTCACTAAGCTAATGTTTGTTTAGTCAGGACTACAACTGGACCTCATCTGACATAAATAATGTATGACTGATGACACAGGGGACGGAACATAGGTAACAGTTCTCGTCACTGTCTGATTCAGACATACGTAGTTCAGGTTAATTAAATCCAAGCAGCCTGAATGTTCAAAATCTTCAGTGTTTAAGTACGAAGATGCTCTGTGAGAAGCAGTGAGAAGGTGAAGAATTGATGGAGGTGGAGGAATGCATACCATCTAAGGAAATACTTTAAATTTAATAAACAATGTGATGGATTTAACCCCATGTACACCATAATAAACTAAGTATTAAAATACACATCGTATCTGTTGTTACCCAAGCTTCAATTCAGCTGTGTTGTGTATCTACTGATCTATGAGTACATACTTGGTAGGGGGTGTTGTGCGTAGATGCAGGCCCCTTTGCTCCAGCAGAGAGGGATGCAGCCGCTCGTCTCCATTTGTTTTATAGGGGGGCTGTTCGAGGTCTGGCCAGCGGACCCAGACAAAAGAGCTGGGTCCAAAAAACAGCATAGAGCCTAAAACTGGCTCCTAACCTGGCTCTTCACAAGTTTGGAAAATTCCCAGAAATATCAGAGTCCCAAAAAAGTAACAGCAGTGATAATATCCAGCGTGTAAGTTATATCCTACTCACAAGACAACCACAGGAAGCATGAGAGAGAAAAATCAATACAAGCCGGTGTCCCAGCGCTGTAAGTAACTCTATAAAGAAAAGAGCCCCGTAAGAGGAAAAAGGAGAATGTCAAATATCCTTTGTTCTGTAAAATCTGATGACACAGCAAGTGTCCCCACAGGAGGCAGAGAATATACCAGACTGTGACTTTATCCTCCTGCAGCCGTTAAACTCGTCCTCTATTGTCAGAGTCCAAGTCCAGCTCATAGAGATGCTCTGAGAGACTTCACCTTTAAATCACAAAGAGGTAAAGGTCGGACTCTCACATCCACAGTGGGCCAGCGTGCAGAATCTGTGGAAGTCAGACCTTCTTCTGCAACTCAACCAGAAAAATCGACAGAAAGCAATAACAGGAAGTCCAGTAACTGGTGAAGTAATATAAGCTACTGATCACAAGACTGCTTGAGGTCCAGGTCTTAGTAATCAATCCGTCTAACACATGTCATGACCTTTAACCTAGAAAAAGTGCCTTTACCACTGTGCAATGTGATATGGTATGTAAAGATCCTTCTAAAGAAGCTAATTTTTTGCTCCTTGACTTCAGGGGGATGGAGCCTCTCGTGGGCGGGGAGGATTCAGCAGCTTGCTGGAGGACACTTCAGCAGACTGGAGGCTTCCCGAAAACCGACATTCAAGCCCGGCTCATGCGGTTGGTGGATGATTTCTCTTCGCATTAGACCGTCCTGCAGTCCGATAAATCCTCGGAAAATATTAAATTTAGGTCTTTGGTGCGGCGTGCTGATTCAATTAATCAATCCTTCATGTGGAATTTAAAGAAGGCAGCTTCCCTGCAGCCATAAATCTTAGGGCGCGCTGTACGTCAAACGTCCAGGTTACAAAGTAACTTTGACATCCCTTCCCGGCAAAGTACGACTCCGTATAATTACATCAAAGGACCAGTTTCCAAGAGAGGTGGTAGTTTTGTTCGGTAAATCCACAATGTTGTCCAAAAGAGATGGTAAGACGGATGAAAGGAGAGACTCGCATCAGTGAGGAAAATGTAGGGCAAAGAGGGACGTCGAGAAATGGAGCAAAATGAGGGAGAGGTAGATGAAAGTGACCGACGCAGGAGGGATAAAAAAGAGCAAGAGAGAGAAAGAGATAGAAGAAGAAAGATGAGTCAAAGTAGAAAAGAATGATCAAAATGAAAACATAATTAAGAGAGAGAGAGGAAGAAAGAAAAAGAGTGGGCTGATGAGAGGAAGACGAGAAACCCCAGAGAGAAGCTGAGCCTCACATCCTCCGAAGGCTTCCCGCAACGCTCTGAGCCCGCAGGAGTTAACCAGGTCAGAGCAGGTGTCTGATGTCAGCGAGGGACATAAAGTGACAGAGACCTGAAGGGAAAGGTGAAGCGAACAAAACAAAAAAGGACAAGAAAGACAAGACGTCAGGGAGAAGAAAAGGCTGTGATGCCGAGCCAGGAGGTGAAAATGATGTAGCAGGAGCAGGTTGGATGCAGTTAATCTGTTTCGGAGTCAGTCAGCTGTGTGTTGTTCAGTCTGGCTTCTCCAGGCTTTCTTATGGAGCAGCGGAAAAAGCAACTAGATCACAACATCATTCCCACACATACACACACACAATGCCGCAGCCAGACACACACACACTGTACATCCAGCGCAATCCCTCAGCAGTGGAAATTAGTGCACCAAAGAGACCATGGAGTGAGAGAGTATGTGTGGAAGCCAGAGAGGCTGAACGTATACAATAGTGCGTGTGCATGTGGCTTAGCAGGTAGGAGACTGCGTGCATGTGTGGGAAAGTGTGCGTGAGTGTCAGCCAGGCAAAGAAAGTGTGTGTGTGTGTGTGTGTGTGTGTGTGTGTAGAAAGTACTTAAAGTGAGTTTGTGCCTGTGTGAGCCAAGTGTTTCTCCTCCGCTTGTGTTTTTCGATGTACAGTAGGCTGCTGTGACCACGCAGCGAAAAAGCTGCTCCGCTGACTAGAACCGGGAAGGGATGGAGGGAATGTTTATGCATGTGTGTGTGCGTAAGAGTGGTGTGTGTGTGTGTGTGTGTAGGGCAGAGAAGGAGAGGGACAGGAGGAGAAAAAAAGAGAGGGAGAAAAATTATAACTTGAGACTTGATGAGGTGTGAAGAAGGCGAGCTGATTGGACAGAACTTATAAATATGCTAATAGGACTTCAGTCTTCATCAGCAGTCTTTAATAAACAGGCTCTCACACACAAACACAGCACATACACACACAAACATGCACACAAACAAGGTATTACCAGGATTACAGTTTAGCCACTGAAAACATACATTCCACTCTTTGACCCCTTTCAACACTGGTTTCACTCTGTATCACTTGTCATTATCCGCCCCCTACGCTGTCTGTCTGTCTGTCTGAGTCTGCTGCCCTCAGCAGGTCTCTGCTGCCCTCTGTCCTCGCTCCGTGTCTGTCTCACCTCCTCTCCAAACATATTTCACCTGCTCCTGCAGCATGCCAGCTCCTTATTGGCAATAAAGCAGTCTGACATTCAATCTCTCCAATGTGCCAAAGGACAAGATGATCTTGAGCACTTTCTAGAGAGGCTTCCAGCTTCCAGCGGCAGAAAACTGACAACAATCATACTGCTGTTATATCTGACACACACTGATGTAGAGCATGTAGGTATGTATTCAGTTTAGGGGATTTATTGGATTTTTTTTGCCAATATCCAGTATACTGATATTTTCCAGCCCTTTTTGCCAATTACCGATTTCTATACCGATATATTAGGCACGTTTTTTTTCCACCTAATTGCTTGAGAACATCAAGTCTCTAGTGGAATTAATATCATGCCTACTCTTATTGTAGTGGCCCACTGGCAGATGCAGAAATAACATAATACAGTGCTTTTTAAGATGTACACAGTCACTGGGCAATATAAGAAAACAACTTAAACCTAGGTTATGTACAAAATGCAATATTTATTTGTAACAATTTATTTTCTTTTTTTCGGGAATCATCGAGCATTTATGAATAACTAAAGCGCAGTTTGATCATTCTACCGATGCCGATGTGTCATTTTCAAGCCATAATCTGCGGATTGTGAGATCAACATGACTTTTCATCTATGACCATGTGTTTGTCAATATGATCGTGCCTTTGCTGAGAATTGATTCCTAACCATTGAAGAAATGTGTCTCACCACCATTGTGTTACTTTGTTCATGTTGTAAGTTAATGTTAAATAAGACCGCTCAATGTAAGGAAGTGTATCCTGGAAGGGAGTGTAAAACCCCTTCCAATGGGTGTGTGTTTGCTTGTTATATACTGTCTGCTGTATCAAAGAGATGTGTGTACAAGAAGATTAGGGATGATAGGCATGTGACATTCTCAGGATGATGAAGACAGAACAATGTGTGATATAGTAAGTTAGTATTGATTATTTAATGAACTCAAATGACATCCTGAGTGTAATCATGTGTATCCTGTTGTTTCGTCAAAGCCTAAAGTCCACTGTCTCAAATGCTATAAGAAGTAGGGATGCACGATATTAGATTTTTTGCCGATATCCGATATGCCGATATTTTACAACTCATTTAGCCGATTAAAGATACCGATACAGATATTTTCTTCCCGCACACCTAATTGCAGAGATCATCAACTCTCTTCTGTATTGGAATTAACGTACAGTATAATAGTGATACTCTTATCACAATTGTTACAATGGTCGGGGTGACGGGTCTCGAGATGGTTAATCAAGTTTGTAGTGTTGAAAGACTTTGCCTTGGCTCCTCCTCGCATCACCGAAGCTGAGCAGTCATTGCAAATAGCAGTTTTGCTATCTATTTTCGAACACTTTGAAAAACTTCCACACCACGGACATTTTGGCTTCTAACTCTCTCATGCTGCAGGTAGACACACGTGACATCATCACGCTGCGGGTCTTCTACGCGCCGGGGACATTGCGCCGAGGTCGGGCATTTAATCAAGTATGCAGCAGCCCATTAATTTATCGGTTAATTATATCGGCGGATGGCGGCGTGTTGGCCGATATCCGATAAAGTGCCGATAATATCGTGCATCCCCAATAAGAAGGGGAAGAAACTGTTATTCTTCAGTCATTACAGAATGGCTCTTGCTTGCAAGCAATAAAAGTCGACTTAAAAACTGAAATATTTTGCTGGGTGATATTTTGTTACCCTCTCTCACCAATCCTAGACAAAGACTGATTTTTCAGTTGCCGCGACAAAATACAGATAACATGCCGATAATATCGTGCATGCCTTTTTCAGTTATAAGAGATTTTACACCAAACAATAACATAAAAAGTCCGCCAAATTGAAAACAAAATACTGCCCTTTAGAACCACACACATTTTTGTCAATGCCCCTACCAAGAGAAAGATGCTACTTGTCAGTCACTTCCAAAACTGTTAGCAATCACTGTTGAAAAAGAAGATATCGGGACCTTTATCTTCATGTTTACAACAAAAAACCACCACGTTAAGGAGGAATAATCAGTCATATTCTACAGAAACCAACCTCAGACTGAGGTCTAACCTGTTTCATTCTGATGATATGTTGATCCATACATGCACACTGTTCTCCTCCATGTGCAGACATTGTAGCTCTTAAACAACGTCACCTGACTTTTGCTAATCTACTACATCCTCTTGAGGGCCTTGTCACATGATCATACACACTTATGTTGTTTTGGAGAACGTTCTGAAACCAAACTGAATCATTTTTCCTGGGAGCAGTCTCAAAGAGCAGCATGCTTCTCAAACACGTACTATATGAGCAATGTTTATTCATACTCAATTGTTTCTTCTTTTACTGTCTCCAGTTGCTAATTGTGTGTGTCGTACTGTTATTGTGATTCTCTTGTTAGTCATTATTGTCTGTTTGTGTTTGTAATGCTCTTTCTGTTTTGCTCCACAAAAACAATAAAAAAAATGTTGATCCCAAAAAAATAACTAGATTTTAAAAACACATATGGTGCTTTACTGCCGCAGCTGTAACTCCCGTCCTGTCCAATCAACATTTAAAATCGTTGCATGATAACACAAATTACGTCCACACAGTTGCACAGCATGAATGTTATGTTCAGTATGCTCTCCATTAAAAGTGAAAGTGAAATCCTTATCAGCAGGCTGGAGAATACGAGCATTCCCAGGGTTGTTATCAGCCACAGATGTTCAGTTTACCCAGTCTGTGTGTACACAGCGTGCACTGTGCTACTTTGGTTTCCAGCGAGGTTAAAGGCATCGTCTCATTAGACGTTTCAGTTAACCCCAGTTTTAACCTCAACTTTGGCAACATGTCTCCCTCTGCAGACTGGCTATGCTTAAGGTCAAGAAATGGAAATTATGTTTCTGTCCTTTACAGGAACGACAAAATCTCAGCTCCAAATATATACAAAACGCACTCCTGGAAAACATAGGATCAACGGTTACCTAGCAACAGCTATAGAGAGAGGAGCTGAGGGCCAAAAAATGTCTCATCTATACCTACGAAATGATTCAGCTGCACCTCCATCCGTCCTATAAGGCAACAACACCAGCTGTCTATAAGTCTGAGTAAGACCAAAAAAGTTGTGAAAAATGCAATAATTTTCAGTCATATTTAAAAGTAAAAAAGAGATGATATTATTATTTTCATTAGGTGGATTCAGTTATTCATGTTTATTTGAAGACACCTGAGCAAATACAAACTTGTATTTGATATGGGTGTAAAGTTGTCATCTAGTGCCGGATGTTACACACGTTTACAGACATTTAAGAATAATGCTAGTAAAATAATAATAATAACAAAAAAATACAACTTTCAGATCTTCAATTAGCTGACAGAAAGGTACTCACCAGCGTAGTTTGATATTGTGGAAATATCTGCAAAAGAGAAAGAAACAAGATTTTACTTTGATACATTCAAGTACATAAAACAGTGACACAGTGAACTAGGCAGTGTACATTTAATAACGGCACCAGTGAGTGCACTCTACTACAGCATGATTGGAAGTGATGCTATAGTAGTCTATAAATCTATTGCTCTATTATGGATATTATACAACTTATGATTCCTGGTTCAATAATACTTTCAATACCAGGCTATATCATGTTCATTATCACTGGTGCACATGTGCAATATTACTTTTACCTTCACTGTGCTGTGCAATATTACTTTTTATTACAATCATTATTCAAATATAATGCGCTTTACATTCATCATCATCATTTATCAATGCAAATACGCCTGTCAGTGTAATTTCCATCACTATTATCTACTCAGCTTACTTTTGTACATAACATACTGGACTATTGTTACTCTATAAGGCACTGTCTCTTTGCATTTATCCCATATACACTTTGTGATTTTGGAGCAATGTGGCACTAGAATTTCAGGATGCATAAAGTTCTTTCTTATCTCATCTTGACCCAGGCCAACCCTGACTTATTCAACACCTTTTGCACTTAATTATCCATGCTGCAGATACACTCACCTCAAGCATCAAACACTTGATTAGGCAGAGATTTGTTTTGCATGCATGCACAGATAAAGTCAGCTATATCTCTGCTTTCAAATATACTTTACTTCAAGTCTAACTTCTCTCTCTAAACAGAGTAAGTGAATGTACAGAAGAAAGTTAAGTCTTATAAGGAGACAAAGGCAAGAAAAGTAGACTGAATATTAAAACACGACAGCAGAAGTGAGGAGCTCATAATTAACCAATTAACAAAATCATCCTCGATTCATTTTCTGCTCAATGAAAGTGAAATCACTTCAGCTCCGCAACAAATCCAACTAATCACAGTTTATTTGACTGACAGGAGTCGATTTCTAATCACACTAAGCACATCCCCTGGTTCACATGTCAGCACGGACCGTGCGGTCACTGTGCAGCAGCCCCACTGAATCAGGAGGATTTAATTTGAGCTACATACCAGACAGTCAGAGCGAGGCGACAATCATGACTTGGCAGGATAATGTATCTGCCGTGTCATGCTTTAATAACGTCACACACTGGCCTCATTCAACCCTCAAATCTGTCTCAAAGCTACATCACTCCTGAATCCAATCATTCCCACTCACTCTTTACTGCAAGCTTGTGTAAAAGTGACGCAGAAATGAGCAATATGATGAAATGTGCAACTCTCTGGACTTCAGACTTTTCTTTGTTGGTGCTAAAAAAGACGCTAAGGTTTTGTTTAATAGATAAAAGCTGAGACTCAATTGCATACCTCCTGCTACTGCTGTGCAATATGTGCTATATAGTATATGTTACGGATTTATTTTGTACAGGAAACAACATGATGGCTACACACGGAGACAACTGTGTGTCTCATCCGTTATATATATATATATATATATTACGACACATTGTGATTTTGTGAGCAAAACAATATTCCCAATTCTTAATCGAATTTTACGAAAGCTATCATAGTACAAGAACACATCACCACATGCCCTAAATGTGAGTAAAATAAAGCGTACTTTTTATGCAATTAAAGCAGTGAGATCTGAGTTTTCATCTAACACAGTCGCTGTTACGATGCTTTGTCACATCTCTTCAGCATCTCATATTCAGACATACAAGCTAATCTATAATGTCTGTTTTCTGCTCCTTTCATTCCCAAAGCTTTTGTAACACACTCTCGGTTTGTTTTGGACGGCAAAGGCTCGTGGTTGGGATTTAAATAATTACAACAGGACTTGAACCCCCAGTCTCCGGTTTGAAGTCCTGCGCTACATGACTCATCCATCCCACCTGATTGTCATCCCTAGCAGATGCACATATTTGAAAGCCTGGCACATCTCATACAGAGGCTCAATGGTATCTGTATGAAACCAGAGGGGCATGACAAAGCATTGGTATTTTATGCCTTGGGAATAACACATATTTTAATGTAAAATAATAAACTGTGTGGGTTATAAATGTACAACATTTTGATGACTTTCGCATTAAACTTGATTCACTGCTGCTCAGTGTGTGTTTTTCTGCCGCTTCACGTAATTTCCTCTAATCACATTATCCATTTTTTTCTGGCAAAGTTGTGTCTGAAACTTTGGCTACACGCAGGGTGCAACACAACATCCTCTCTATCTTCCTTACCCTGACTGTAAAATGTATGGGTGATAAATGGGATGTTTAAGGCATTGATACATGGAGCTATTCTGAGCCAGGACTAGCAGTACATTTATAAAGGAGGCTTAACATGTATTGATATGTTTCCAGGTGTTAAAAAAATACAGCTATGAATAAATGCTCTGTCGCCCTTGAAAATTGCCGGTGAATTTGCCGCATATATCTGCTTTTTGTTGATGGGATTACTGTTAATTCAGATATCTCACAGAGGTACAACAACATGCACATCATCCCCACGCATACATATTTTGTTAGAGAGATGCCTTTGCCTGGAGGTTTGTTTGAAACCAGCAGAGATATGTTCTCTATGCCACCAGGAACGACCTAGCTTTAAAGCCAGCTTTAATCTTTCACATCCACAGAATAACGGCCCAAAACTAGAAGCAGTTATTAAAAGAGTGCTGAAACATCTGTCTCCAGAACTGCTTATAACATTTTTCACTCGCATAAACACTCCTCTGAGCTTCTCCCTCCTACTCGATCACATTTCCCCCCCTCGCGCTCACAGTCTTTTTCTTTCTCTCTCCCACTCAGAGTAGAAAACGATTGCCTCTGGCTGTAAACCACAGAGGCTACGCTACAGTTGACACCACGCTAAGGGCATTGCACAACTCCATTCTCATCAAGAAAACAACAACAGCCCTTTGCAGCTCCTCTGCACTGATCATCCTGTCAGAAGCCAGTACAGCTGAGCAGAGCGGTGCAGTGTAAGAGCTACCTTACAGACTGAAGTCACCACGCTGGCAGCTTTGAAGAGCTGGCTGTCATTGTCAGTAGCCGCTATAAAAACATTACAGCAGGATTGAGACCACTGCGGAGATATGGAGGTGGTTAAAGACCGGGAATGGTCTGATTTGCAGTAGCATCCTTTTTCACATCTGTAGTGTTTAACTCCCCAGGCCAGCCACAGAGCAGAGGCCATCCTGCAGGGTCATCTGCTTGTGTACACACAATTAATTACTGTTACACGCTCAATTTGCTGAGCAGTGTGCCAATTAACGTAGAGCACAACTACAACTTCCTGTGCTTTAAATTCCAATTAACTGTCACCTTGTATTTAACTCTCGACAACAGATATTTTTATTTTTATACTTGTATGTAATTATGAATATTTATAATAACTTTTAAGAACTACTCATATTGACAAACATGGAACCAGGCCCGCCCACAGAAAAGGTCCAGTGAATGAGCCGTCCCCAAATCTGATTTATTATCAACACGTGCACTTATATTATCCACAGAAGTTGCAGTGACTTCAAACTTTAGAGTTGGGGTTAAATTATAAAGTCCTTACTTTTGGCAGTGTCTACATAGCTAACCTGGCAGTTAAGGTCGTTTGTGGCTCGTCAAAGGTCCTGAGACAACCAAGTCCAGTTGCCTTTTGGATTAAGCTGAGAACCTTCACGGACGTCCTGAGATTTTGACATTACTTTAAAAAACCAAGAAATAACTCATGCCGTTTTAAAGAATGGGTATTACGCTTTATAAACAAAATATTATTTAAGCAAGAATAAATAAAATATTTTTTTTGTTGTTTTAATCAATGTATTATGGTAGTATTTATTTAGCTTTAACTTTCACCTTTTTTCCTGCCTTATGTACGGCCCTGCATGGAATGTTCTTACATGTGTGCTTGGAAATAAGGAAAAACAAGATTGAACATTCAACTAAACTTAACGTAACTTAACAAATCCAGGCATTACACCAGCTCGGGACCAGCTAACCGATCTTGTGTCCAACGCTGTGTTTTTTTCTATTTCAGGCCTCCTTGAGTTAATTTGTTGAAGTAAACGACAAAGCTGAAGATGAGGTTTATCTTCTTACGCAGTGGATAGAATCAATGCCTGACTCAGTGATTCATTTGTGAGTGACATTATTTGGAGGATAATTTTTTAACAGCTTTACACAGCACTCTCAAATCCCCCTTTGCGCCCTTCTCTTCTCACTTTTCTCTGAAGGATTCACAGATTTATAGACTCATTTTTCACATTTACATCTTTGCACGAACAAGCCTTTCTGCAAGCAGTTTTATGGCTCTACATCAGTGTGCAGTGCACGGCACCAAAGTTAACACTCAAACATTCACAGATTCATTGATCCAAACCGCGACGTCAGCAAGGTCCAACAGAAGCTTCACATCACTGAGCGCTCTCAGGAATGGAGAATGAAGGGTTTTGCTACAAGACATCCGCCGTCTTTTGGTATTTCGCTGTGCATTTAAGTATGAATTTCTCTCGATGTAAGCTGCTTAGGAAAAATGTATCTGCTGTCGGATACAGATTTGTTGTCAGAGAGGAGGAAATGTTCAGAGAACTGTCACATAAAATGTTACAGCCTCAGCTGCACTTGGATTAAGAAATCTGTTCCTTCTTGGAAATATTTATTCATGCTCATATTGAAAAATGAATCACTTTCTGCTTGTGTTTATCCGTACGGCAAAGATACATCTGACGGCTACTTTAGTCCTCTGGCTGCTGCTGTTTTCACAACTTTTGGATGCAGTTGTGCAGTTAATGAAAAGTCAAGTAAAACGAAAGTTTAATAAAGGCGTCCTTACTGTTATATATGTTATAATTGAAAATGATGAGTTAGTGTGATATTGATTTTCCCTGCTTGAAGCGTCAGAAAGGCCAAATATGTCACACAAACTAGCCTTCGCAATAAGTTTGTAGTCACTTCTACAGCAAACTGACATTTTAATATGATGTAAAACTATTTACTTGTCGATCAGTGAGGGCTGATCACATGGAGTAAGTTAAACAAAACAGCGAGCTGTGGATGCAAATGGGGGAAGACTGCTGATGACACAACAAGAGCACATGTTTGCAGTCATACTTTCGCAGGTCGAAACAGATTACCTGCCGCTGCTGCGCTGTCCCAAACAGATGACAACCACAGCTTAGACAAACAGGGACTCAACTGGTATAATAGGACAAGATCTATCACTTATAATGTGACAACTTGTTGTTTGAGGAAAATGTAATGGACAGAATGATCAGCTAATTTGCTAAAGTGTAAACGTAACTGTATTAGGAAGCTTTGAAACTCACTTATGTATGAATCTAACAATGCAATCTTCCATATTTCGGAATATGACACAACCTATCAGGTATCTTTAGCTGGTGGTGCAACAGCAGAAAACATAGCCCGGGGCACAGGATGGGTGTTGGAGGTTGAACTGTCCTGGAATTCAATACGGCACAATAAAGTAACCACGAGACACGAGACAACACAACTTAAAGACTTTTACATCCTGTAAAGATTAAGAAGGTGTGTATGTGTTTTATATATACTAATAAAGACGCACAATACATTTGTTTATATAGGTGAGAGGACTGTCGGTAAGTGAAAGAAGCTAGTTTCAAAGCGTCTTGTGAGCATCATTTGCCAGATGTTTCCTGTTTGTTTTTTGCCCTGCTCACTTACACCTACGTTTTGCCCCAGTGGACAACACAAGAGACATTTGATAGCTGTGGCCCGTGGCTGTTTAGCTGACTTTAAACAGAAATATGATGTTTAACTCTTTGTGGTACAGCTCTGACCGGACATAGCTGCCCCCAAAAGAGTCAAGATGATCAGATTTCATGCAGTTGTTTTGTGCAGTAAATAACAAATAAAACAAACGATAGTTATGGCTCATAAAACAATAATAGAAACCTATAAGGGTGGTCCTTCCAGTTAAACTGAGTCCTATGAATCAGCCGGTTTCTAAATTACAATTGTCGATCTTCTGTCTTTAGATAGTGCTTATGAAGTTTGACAGCACCTTGTAGGGACTGTAGTGGTCGTAAAGTAAGTTTCTGAGAATTCAAAACTGTTCACCAGCCATACAAAGAAACATAAAACGACACGTATAAAAGATAATTCTCCAAATGGACAGCACACCTTCACTCTGTTCATTGAGGAGATCCGAGTGAGCAAAATCCAAACGCATTCAAGGCATACAAACGATCCAGTGCCAGTTTATTCATTAGTCAAATCTGTTCTGATAAGCACCAGGTTCATCAAAGGCACACGGAGCAGGCTGACACTGTATCAGAGCCTTCAGTGTCTTTGTTTGTGCTCCTCTCTCTACCTGTCTGTGAGGTTTTCACATGCAACTGCTTGCACAGCGGCGAGCAGTGCAAATTCCTTTCCAGCCCTCAGCCTGCCAGACCCCTCTCTCTACCTGCCGACTAGCACAGAGCTCCCACACACCAGTCCAATCAGAGCCAAACACACTCCCCGAGCCATCAGTATGACTACACACGTTCATCGTACCTCCATTGGTGCAGCCCAGGAAATCCCAGAACTGCATGCTGGCAGTCGGTTCACAGAGGACTGAGCCTCCGCTAAATCACAGACGCCTGTATGTGTTCCTGCTCTGTCTCTCCACTTCCTGGTTGTACTGTACGCTGTCACTTATAGGAGGGGAAACACCCGCCCACTGATTGTATCGGACTGACACACCTGAGGGCTGGGTTTCATTTCCAACTGCTCCCTCCTTCTCCTGAGCTCTCGTTTCTAATCGCCTTTCCACCTACGTCTCCCTTCGCTTCCCTTCTTATCTTCCTCTCTCCGTCTCTCCTCTTTATCTCTTCCCGACAGAAAACAGGCAGGTGTAAAGATCGATCCAACATCATCAATGTTGCTTTCCTCATCCCTGCCTCTTCAGATTAGTGGAAGAAACGGGAGGTGAGGCAAAGAGAAGAGACAGGCAGAGGAGAAACAAAGCCACAGGAGAGTGTAAGCTCTCCTTGTCATCTCTATGAAAATCATGATTTCTACCCACAATAGAATTATATGCAAGAATACTTTTTCATATAGACACAATAATAAACATATTTAAATTTAGATCGCACAAGTTAGAATGAATTGCAGAAACGAGTGTGCATGTCAGGGTTACATGCTGCAGATTATCTGTACAAAACCGTAAAAGGGGCCATGAATCACAGCACAGAGTGGACATGCACTCTGGTAAACATTAACCAGCCCTTGAACAATATCTACACTCTAAGGTTTCAGCTTGTGGTCACCCATGGGAAGGGAAAGGACAGCATTAAATTGCAAGGAAGTGAAATATCATCATAAGACTGTACATTCCTTTTACAGAAACATTTAGTATAGATTTTCCGCCATTACAAAAAATTTAAATTTAGATTTTATTTGTTTATAAGTAAGCTGATCCCAGTCTTTTTGTGCTTTTATACGTAGAAATAAAAATATAAAAGCACTCAATATGTTACCTTCTAGTTGGCAATCAATAATAACAAATTATTTTGTGTCAAAATATCAGAGAGGATACACTTTTGGGGTCCTGACCCTCCAGTTCAGCTGCAGGGGGATGTGTACGGGGATGCAATGAGGGGCAACAGTCACATAAAAGCAGGAAACAAGATGGGAAGAAGGCAGGAAAGCAGAAATCTCTAGGAGGCATGACAGGGCAGCTTTGACTCCCAAACCCCAAAAGGGAAACTGTCAAATCACATCCACAGGGCTGCTGGGCAATATAGGCTGCGCGTGATAGCTTATTCAGCTCTTTATATTTTAGCACTACAGCTTAAATATTAGTTGAATTTCACCATGAATGCTTAAAGACTGTTTAGCACTCCAAAATCTAGGATTGGTTTAAATATTAATACCTTTCTCTCGGCCTAGTACAGCGATTTGTGTACACTATTGTGGTTGACAGCAACCAAAACACTTGAGACGCACAGGTTAAGAAAGACTTGCCCTCCTTTTGTCTAAAAACCGCTGCTCGTAACAATAAAAGCTTCAGTCTGAGCAACCCATTACTCATCAAAACACAGATGTTTCATGCTATAGTGTTGTTGTCCTGCATGACAGAAACCCTCCTTGGCTCGGACCTTAGCACCTCAGCGGAGCAGCAGAGGGGTGGTTTCGGCCACTGCACCACTGTCTGTCTGTGAGGAATACAAATGACTTCACGGTGTCAAAATGACCTGGAATACTTATCATTCACTCCACGATATTTCACCTTAAATCCTTATACCAGCTCCTGAAAACACGCACACACGTATTGCATTTACGTTAACCCCATTGTCTGTGTGTGTTACCCCCTTTAATGCTAAGCTAGTTCGGCTAACGGTGGGCTATTCCTATTTAATCCGCCCCCCGGAGGGATCAATACTCACCCGCTCTTGCCCTGGAGTCCAGCCGCTGCTACTCTCCGTAACCGGTCACCTTTTTCCACCCCGTAAGTCTGAATGTTATATATTGAAACCCGCAGATATGAGAGCCGGCTTGAGGGGGCTGTATGTCTCCGTTATGAGCCCTCTCCCTGTCTGTTTTTGTCCACAACAGCGCCGTGCCCGGTTGTCGCTGTTAGCACAACCGCTGCTTGAGCGTTTCCAATATGGCCGCAGCTGACGGGTCTCACTGACAGGAGGAGCGGGGTCCTACGTGTCCGGTGTTTTTGCAAGGGTCCCCTGAATGATCTTTATGTAAGAAGACACTTAAATACATAAATGTGATTTATATTAAGAGTATACATTGCAAACATATACAAGAGTGAACAAGTCATTATCAAAGCATCTACAACCTGATGCATTTTCATCCAACGCCTTCAATCTACTTTTAAAAAGATTTAACGCTCTGAATAGTCAGTATGAACTATTACCATCATAACGGAGATACAGGGTCCCAGGTTTTAATAAGGTTAGACTGAAACACTCTTTTTTTCATCAGTCTATCCTAAAATTAAATATCAAGCTAAATCCCAGGTCAAAAGTATGTTAAAGGGCCCAGAACACTGTCTTCTGTGTTATGAAATGTATGTTTTTTTGTATCCTGTCCTTAACTTTTATGTTGCAAATGGAGCTGCTGTGATGCAAGAAAAATGTCAGACTTAAAATATAAGTATAATATAAGTATTTATCTATCCATCAATCTGTCTATTAAAGAGATCAGGTCCCCCTGACCCAAATCCTCCTGCAGCAGATTCCAAGCCGCAGGAGCAGCATACCTAAAACTCTTTCCCCCCATTTCAAGACGCACTTTGGGAACAGATAGCAAAATTAAGCCTTGCGAGTGGGTCACAGAGCGAAGACAGTAGCTTCCAGCATTTTTCAGATTAATACAATTACATAAGTAAGGGGGAATCAAGTTAAGAATTGACTTATAAATAAGGACATGCCAGTGATTTAGTCTACGGTGGGACAATGCTGGCCAGCAAACTGGAGCATACAGTGAGCAATGATGAGTTAGGGCCTTAAGATTTGTGATGAACCTCATTGCTTCACGGTAGGCTATACAGCATCCAGAGAGTGCCGGCAGTGAGAAGGTGCATGCATATATAAAACATCACGGTAGTCAATCAGGGGCGTAAAAGTAGAAGCAACAAGTGAATCTTAAAACAAAGAATCATCAATTAGGTCATTGATGATTTTAACATTGGTTCTTTATTATCATATTATGTCAAGAATGATGCCTTTCTTATAGTTTGAATAGCATTGTTAGGGCATGTAAGATGGGAACATATTGCAAGAAATGTATCAGTTCTGTAGCACTACTTAAAAATTATGCGGCACTGAAGGAAGATCAATTAGATTATGAACATACCATTTTATGTATATATAAATGACAAAGAAACAGCAATTATATAGACATTGCTTACAGGCATTGGTATTAAGTCCTTAATGAAAACTCTGCTAAGTCATCGCCTATTTCTAAACCTTTATTTGAGTAAATATTCCTATGTATGTGTATGTGTGTGTATGTGTGTGTGTGTGTGTGTGTGTGTGTGTGTGTGTGTTGGAAAGGGGTGTGAGAGAAGGGTTGTACCACAAAATAATTTATTATGTAAGAGTAAAAATAATGCCACTCTCGCCGACCTGTATATAATAATGTCTTTTTGCCTCACTAGAGATGAAGCTGAATAAATAGATGTATAAACTGGGTTACAGTTGGTGTCATAGTTGAAAAACTGCCTTGCTGTAAGGAGATAAAAGTAGTCATGGTGCACTAACGTCTATAAATAAAATAGTCATTACCTCACTGTGCAAAACATTACCAGACAAAGCTGAAATAAATAAGCGCTTCACTTTCTCAGCACCAAATGTGCTGTAGTCATTACTGTGCTGCAGGGCTGCTCTTAAATCACCCTTATAGGACACATAAGAAATGTCTAAGAAAGTGGATGGAAATGTGAAGGATTCAGTGTTTTTATGATGCAGCCCAATGCACAGTGGAATAATAGGAAACAGAGGATACATGTAATAACCCACAGTCGTGCTATGAGCTGATGTCTCCTGTTTAAATGAAATCTTCAGAGATTTCTGTCATACATTATTCATCATAGCATCATAATGTAAGCCAAACAAAAGTAGCTTTGAAAAAAAGGCCATTTTGCAAACACACAAACGCACAACAAAATATTGTTGTGACTTTGATGCTGACTGCCATTATGCTAATCTGTGTGACTCCACTGTCTCGCAGTCACATCCCAAAACAATCCCTCCACTGATGGGCCTACACACACAGTCCCACCTACAGAGAAACACTACATTCATGCGTGCAGCTCATATCCATACGCGCACAAATGCAGACACAAACTCAATTCAAGACATATTTTTATCCGCACAGAGGAGTGATGCACATTGTGGCACTTGGGTGGATTAAAAGTCATGACATCATAGTCACATGGTTCAACAGTAGACCCTACAAACACATTTGGCAGTCACACAGTTTGGCAGCTACTGGGAAAAACCTAGTATGTTTAGTGTAAAATGAATCACTCTTTTGTAGTTAACATTACTGAAGAGACAGGGAAAGGTGAATCAACCTTGAGCCAGTTGCAGATGCACTATACTGCATGCAGTAAAACCTCACTGCATATTAAATAGGCTGTTGTTTTACAAGGGAAAACATGAATTTACATACCTCAGTATTTTACACTGATGTCTGAAACTTCTTCAAACAAAAAGAGGCACAGATGTATCATCATGAACAGTTCAGATTCAAAGAGGATTTCAAGGATTCACAATCCCACCTCTATTTGCCACGTTGCTCTTCCTTGACCTGTATTTGTTTAGCACTAAATTTGATCCATTATAAACAAAATAAAGTGGTTAAAAAGCTTAAACAGGATCAAAATAAACAAAAAGTAAAGGAATCTCTCATAATATATAAATGTGCAGGCTAGAGATCAAGTGCGGGGATGAAAAAAAAAACGGGATTAAAAAACAAACTATTATTCAGTGCACTTTAATCCAGCCGTCTGGGAGAGGCCAAGGGTAAATATGAACCATAAGAGATATTAAAAAGCTCCATAATGCTGTGCTAGATGATTGGTTTTTCTCTTTTGAGTGATTGCGTACATGCGATTTGAATTTAGCTTTCAAAACAATCTGCATAGTTTTGAGTATTAGGCTACATAACCTGATCCAGTGGTGCTGGTGTGCTGGTGATGCAAAGCACAGATAACAGAAGAGGTTTCAGAGCTCCATCTAGTGGACAGATCAGAGAGGTACACAAAGTGCTCTTGGTGACTTGTGGCCTATAATTTGACATCGCAGTCTGATCATGGCAGCAGTAATTGGCTGTTCCTGGTATATTTAGTAATGTTCGTGATTCTGCTCCTGTATCTGTCTAAAGATTCAACATTGCACATTAAATTTTCTAATTGACTCACAATGGGAAGTTTTTTCCCCGCATTAAAGTCAGATTATTGCAGCAGAACCAGAAATATCTTCAGTATAACTTCTAAATGCATTTTTGTTCTTTGTGAAATTCCAGTGCTTACATTACCCACAATGCATTTTGACTAGTACCAACTGATTTGTAATTTGACTTTCAAAAAGGCTTTTAAAACTCAACTCTCTAAATTCTGTTATTTATAATATTTTTATTTAGTCTGATGACCATGACTTCTTGGTACTGTTTCAATTTGTTTATTAAGGTCTAGTATTTTTCTGATCAGGCATCTGGCAAATAGTCTATAATTATTGTTATTATTAATTATCATAAATAATACCATCCCAAAAGTAATACAAAAATTAATCTTTAGAATACTTGATAAATTAGTTGTTTGAATTAACTAATTAAAAAAAAAAAGTTGTATTAATCGATAAAAACTAATCGTTAGGTGCAGCCCCAGCAGTAATACCACTACTCATAACCTGTAAACAGACTTTGATGTGTAGAATTTGTGGTATTCTCCATTAATGTATTATAGAAAATAGAATAGAAAATGTATCTAAAACATCTTAAATGAGCTCAAAGCGATATTTCATCTGAGTTATGTTCCTTATTTTTGATTACAGACGGCACAATGGTGCAGTGGTTAGCGCTGTCCCCTCACAGCTAGCATGTCTTTGGTCCACAGTCCAAAGTCATGCTTGTTAGATTAATTAGTGACTCTTAATTGCCCGTATAGGTGTGTATGTGAGCATGAAAGGTTGTCTGTCTCTGTGTGTCAGCCCTGTGATTGACAGGCGATCAGTCCAGGGTGTAACCCTGCCTCTCGCCCAATGACACCTGGGATAGGCTCCAGCCTCCCCAGGACTCTAAACAGGATAAGCAGTATAGACAATGGATGAATGGATTTTTGATTACTTTAGCAATAAGAATCCAACTTGGTAATTGTCATTTGTAGCCAACACTTCGTAGTCAAAGTGAGGCAGCAACTGTAAGGTGTATGTCAATAAAGCAGTAATACATGTCAGAGGGTTCAGATTGTTTTTCATCTGTAGTTAGAACAAATAAGGGACAGCGATGTAATTATTTTCAGTTTTTATTCACTGATAAGACAAGAGACACTTATATGAAATCATCTGCTCTAATGGCCGAACAATAAAAGTAACATGATATTTTACACAGCCCACAGTTTTTGATCTAACATATATGTCAAATACATTCCTGCTGGTTAGTAACACACAGCTGTCATAGTTACATATAATCAATAATACACATTCCGACAGTTATGAACATCCAGTGTTTAAACTAGGAAATTACTGTATGTTTACATCGTACACAAATTCACATCTGAGTTTTACACAAACACGTGATAGCTTAAGGACTCAATTTCCCAATTTCTGCTTTCACAATTTCCTTATGTAGGAAATTTAATGAGGAATAACAGAGCATGAGGAAGCCTGGAGCAGAATCTCTGGTGCAAGGATTAGTTTCAAAGGGGATAAAAGGGAAAGAATAGAAAAGAAGTAGACGAGACATGTGCAGGGAGAGGAAGACGAAAACATAGTAAAGAAGGAAACAGAGGTAGAGACATACAGCAACAATTATTTGCGGGGAGGAAGAGATGCAGGAAAAGTTATTTAGATTGATGACGGAACGAGGAGAGTATACAAAAGACTAGAGCAAAGTCACAGGGAGTCATATGACCTGTGACCCTTCAGCTAAAAAATAGTGCAGATAAAAGGGCATGATATACATAAGAAGGGTACAGATGCTAAGATTCAGTAGAGGAAGAGGGGAGTTATCTGGGTGGGTATAATGAGGTATGGTTGGGTTTAAGTGCAAAGTATTTAGGGGCAGAGAGCACACTCTAGCATGCCAGTTCAGTGGACTTTGAGATGAACTGGTCCACATTACTGTTGGAAATACTCTCCATGGAAACATCAGTGTGTGAGCGCCCGCGCTTGTCCTCAGTGCCGTGAGAGTGTGTTCGGCCACGCAGCTCATTGGTGTGTGCGCGGCTCCGGGAGCCATCGAAGGACGAGATGCTGGAGCTGGAGGTCGTCCGGGAGCGAAGTCTGGTCATGCTGGCACTGGACACTGGAGAGACAGAGAGAGAGGTTTGATATACACTACTTCTAATACTAATGTCTGAGATGTAACAGGTGTAGTTTCGGGCGAAGAAGCAATTGTGACTTACAGTATCCCATGCCCTGGACGAAATACTTCAAGGCTTCGATCACTTTTGCTGGCTGTGAAAGATAAATGAAAAGTAATTAATATATTTTAACCAATCAGGAGTGCATGTCCGACACATTATGGAGGGCAGAGACAATTGGCAATAAGAGGTCCCAGCCTACCTGAACCACCTGAGGGAGTCCTCCACAGTCGGCCATCTACAAGAGCAAAGTGCAAAGGTCAGGTGAGGCTTCAGTGTGAAACATTTTTATAATAATAATTTGGTTGTTTGCTTCTTTTTTGCATCAGTCACTTGTTTGTTACCTTGAGCAGTGTGGTCTTGGTGGGGTTGAGTTTAGAGTTGCAGTCGACCACGGCCTCCACAGCTGGAGAATTGTCTCCTACAACCAGCAGAGTGGAGCACCTGCAGAGCAACAGACAGGCAGGTGAAAACCTTACCATTGAACGAGGACCAACATAATAAGTAAAAAAACGTTTACTACTATCTATTTCGTCTTTAAAAGGTCAAAGGTTGTACTCACTTGAGGGTCCTGACGTTGATGTTGCCTCCAGGAACAGGCCTCTCCACCTCCAGAGCGTTGCGGCTGTTGTAGGAGCGGAAGAACTGACTCACGTTGGACTGGTTCATCGTTGTGGTGATGTAGTGACGGTACGTCGCGATGAGGTCGTGGTTGGTCTCGATCTCCTCCTGAAAAAAAAACAGTTTGAAAGTGAATCAGAAATTTTGTCAATTGATATTTCACTTTTTTTTTTATCTGCATGTTAACTAAGGCCAAATCATCCATGACTGACCTTTCCAAACATGTGTGCGATGACTTGGTCTGAGAGAGTGTGGGTCCACTCAGTGATCTAGAACATATGCAAAACATACACACAGTTACATTCAGATAATAATCTTTAAAAACCTTCATAACAGCAAAGTTACAATATTGATCAAATGTAATGTTATATCTATCAGTACAGGATTGAAACTAGCACACACACGCACACACACACACACTCTGCTGACCTTGTATGCAACACTGTCCATTATTCCCTCGGAACTGGGGTTGATGTTGATCAAAACCAATCCGTCAACCAGGTCAGGGTGATTCAGCTAAACACAGATAAACGCCGGTTAGTGGTGACTTCAACAGCAACATGTTCTTATTGTTTTGGACTACCTAAACACATCCCTGACTTCTACCACAATAGATTTGATCTCCCCCCCCCCCACTGATAAAGTCTTCATATAAGTTTTCAGAGCAATAACATGACTGCTGCAAATACTGAAGTAGCTGTGTAGCTTTGCATAGGAAAGATTGGTTCAATAATTCTTCCATAGATCTGATTGGATATACCCATTAGCAAAGATCACCAGAAGATCCGTGATCAAAAAGAGTAAAGACTTCCCCTTTATATTTTGTAAAGTAGGTGCCTAATTAGCTTCTCTTCCTGTGTCTCCAGTTCAAATTGGATTTAGAGAGAAGATTTTGAACTTACAGCGAATCTTGCCAGGATGTAGGCTCCTGCTCCGACTCCCAGCCCAACCACACTGCGCAGCCTGCAAAGCACGCAGTCAAAAGGTCAGAGTGACATCAATCCTAGTACGCTGTGTGAATAACATTTATTGAAAGGCCAACTGCAAAGTGTTTGTCTTACCCAAAGTGTTTGAGGACAGCGGGCAGAGCTTCAGACAGCTGGTCCATGGTAGGGTAGGTGTACCTGAGGGGTCAATGCAACCGTCACTTATAAATATCCAACTCATTTTAAATGATGGTAAAATAACAGCATGAGATATTAACATAAACACAATAACTATTAACGAGAGTATACTTACGCAGCAGGCAGAGTTTTGGCTCTCTCATGTTGTCCGGGTGCCTCAACGTGACAAACAGGCAGATGTCTGGTGATTTCCAGCATGTCCTCGTGGTTGAAGAGCGTATCAAAGCAGGACTTGTCTGTGAGAAAAAAACAAAAATGACATCAATTCTGTTGAAGTGAAGTCACAAAAATTTGAAGTATAGTCTTATCATGAAAAAAACATGAAACGTGGTGTTATTGTGTTGGAACTTACGGTTCAGTCCAACATCATGAAACGTCAGGATGACGGGGCGGTTTGCCCTTACAGTTCCTGTCATGACGCAGTGGACGTTTCCATACTGAGTCTCCACATGCTCCTCCTAAAACAAACACACAGATTCAATCACGCATTTAGATTTAAATACATGCAGCTATTTGCGTGTGTGGCCTAAGAAAATCATTTATAATTTGTCAGTCTTTTCAAATGCTAAACTGTGCTGAGCAGAGGCAAATGTTTTTAATGTGACCTGAAACCAGATACTCTCAAAGTTCATGCAGTTACACCTAATTGTCTATGTGTACTGCGCAGGATAAAAAGGCTTGTAAACAGAGAAACTAGCCTCAAGATTATCTTAAGCTCTGTGCGATGGGATACTCACAGTGATCTGGGGCTCAAAGACAGAGTCACACTCGTTGTCCTGCAGAACCATGGCTGCTGATGCAGATTAGACCACAACAGATAGAAAGAAAAGGTGCAGGAGATGCAGGTGCAGGAGCAGGAGCTGCAGGGCAGAAGTCCCGTGTGAAGAGTAGATCTTTGATTCCTAAATTCCTCAAGCAGATTGTATTTTCTCCTTGTTCGTGCTGCAAGTAATGTCGAGAGAGCAGCAGTCCTTTTGGTTTGTGACAGTCTATGTGTTTGAGCTGGTTTATATACCCTCCAACACTGATCTCCCTCTAAGCCCTAACTCTGACCTGGCTCACACGTGGCCAACTGGCCCCTTCCTGTTTTAATCTGACCTCAGGCTGCTGCGTTCCCACAGAGTCTGCTCTGATTTCCAATGAGGAATTAATCACAACATCTAGACCACAAAGTCTGCAAACTTTAATGTAAAGTTTTCATGCATCTTAAGACAAGCCGAGCAAAATAACCAGCTTCATTGAAGCATCATCCCATGAGTTCTCCAGCATTACTTGTATGGATTCTTGGCCTTTTATCAAACAGGAGATATTTTATTAGAATCAGCTTTGGATCATGTTTCTTATGTTTCATTCAGAACAACTGAAAAGCATGAAAACCATCATCATACATCTGATCTGTAATAAGCATGATTGGTGGGAAATGAAGTTAAAGTAGAGCTTGTTATTTTTTTGTTGCTAGGCATCACAGGAATCTCAACACCTTCAGCCAAGCCCTGAGCAGGTCACCTGTCTAATCCCAGCAGGCCATCTGTTCCTCCCAGCAAAACGTTCAGCACCCCGTAGCTCAGTAACCTTGACCCTCCTGCTTAATTAGTGTGTCACCCTAATTTCCATCTGAACTTTGTGTATGATGATTAACAAGATATTTCAAAGGTGTAGCAAATAATCTAGATTCACTTGATCTTGAAAAAGTTTTGACTTGTCCTAATTAAAATTTTTAGAGCATTTTTTTTTTACAAATGAATTTGAAATTGAGAAATTTTAAACTGATTTGAGCATTGAATGTTGTTGTTGACAAATAAATATTTAATCTCTATTTCTATAATAGTTATATTTAATTTTCTTCTTGTGTAAAATTACATATTTCCATAGAATAAACATTATTTATTTTTATTCCAACAGAATAAAAAATGTAAACAAATAAAGGTCACAAGGGCCTTTCCAGGAAGTTTGAAGAATGACCTTTTGAGCAAACTGGATTATCCCTTTACTGGTCAGTGTGAGACAGTTCTTCAAACTTGACAGAATTAACATTAAGTAAATAGATTTTCAGATACAAAACAGTTGACTGAGGCTTAGACTAGTTATATCTTTGCACTACAATTGGACTACAGTCTTCTTAGTTGTATCATTGTGAAAATATAATATATGAAGTTGTAGATGATTTTGTCCTGTACATGCTTTAATGGTGGTTTTTGACAAAAATATCATAACCATATGTATCACTCACTTTAAGTGACTGCCCTGGAAAATGTAAACAAAGGCAGCTCGCAGTTAATCACTTTGTTTCACACCTACCCCCCCGCCAGTGCTTTCAGGCAATAAAAATAACGATATAGAAATAATCAGTCTTGTCGCTGATGGTTTGGTTTGCTTTTGTAGCTCATATAGAGTCATCAGAATTAATTTCAGTCTGTTTCATAACCAGCAAAAAACTCCTCACAGGAGCTTTAAAAAAGTATGAATTTATCACGAAAATCAATTACTTATTGTTCAGTAAAATGATTCCTGCCAATGTTATACAATTATATTTGATGTTTTTAGACTAATACCACTGCTGCATCAATTTTTATGTTGGATTTTACTTCTTCAATTGTTTCAGGTTTTGCTATTTGAACTACTTGAGCAGTTTTTCCAAACATAAGTGTCATTATTTTCTGTACAAGTACAGGTCAAAACATCTAAAACAGAACAAAGAATAACTGTGAAAGGAAAAAGAAAAAAGAAGAGGGAAAGAAAGACAATAAAAATAATAACAAAAATATATAAAATAATAGTTATAATAATAATACAAGCAGGTCTAGTAATTCATACACATATAGGCATATATATAAATACGTGCATTCACTTTTAATTTGTTAATTTATAACAAACAAAAAGCAACATTTTCATTTGGACATAGAAGTGAGTTCATTCTGTCGTATTCATGTTCTTCACTGTTTGTCCCTGACCTAAATCCAACACCTTAGCAACATATCTGAATATCCTCTCACATAAATACATATCCTTCCACACATACCTCCATATAATCAAGTATATTAAAATCTTACACATATAGAATACAGGAGGTCAAATTTTTATGACTTCACTTCAACTGCAACATTTTCTGTAACATCATCAAATGTTTGCAGCATCACTGCCTCTAAAGTCTCAATTTTTCAGGAGGTCAGAAGGACACCCCAGCTTTCAGCTCATCCAAGAGGGTTTAATATCGTTTATTTAGCTTAAGTGGTGGAAGAATTTTATGCCCCTATTTAGCATCATGTAGTCCTTCAGGTTATTAGAAACCATACAATTCTAAAACACCAAATTTGGAGATAAATGACCAAAGCTGTCAGACGTTTAGTGGGGTAAAAAGTTACATCAAATGTAAAGTACAAACACCTCGAATTTGTACTCAAACCTGTTTGAATGTGTTAAGTTACATTCCACAACTGTTCTGTTACGGGGGTATACAGAGGTATAAAAACAGTGTGGTGGTTTTAATAGGTAGAATAGACCCACATCTGGAAATTTCATTGCATTATCCAGGGTAATATTATTGCTCATAAATGAAATGGGGTTTCCCTCTTCATGACAGGAGGTCAAAGCTTTATGGATCAGCATCACGAGGGCGGGTCAAAGAATGACCGCTGTGGTCATATAACTCTGAATCCTCAATGTCTGCAACAATCCTCAGCAGCAGACTTACACTAAATATAGAGCAGTCATTTATGAAGAAGACTTATTATCAAAGCATGTCAGAGGGTTTAGACAGACGCAGGTGGACCAAAACTTCCCACAGTAACAGCTGGCAGAGCGGAAACTCAGCAGACTGCCCCGTTAGCATCTTCTCTAAGACATAATGCCACCACTGCCTCGAGCACACACACACCTACATGACGAGTGTGCGCGGCAGGTTTAATCCAGTTAGTGGCGGCTGAAGAGCAAAGGGCAGCAGATGGGTCTTACTCAGCCTCACGTCAGTCTGAAGCCATTTGAACATCAAACTAACCCTGACTAAGCTTTGGCCTGCTAGCCTATTTCTCTATTCACCACTGTCCCATTATGAAGGGTCATCTGTTGAAGATATTATTGATATTATTCTTGCAAACAACAATTATCTATCTTGTTCTTGCTAGTATTCTGTCTTGCTACAGTATTTTAAAGATTTGGTGACTCTACTGTATGTTAGCGCACATGCTATAGCTTATATGAAACACTCTAATAGCAATTGCTGTTTGCCTCTCTTTAACAACAATAGTTTATGGAACAAAAGTGTTATAGCTCTAAATGTTTCTAACGGCATGTTGTATGTCTCAGTTGGAATTTCTGCCAAGTCATTTAAGATCACACCTGCTGTGTAAATGGAAACACTGCCTCTTAATCCAACAGCAAATTGAGGTTGTGACACTACAAGAAACACATTTAACCATGCACATTGACTTTACACAACTTGAAATAGAATAAAGTGCAAGACATTTTCATAATTAATATTCAAAGGCTACTGTTAGATAGTGGTTCAAATCAAAATGTAAAAACTCCAGTCACAAAGCACCCAGCACATGTGTTAGTGTTGACATTACAAATGGCTGTGTCATGACAGTGTGGCAGTGAGTCAGCATGCGCAGTACCAGGAGCCTAAAACTGAAGCAGCTAAATGGAGTTCGGCCATGATTCATTTTAATACTAACACCTGCCTTACTGTAACATTTCAATATAATGAGGGGTGAAACCTGAATTCACATATGGCATTATATTTACATGTGACATTATAAAGGTGTCATCAGATTTCGCCCAAACACCTCTGTTGCATCATTGCTTTAACTGAATAATTATATGATAAAACAAATATTTGCAATATTATATTTTTCAAATCTAGTACTGAATGTAATTTTTTACAAAGCTCACAGTCTAAAATAAACCATGTGAAGCTGCAATTAAGCTAAAGGGGACATTTCTTTGTTACATTTGTTTTCCAAATGTTGAATAATTTAAAGAAAATATTTTTATTTAGTTTAGGAAACACTGTCGGACAGTCTAGAAACTTGCCCCAACACATTCTCTGACTTTGTGTCATTTGCTGGTAGAGTCCACTAGAGGGAGTTTGATGTCAACTTTCTGGATGCAGCTCGACAACTGAGAATGAAGAAGGTGAGGATGTCACCACTGCTTTCTTCTTATTCTTGACAAGCTTTGTTTTTAAAAACCAGCGTTTCCTCTAATTTAAATAGCTTTGTTCATGTATGTTTATTTATGTATTACTTGTTCTGTTACAACTAACAATGCTTTGGTTAATTAATATAGTGGTCCAGACATACTTTGTAATTACAGATAGCTTATGTTTGACAATTAATGATGCATTAACTATGGTGGACCAGGTGTTTCAGGAGGGGGTCATTTGGGGATTGTTTTGGTCTTGAGTCTAGGTGGGCGTGTTTGCTCCAGAGCAGAGGGGCCAGACAGTGAGATGGAAAGTTTTTAAAGCCAGAATCTCAGCATATGGTGAAGTGATCGTTGAGTTACAAGTCTTGATATGTAACTTCCTACTAACTTGCGTCAAATGTGTTATGGACCTTCTGTGCTGTGGTTGAGACAGTTGGTTGCAAGACGGCACGAATCTCACACTGTTTTTACTTTCTCTCCTCATTATCTTACTTTCTTCACTTCACTACACCTGGCTTACATTCACATATATATACATGTATAAAGTAGCTGCCACAGTGAAGTTGCATTGTCATGCTGACAGCTGGTTGTCATGGAAACTCTTCAGTCTGCAGGTGAAAGTCCTGCCGTCCAACTCTCAGCTTTCAAAACAGTCTAATTATACACACAGCAGCTGCTGCTGCCTGCCACATGCTCCATGTGTGTGTGTGAGTGTGTGTTTGTTGTTATTTGTACGTGTGTGTGTGTGTGTATGTTAGCATATATGTGCAGGATTTTTCGCTGAACCAAGTTCTGTGCGTGCGTGTGAGTTCTGCTGTAAGCATGTTTGTGAAGGTGTGTGTGTGTTTATGTGTTAAACACAGGGTCTCTCTACAGTCCATGTATAAGGGTACCGGAAGTGTCGTCATGACCTGAAAAGGAGATTTGGTCTGTACATATTTTTCCTGTGGAGTTTGGCCATCAAACTTTGATTCCTGAGGCAGTTTTAAAAAAGTAAAGTGAGAAATCCAGTAAATCTCCTCAGAGGTTCTTTAATTTTTTGCCTTATTAACTTTTAGAGCAATAACTACTTGTGACATAATCACCTGTTCTTTTAGGTTGTGGTGTGACCTGATACAACCAAAGGGTGATATTTCTGCATATGCATACAAGACTACAGTTATTCACAAGTCCATCCATCCATTTATTATTATATCACTTATCCTGTTCAGGGTCACAGGGGTGGGGGATGCCAGTCAATCACAGGGCCGGCACATAGAGACCAATGACCGTATATATAGATGTATGACGGGTCTCCATCTGCTCTCATTGTACAAAACTGAAGGCAAAATACTCGAGGCAGGCACTGCCATCTTGCGATGGTGACGTCATTTTGAGCCAGAGTTGCACAGTAGAGATCTGCGGGTGGAGCTGCTGTAGCCACTTCCGCTAACCAAAACACACACTTAAATTACTAAAAAAACCCGGTAAAGGTCCCGCACGTCGGTTGGTCTGAAGCAGACATTCATGACTGTAGTGATTGTTTTAGTTACGTTTCCTCTCGCTGTTCCTCCTCTACTCTGTTAGTCCAGAACAGATCGGCTGCAGGAGCTGTATTTGTCAGCAGAGCTGTCAATCATCCTTTTTACAGCATAACTTATTAAAAATAAACTTGTCAGGAAAATAAACACTTGGATGTAAATCAGCTTGATAAGAACTAACTATAATGACAGAAACCATGTTTGAGAAAAATGTATTTGGCATGCATTTTGATTTTATAGATTGACTCATGTCCCATCTGTTAACATGGAGGAGGCGGGCTTTATGACCTATACTGCAGCCAGTAAGCAGGGGGCGCTCAAAATGTTTTAGCTTCGCTTTTAGGGAGCTGTCATGTCGTCCATCTTTTAATACAGTCTCTGATAGAGACAGACAACCTTTCACGCTCACATTCACACCTACAGGCAATTTAGAGTCACCAATGACCCTAATCCTCTTTGGACTGTAGGAGGAAGCCGGAGTACTCGGAGGGAACCCACGCCAGCACGGTGAGAACTCCACACAGAAAGGCCTCCTATGTGGCCGAACCAGGAACCTTTTAGCTGTGAGGTGACAGAGTTAACCACTGCACTACTATTTGCACATACAGCCCTAATCACAAGTCAAAAAAGTTAGGACATTTTTTTAACTTTACTTTCTTGGTAATCTTCAGACCATTTAGTGATCACCATATATGTTGGGAATGACCTCAATAAATCAAGTTATCACATTTTATTATATTATTCTGTTACATATTCTATGGATAAAATGTTGTAACACATTTGCACCAGCGTTTACTGCAGTCATCTGTAAACTAATACACTGTCAGTCACGTTGTCTTTGATCTTGTTGAACAAAATATCAGCCCGGCTCAAGAGAGGAAGCCACTAAAATATAATTTGATCCAACACAGGGCATACTGCGGCTTCTCCACCACGCACTCCGGACCAGCGAGGGGCTCGGTTTTCCAGCGTAGTGATCCACCTGCTCCAACTCTAAGCTCAGGTATAAACCTTTACTTGTGAGTGAAACAGGAAGTGGCAGCTCAGTGTTGGCAAAAAAAAAAAAGATGCTTCCTTTTCATATCCAGTTTCCTCTTATTGCTCTGGGAATCACAACGTATTTCACACGGCTGCATGAGGAGTGAATCTGAGGGGCAGAATTACAAACTAGTGCACTCTGTAATTTTATATATCAACAGTGTAAATCAGCGTAAATGTTAAGCCTGCCATTCATCAGCAGGGAAGGACACAAACAAACCTTATTTACTAAATATAAACAGTGTTACAAGCTGCTGTCACTCTCTAATATTAAAGCCACTACTAAGAAGTTGTAATCAGTACGTAGGAGTAGAAGTGCATGCAGTTCTAGTAACCCATAAGGGTTGCTAAATTACTATTAACGTATTATATATTCTGCTTACATCACTTAAGGTCAAGCAATTCTTTCTACTGGAGGCTATGTTTGTGTTCATCAGACACAAATACAGCAGATTGAGACAGATTAGAGCTCTTATGAAGGCGACAGGAGGTTTAAATAGCTCCAATCATTACGTAAGGCCAAGAGTAGCTTAATCTAGTTAAATAACAGCAGGTAAATTAAACTTTAATCAAACATGCAATGAATAATCTATTTATCTATACACCAATGTTTATTTTTTGTCAGCATCTGTCACTTTTCATTGCTGTAATGATTTCAATTATGTTAATCCATAACGGTACATCTTAATTTGACAGTGGAGTTTCGAACACAATACATTTTTGATTTTGAAGCGTGCTCCATTATAAAGAAAAAAAGACCAGAAACCAAAAGTGGACATGTTTTTTATTTATCTTTTTATTCTCTTTATTTAACCAGGAAGTCCCTTGAGATAAAATCTCTTTTCCGAGGATACAGAAATAATATTTAAGCAATATCACACTCAAGGTTGTGTTGTTGTATTGAATATCAAGTATCTCATACAAGCTAACTGAAACTGGACTTTTGTTGCCAGGCAACCCAAACATTCTCCTGCACTCTTACTACTTTGTTTGTCTTAAAGTCGAGGTGTAATGAAAAATGTCTTTTTAATCCTTTTAGATCACATCCCCGGTAATATTGTGCATCTATTTGACAATATAGGCCAAAAAAAAAAGAGAAAATACATTTCTTCGTATTCTTACATCAAAAATATCCCGTGTGCCAAAGTAGGCTAGAACCAAAAGTGGATAACTTATAGGCAGTAAAATTAAACAACCATTCCATCCTATCGTCGTCGGTGCCCTAAAACATTTCAGGATTTTGAACATACATTTGATTCATCAAAGATGCTCTTAACACATTATAAAAAGGACAATACAAAAGAAAATGTGATTCATACTCAACTTCTGCCAATTCACAGAATTCACACGATCGGTCCTCCTACAGTGCAGTGATTATAGTTATTACACTGAAAAGTTTGACAAGCTAATGAGAAACCTTTTACTCTTTTCATAGTTGCATCTTTATTGAAACTGTAGCAGGTGAGCCTGATGATAAGAATGAATAATTACCATGATCGTCACCATCAACAGTGTTAAAATAAGGCTCAAACACATCCTTGGCATTTCCTTGTGTAGCTGTGGTTAAAGTCTTCACAGGTCAGTCTGTTGCTCTCATCAGGATAAAACCGGTCTCCAGAGTAAGTGTCCTTTAGGCTCTGCAAAAAGCACGGGACTGCCAGCTGAGGGTTGACCTACAAGTTGTCAGCTCACATTTCCAGAAACCATTGGAGCAACCATGTTTAGGCCAGTGCCACGGCCATTTTAAGTGTCAAAACAGATGGTCCGACAGGAGCGGACTGGTTCTCAGGACGAGTGTGTGCAATTTAAAACATTGTAACGTATAGGGTAGATGTCCCAGGTGTGTATTAATGTATTTTTTTATGTCTGGACTGAGCCGGATAAAAGTTCTGCTTACAATTCACACTTCATTTTCAAAGCTGTATCAATGCAGCTTATTTCAACACATACTCTTATTCAGTAACCAATACATTATACAGCATTAAGTCCTGTCACTTCAAAGGGTATGTTCAAAAGCTGCTTATATTATACAGTATGACAAAATTCTTTACACTTCTGACAAGAAATTGGTGAATAGTTCAGGCGGCAGAAATAATACAGGATTTGATGTAAAATGTAACAAAGATCATGTAATTTGGTAGGCTACTTAAGTTTTTAAACTTACAATAATAAGACAATTATGGTAACTTATAATTTGTTAGTGAAAGGCCTGTGTCCACTAACAATGTTTTTTGCACGGACAGCGCCCAAGACCTCAATTTCAGAGCGCTTATCACAAATGCTTGCTGTTGCTAGGTAACAGTAAGTTATCTGCCCGCACTTCCGCTTCCCAAGGTAGTGACTGTTAAGTCTGTTTTAAATTCCTCTGTGTGCTTAATATTTGCTTTTATGAAGGAAATTTTACAAAGAAAACAATGGAAAGGAATCGTGTCCTGGTGTTAGCAGCAGCTCTTGACCTCCACGAAAAAACAAGAGGATTAGCTTCTCCTCCGCCATTGTTGTGGACAAAGTTGATATCGTAAGTCCCGCCCCTTCTGGATTTTGATTGGTTGGTAAGGGGGACGTTACATTGACAAGCGTGGTGGTGTTTCGAAATTGAACTATTTTCATCTGAGAGCGCTGTGAGCTCAGCGACAAAAAAAGAATGAGAGTGTTTTTGCGCTGATGATGCTGAAAACTCTGAACTGCATTGGTTTTGTATCAAAAATGTATGTGCAAATAACGCCGTTAGTGGACACAGGCCCTAAATGTTGTGATAACTCAATATTTTGTGTTTATGTACATTCAACTAATGTGAAGTTTTCCAACTTACAAAAATTATTCAGTTGAAATAATGTGTCTTATATAACTTATAATAAAGTTGACCTAAATATAAATATATGACTAAGTTGACAATACATGAAGTGGTTACACAGTGCAGGTTCACATCCCTGGTTTGGCAATTAATGAAAAATAATAATAAAGACTGTGTTGATAAAATGACTAAATCGGCAACTAAATTGTGATTAAATTAATCAAAGGATTTAAGTACAAGTTAATCTGACTTGGAAAGTGTATTTGTTTTGAATCAATACAAAATTTATTTCAAGTTCTCAAATTCAGTTAACTTGGAATTTTAAGACAGCCTAGACACTTTTTTAAGCTGAAACAACCAATTATTTTTTACAGTGCATAAATATCAAATTTGCACTACAGTAATGTCATAGACTTCAACAGTATCTATAACTTAACCTGTGAAAACAACAGAAACCAAGTTAGGCTTCTGCACAGCCTAATAATGTAATGCCTTATTTTATAGTTCATTATTAAGACACCACAGTCAGTCTGCATAAATAACCCTGGCTGAATCTAATGTTGAAACAATAAATATGTATAGAGACATAAAAACGTCTTTGTGGTTTCAGACACATACCACAGCTTCCCTTTGAACCTCTTGTTACATGCCATGGCCTTATCTCACTCCCATGTTCCCCCCTCTCTCTGTGTGTTTACACACACATGCTGACGACACCTGTGCTTTAAAGTTGTAAACACACAAACTGTACAGAATGTGAACACGCCATGATCACTTCTGTTCTATGTTTAGATACTTTTACCATCAAAATCGTCCTTTTCCATTTCCATCATCCTCTTCCTCTTTCTAAAGGTCTTCACTGTCACTCTGTGTTTGGAACTCACTCGTCACCACTTGTTGCTTTATTTACACACATGATCCAGAATCAAAAAAGGGACAGATAAAAATGACTTTAGCTTTAAGAAGCAGCCATGATTACAAACATTCAAATCCTAATATGACAAACTGGAGAGCGTTCAAGTCGTGCTGCAGCTAATTTTAGCCGGTGCGACGTGTTTTTTTCAACGCTCCGTGCGCGGGTGAACAGTCATGTTAACCTCCGCTCAAAGTGATTGATAGTGAGGTGAGGCCCCGTCCTGTTCCCCTTTAAAAAAGTCTGCTCCTCCAGTGTGACATGCCTGCCTTGTGACTCTGTGGACTCACATATCCTTACCATAACCTTGTAAACAAATTGGATGGAGCAGAAACTTAAAAGAGGATCTGAAAAAAAGTCAGAAATCTAAATCTGGGTAGATTTCTTGGATTTAACGCATCAAGGGATGTTGGCTAAGCCAGCGTGTCCGTCAACTTTCACCCTTTTAATTCGATCTTTTGGGGCAAACACGCTGGCTGATGTGCTGTGGCATCAAAGCAGTGGCTTCACACGGTAGTTTGGTTGCAGGACAACAACCACAGCTACAACAATATCCCTGGTGCTATTGTGAGTTAAGGAGAAAGTTAATTCCTTGAACTGGGCTTCAAAGGTTGGACTCCTCCGATCTGTCTGGTAGCTCAAAGGAGCGTCTATTTTTAGTTGGTTCAGGGAGGGAAGGGGGGAGAGACGGAGGAAAGGAAAACAAGAGAATGTCCAGACAGACGTGTCAGAGCAGAAAAAGCTCATCAGACTTGAAACTGAATAAATTACTTCATCATAAACTAGAAACGAAACTAGAGCTAAAACTCACTGCACTGTTCATTTGTATGTTTATTATGTGTCCAGGGACCTCCTTTAATCAACCTGAAGGAAGACTAAGGAGAGGAGAAGAGAGGAGAGAGGAGGGACGGCACCTCTTCTGTACCCTGCAGGAGGGGAGGGAAAAAGGAGTCAAGTGGATGAAGAGGAGGAAGAAGAGGAGGAGGAGGAGGAGGGAGTGAGGCTCTTCTCCTCTCTTTAAGAGCATTAACTGTGGAGTGTTCTGCTGGTGACAGGGCTGTCAGGGTCAGATGGCTGCTCAGCCTGATTAGACCAGCTCACAGCAGATCCTCAGCCCGGCACACTGCACCGCCACAGCAAGGCAGAGCCGCAATCTGGCACTCGCTCCACACCGAAGCAGGAGGAGGAGGAGGGACAGGTGGAGGTGCATAGTTCAGTGTAACAGTGGGGCAGAGCTACAGGTTGTTGCAGGAAGACTTCATGACAACCAGATAATTCAGCTTCTGGTGGCGGAAAAAGACTGAAAGCGGGTGGACTCAGATGTTTAGACTGCGGTTGGAGGTGACGTTCAAGAGCAGGTAAGATTTATTTTATTGCTGTTTATACTTGTATCATGATTGAAGAGTATTTGGAAGTGTTACTGATGCTATCACTCAGCCAGAAGTGTGGGGCTCTGGTACAACAGGTTTTGCAGCTTTTGACACTTGATGGCGGATATTAGGAGAGATAGTAATCGAGTTAATCACAGTTCCTCACTGGAACAAGCTGAGACAAATTGGAGACTTTAAAGGGATTTTTAATATAATCAGCCACTAGAACAGCTATAAATACAGCTGCAGGGAGTTCAGTGTCTACAGAGTTTACTATAACAGGCAGTCAGCTGGTTGTAAGTCAGCACTCACTGTGGTACGGCTGCTGGTTCTGCAGGACTCTGGTGTTACTGCCGGTCACTGGTTTGAGGATTTCCTTGTTCGGCAGCCAAGCTGTCAACTGAGGTAAGAGGGAAGGCTGTATATTCATGCCGGCTTTCGGTCCAGATTTAGGCATTTAGCACTTCTTCTTTTTCAGAGCCGCTACAAAAAACCTCTCCTCAAGTTGTAAAGTAAAAGGCAGAGGAGGTGAATGTGCTGTAACAGGATTTAAGACTAATTCTAACCTGCCTCGTTGTTGTCTTTACTACTAACCCACAAGCTTACTGTGTCTCACTCAGCCTCACGTTGCAGGTACTGTAGAAAGCTTTGGCAGCCTAACGCGGCTCTAAAATAATTTTGAGATCCATTTTTAACCTCTGTGGGTCCTGACCCAGCCGGTGACAGGGAAACAGCCAGGCAGCCTGAGGACCAACTGGGGACGCACCTGTTTGTACAAACTGAACTGCGCTCTAAGGTAACAGGGAAGATCAGCTTTACGGTTTAATATTAGGACCACTTTCCGCTTCATAAGTTGATTTTATTTGAAGCTTTAGATGTCAACTTTATGCCTTAAGTGACTGCAGTACTTGTGAAGAGTTTGTATTTGGATGTGTTCAATGTTTAGATATTTAATCTGTGTTTTTGTGTCAGTGTTTTGTATTGTGTGTTTTTTGTGATACAAGGTAGCTCAAAGTTAGTTTTTCTCAGTTCTCAGTGTGTTTTATGCGGCTGTTAACTCATAAATTAAACTTAGCTAAAGGAAATTAAAAGTTTCTGTCACTTGTTGTATGGACTGGAGGGGAAATAATTGACCTTTAGCCTGATTAGTGGTAACACAGGATAAATTCCTAATTATAGATAGTCAACAACCTGGAATAGACTACACTCCTCTGGAAGAGTTAGTGAGTAAGTCCCCACGTGATTATGAAGAGTGTGTGTGTGTGTGTGTGTGTGTGTGTGTGTGTGTGTGTGTGTGTGTGTGGGTACATGTGTGGTCAGGGCTGAGGTGAAGAGGTGATGACGGATTACCCAGAGTTCTTCTGGACATCCCCTGGTTGTTTGTCTGAGTGTTTGGGCATGTGAGTGAGTGAGAGGACCACCTTACGTCATATTTCCCTCTAACTGTGCCTATCTCCAAAGCCTCCTCTTATCACCTGTATAGAAAACACTGATCTGGGTTTCTCTGTTATGAAACAGAAGGAAAACTAGCTTTACATCGCTAATGTTTCAGCCAGATGCTTTCGGGCCTAATACATCATGTATCGTTGTTGTATCTATGTAAGATTTTAAAAGGTGTATGCGTCTTTGTGACACCTTTTTTAAACTGTTGTTGGCCAGCTGAGTAGAGTATTAAAGTTGTTGACTCTCAAAGAAAGTCAACAAGTCCTGACCTGGAAAGAGCACGCTGTACAGCTAGAGTTCAACCATATGTTGCTTAGATCGGGGCATAAAGGAAAATGAGATTTAAACAAATATTCATCATGAAATGTTATTTGAGCTTAAAAGGCCCTATTTTCGGGCGCTGGTTTAGCTCAGTGGTTAAGGCACAAGCCCCATTTATTGAGGCTCAGTCCTCGACACGGCGGCCAAGGGCTCAACTCCGACCCCCGGCCCTTTCCTTCATGTATTTCCATCTCTCTCTTACCACATATCCAACTCTATCCACTTTCATCTCCAATAAGGACAAAAAAATTGGCCCTATTTTTAAGTTCTGTTCATCTCATCTGCTTCTGTTAGAAAATATTCCAAAGTCATAGCTGTTATACATAAAAGATGCAGCCAAAAAGCTGCAAGGAGAACCTTTAAATCCAAGGCCAATATGTCACTCAAATAATACCTGTTTTAATAATACCCTTTATTTATAGAGCACGTTTCAAAATCCAACTAACAAAGTGCTTTACAAGGGCGGCAAAGCAAAACAGACTCTTTTTATTTTGTTTATACTCCAGTATAACACATTTTGTCCCAAAGCCTGACGAGTTCCCCCCTATCACTTCTACACTTGTAATCCTCCTGCAGGAATAGACCTCCATTTTTCAGACTTTGTCTCCTTTTTTCTTCAGACTAAATTTAATCTTGTGGATATTGTGCAGGCTAAGCTGATTAATGCTCTATATTTTGTGAGCAACATCATGTAATAGGTTTATTAGCTCATGCTGCATCTGTCATCTGTTTCCCAGCTTTCAGTTCAATCAATACCAATAGGGACACTTTGGTACATAGCACAGTAACAGCTCAGTAACAGCATGAGGTGATGCATATTTACCTGTATATATTTGTGTATACATTGACCTGACCAGTTTTTGCACAAAAAAATGGAGTTTGGGATAAATCATTTGAAACCTTTCAGCCAATCAGCTGCCATCCTTTTGGCCTCCACATTACTGATCAAGGCTGTTTGGGCAGATTTGTAGACTGGCACAAAGTGTTTTAATATGTAATTTTCTTGCTATGTTTTTTTTTAGAATCGCCGGTTGATGGAGTTTGTGCGGCGGAGTGGTGACTACTGCCACGCCCAACACATTTAGACTCTACCTGGGATGAAGCTGCACCATGAAGTCCTGCAGCACTGAGACCTGAAGGAGCGTTGGCCTTTGACCCCTGAACCAGCCAGCTCATGGGGTAACAAGTGGTGCCTCGACACTGAAAGCTAACCGGAGCGAGACGGAAAGAGAGACAGAGAGAGAGAGCTGCTGAGAGACACAGAAAGAGAAGGACCGGACAATCAGAGAGACACAAAGAGACAAGCAGAGATAGAGCTGACACTGTAGCCTCCTGGACTAAAGGATACAGACAACGGATGGGGTAATACTTGAGGCCTCAGAAGTGGGAAAATACCTTATACGGCTATAAACAGTCTCCAAATAGGAGGTTCACAAGAGACAGGAAGTGCAGAGTCACCTGGAGACCTAATACAAGAAACAGCAGCGTACTGCTACAGCTGGAACTTAAGGTAAATCTAGTGATGCACCAACACTTGTTAACTCTGTCGGTGCACATGTGGCTGGTCGAATTAATCTGTGGACTTTTTTTTTGTTTTATTAGATTAAATTGAAATCAAATTCCGGCTTTCCTTTCCCATTTGAGAGTTATTTACAAGAATATTTGAACTTCCTATGCCTTGCTTATAAATACATTACCTTCCTCATTTTCAGTGCTACTTCATGTTTCTACATTAAGTTATTGACAGTCATAACGCAGTCATTTAGTTTATTTATTGATTTGACAAACTACATCCAGCACCCTGCTGTTATACAGTCAATGTTACTGGGAAAAGGAGTGGCCGGATATCTCCTGTCTGTATTCTTGACAAACCTGTTGCCTCCAAACTGCTGAACATAATGCTAAACTGTTATTATGCCTTTATACATACTGTCCAACCTGCTGGCTTAGTTTACTCACATGCAGCCTTCCTCATTTGTTTACTGGCATATGTGAAGGCATTCAAACTGTTCTTATCAGGACTCTAACTAAAATAGTGTCTGTGGGAATGTGAGGCCTCCCTGAATTAAGATTAGTGAAATTAAAATTCCATCCTGAAATACACTCCTAACCGTGTTATCTTATTCGAAATGTGAGCAAGAGAAATGCCAGTCGGCAGGAGAGACAAAGAAACTGCTTTGTTTTACATTTAGAGTAGTAGTATTAGATTTGACGGTTAAAACTATGTAAGTTCAAAATTCAGTGTAACAATACATAGGTACAGGAAGGGGATGTCGCTCACTACAGTACATGCTGCAGCTGTCCTAACACAGTCTTTGCATGCAGTATCAATACAACTGGGACATAGTACATACCTTTATTAACATTGCATCTTAATCATACATCTGTTGCAATCTGCATCTGTATGTGCTCTTTCTGCGGCTCAGTTGTTCTGATGTTTCTACCATTTTTCAAAGGATTCTGGGTCAGAGTGCCCCAATAAAAACAAAAAACACATGCTGGCTTGCATATTAGAAAATGCGCCTAGAAGAAGTACAACATCCCTGTATTTTTTTGCATACCACATTTGACTTCCATGTGTTGGGACATGCTGAATCTTGTTGTGTCATACTCAATAGTACAGAAGTATAGACATTAGAATGCACCCAGAGTTTGGAGAGGAGGTCTAATCAAGCAATTAAGTGAAGACACCTGTTCGGGTGCAGAGCCTTTTACTGCAGTGTTACATTTTAACACTGTTCACTATATTATCTTGTTTTTACTCACATATGTTTTTTTATTTGTGACCTTGTGATGAGTTTTGAGATGTCCCAAATTTGTCAGAGGTTTGTTTGCACTTGAAAATGTATCAAAAAGTTGCCGTAACGCTCCTCAGACGAGTCCAGCTTGAGGGGTGCAGGGGGATATTTTGTCTTGTTAAAGAAGGAAAAGCCCAGGTGTTACTAATAAAATTAACGAGGGCTGATCATGTGCCTTCAGGGTTGAGCCAGGAACATGAAACTGAAGCAGCTAAATGCTATTTGGACATCATTAATTTAGTTAATTACACCAGTGCTTTCCCTACTGTGACATGTCAATATATCTTATAGTAATTGAGCCCATTTGTGTAAAAGATACAGTCTTTGATAATGATACATATGAGGCAAGGGTTGAGACAAATCTGGAAAATCATATCTGTTGTTACTCTAGAAATCAGCTAAATTTAAAACACATCTTAACTTTCAGATAACTTGATGTAAACAGTTGAAGCTTTTATTTTATCACATATTCAAACGTGAAGCAAACAACCCCAAATATTCGAATTCATGTTCATGTAAACACAACACTATTTTGGACTGGCTTTGGGCTTTTGACTAACATCCATCTGTTCACTCATAAAGGTCAAAGCTCATCCTGGGATATCGAAGGTCACACTGGCCACCATGAACCGTCCAGCTCCCGTGGAACTGTGCCACAAGAACATGAGATTCCTGATCACACACAACCCCACAGACAGCACACTCACCTCCTTCCTAGAGGTATGAACCACGTGTGCATGTTAATAGATACACATAAACCTCATATAACATCTTTATTGATTCATTTGCTGGTGGTATTTTCTACTGAATTTAATTGAACTGGCTTCAATGTAAAAATCTTGTGTCATTACTGTCCTCCCTTTTAGGATCTAAAGCATTACGGTGCGACCACAGTTGTTCGAGTCTGTGATATCACCTACGATAAAACACCGCTGGAGAAAGACGGCATTACTGTGGTGGTGAGCACACACTCAACACAAATAAACAAACACACACGCACAGCAATTACACTCAAAATGCTAAGTGCTGAAAATGTTCTGCTTTTCTTTCAGGATTGGCCGTTTGATGATGGAGCCCCGCCCCCCAGTAAGCTGGTTGATGATTGGTTGAGCCTGCTGAAGAAGAAGTTTCAGGAGGATCCAGGAAGCTGTGTGGCTGTTCACTGCGTGGCTGGACTCGGGAGGTGAGAGACACAACAAACAAACAAAAACACTAAGTTAGACTGGCTGGACAGTCCCACCGTTATATTAGTCCCACACATACAGTATATTGATACAGAAATAATTGTATGACAAGATCAGATGCTTTTTGCTGTATTTTTAGTTACCATCTTACTTGATGTCATTTTAACATGTCAGTAAAGTGTAATGGACATAGACATGACTCTGTGTGTTATTGTGTGCATGCAGGGCTCCTGTGCTTGTCGCTCTGGCTCTGATAGAAAGCGGGATGAAGTATGAAGATGCTATTCAACTCATCAGACAGTCAGTACATTTCTACATTACTCAGAAATCAGACATATGATGATGTGAGAGCACTTTATCACTATGAAACCCAAAAAGTGTGGTATATTGTTAAGTGTCATTTTTAAACTATAAACAATTGATTTATAGAGAGAAACTATATAGTACTCCATTTCCTCTCCTCTTTGGTGCTATCTGGTGGTCGTGTCAAAGAAGACAGATTAGCAGACAGTGCACACTGATACATGTGTTCTGCCCATTAAAAAGCACATGCAGAGCTCTAAAGGAACAAAAGGTTAGGGTTTTTTTATGCACTAGATAAATAAAAATCCAGAACAGTAATCAAGAACATGTGTTACAGATATTGTGCAATCTATGTAGAAGCTATGAAAAGAGCATCATTGTCACAGCGTCATATCATCGACTCACACTATATAATACTTGTGTTTTTCAGGAAGCGTCGTGGAGCCATCAACAGCAAACAGCTAACATACCTGGAGAAATATCGATCCAAGCAGAGACTCCGCTTCAAAGACTCGAACGCACACAAGAACAAGTGTTGCACCATGTGAACACGCACACTCATACACACACACACACTCAGACTCTTGTACCACTCAGGAATCCAACCGTTTAAGCCTTGTGTCACCGTCACAACCACTGAAATACCTTTGGCTTTATTTGCCAAAGTGTCCCTGGAAAGCTTTGAATATTTTTCTGGGAATCTCAGTCGGACATGTCGTTGTTACCCTGTTTGTAACAAGTCTTTTAAGGATGGTTTTATTGGCATGTTTGCTTTATAATATTTTTTACTGTAAAGAAAGATGGCAAAAAAAAATCAGATTAAAAAATGATGTTAGTAGCTTATTGTTGAGGCATATCTGCTTTATTAAGACACAAGATAATGTGTTGAGGCTCATAAATCATCAACAAACACATACACAATGTGCATCTTGGGCGACACCAGGACAGATCTGGTGTAGGACTCGTTTCATATGACATATATATGATGTATTGGCCTTCAAAACCTTAAAATATACGAGGTCTTTTCTGAAAATTACATTATTTTGTGCAGATTTCCATTAAATTAAACTTTACCACATTAATGGTATGCAAAGACATACAGTATTTAGGTTCTTTAACTGTAAATTTAGATGACTCCTCTTGGTTTTCAGTGGTACTGGAGAAGTAAGGGCTCATTTTCATCCCAGCCTTTCAGGCCATCCATCTATAATCAGTATGGAAATCAGCTTCTAAAATTAAGCATCTTTTCATAAACATAAAACCTTCATTTGGTTTTGTCACCGTTTGAATATTGTGTTTACATATCAATTTGTGCATTATATCATGCTCTGTTTACGGACACCCACAGCAGGAAGCCTCTCTGTTAGAAGCAGCTGATGTTTAAAGTGCATATATGTATTATAAAAAAGGAAATGTTAATAATAATAAAAGGACTGAGTAATGTAAATTAGTTGTAAATAATATTAAATGAGGATCTCTAGACTCTTTCAATACATTGACTGAGACAAAAGAGCCGATGTCAGGGAGGAGTCTTCATCTTATCAGCAGCAGATGACACAATGTCTCAGTTTAAGTGCACAGTTGATGTATGGATAAACTGAGATATTCGTCTCATCCTAGCACACATATTACTGTGCAGCACTGCACACATCTTAGAGCCAAGGTAACAGTAGCCTCTTTATATTTTCTTGTGGTTTGGAGTTTATTTTTTCATGTTTGTTTTGCACCTGAATGATGCATGTAACCAAAAGCTTCCGATTAATTTTTTTTGCTGATTATAGAGCATGCACTTTTTATGTATTAACGGTTGCTTATGACGGTCTTTGTATCATGTATGTCATAAAACATCTTCAAAATGAAGGTAAAAAGGAGAAAAGATGATCTACCATCTGTCCTTGAGATTGTACCTTCTTTTTAATTAATTGGCTGCAGTTTACCTGCTCATACGATGTGTGTGAGTGTGTGTGTGTGTGTGTGTTTATTTGAATATGTGTGTATTTGGTAGTCTTAAGCTACTGAGCTGAAACTTTTTTAATGTAAAAAAACATGTTGTAAATGTCGATGTGTCTGTAAATTCTTGCATTGTTTAATAAAGGTTTTATCATTGTCCTATATTTTAATAGCTGATCATCAATTCCTCTTTTTTTAAGGTATATATGCATATAGGTAGCTATATGGATGCCTGATTGAATTTCCATCACCTGGAAATGATGAAATCATAAAACACATGCTGTAACCCGATGAGTTGGTCAAACCCTCTTAATGAGAATAATGTGCAATTTAAAGGAAATGTGCCAGAGGGACACTACGTATCTGTTGTGTCATATAAGGATGAGTAAGCCCAATAATAAAACAAGTCTTCTTAAATTAAATATTCTTATAAGCTTGATTATAAATACCAGGCCTAAACAACTGATTACCCTATCCTAACTCTAACCTAAAACCTAAACTATTTCAGTTCCTTGCGGCTTGTGGAAGAAATCATGCAGAGTTAGAATCAAACATGAGAAAAAACAAGAATTAACAAAAAATCAATAAAATGCAATTATAGTCAAGCTTTCCTATAATTCCTTTATCCAATTTATTGCCTGCCTGACCTTGCACTGTTGTAAACTTTGTCAGAAGGAGGACTAAGGCCTTAAATGAAAATTCAACGTTCTCAGGTCACCACCTAGAGGATTCTCTGTGTTCCCACACTCTCACATATGGTGACTCAGGTTTAGTGAGCTTATACTATGTACAATTATAAGCTATCCAGGAAGTAGTTAGTTGTAAAATATTTTAGTTTTTTTTTTCTCTCCAAATTTTGAATCGGTTGCACAAGGAACATTTTGAAGACACCAAAGGTAAAAGATAAATAGGAACTGATCTCCCCATAATCAACAGCTTTAAACTGAGTCCTGTCTATTTTATAACTCTACTGAATTCTACAATTTTCCTTTTTAACTTGTTACAGTCTATATACCCCACTTAACAACCTATAACCACCATACATTTTACATTAGAGCTAGTATAACTGATCATGCTCACAGTTTGTTTTAAAAGACTAGAAAAACACTGATAGGGCCTGTTTACACAATGGACAGCAATTAAAAAAAGAAACAAAGTAATCCATGACCATTCTTGAGGAAACCTAAACTCACAACAATGCTTCAGTCCCCCCCTCAGCCGCAGTAATAGTACAGTCCTCCCGCCATAGGGGGGCGCTGCTCTGCCTGCTACAGTATCACTCGGACCTGTCTGCTTCCGCTGGTTGGAAGGACTAGTGTGGCAGATTCGACAGAAATTTCTATGTACATAATGTAAAATAAGGCTCTAAATTCAAATTTAGTGGTTGTATTCACGTGTAAGCTTAGTTAAATACAAAGATAAATTAGTATTGTTTTGTTGTTTGGACGCTGGAGACATGGATGGACAAAAAGCAAGTAAGCATTTCGGCTAGCTTCAACTCGAAAATGTTTGTCAGGTCTTCATGTTAGTTTGAGCCTAACAAAATAAACAGACGAGTGTAGCCTAAAACGAGTCCCTCCACTGGGTTTTAGAGTTGTTTTTTATTTTTTATTTCCTTTTAATACGCACTGTGGACATAATTTACAGGCTGCTTGCAAGGCTAAAAGGCTTGAAGTGTTTGCTACTTAAGGCTTAAGTGTCAGTGGACCCAGGTTAACCCTCAAGATGAATGATGCGTCTCTGATAGTTAGGGGTTATAAATAATGAAAGTTTCAGACATCACGAAGTTGTTTGGATAAATGCACATCTTAATTGAGAAGGAAATACCTAAACGAGCACTAAATTTAAACTAACCCATATTTTATTAGTCCTCTTATATTCATAATTATGGTGATTCAATTTCACTAAAAAGTAAAGCAATATAGTATAACTCTATTAAGGAAAATGAACAAGCTCAAGATAACTGTGTAAAAGACCGCGATGAAGCTAGTTTGAAGTCGGATATTCGACAGAAATTCACTTAGGCGCCAGCGACGCTTCCTCACTCAGCCTCCCCCATAGAGGTAGAGGGAGGACGGTTAGCTGAACTCCGAGCCCTCGCACCTAACAGGCAGAGCCTGACTTAGGGACCATCAATAAATTACTGTTAAATGGACACATAACTGATATTTGTATGATACATCCATGACTTGCCCAAATAAAAATTAGGATTAAAAATACAAATAAATTGGGTAAATGTTGCCCACTAATTTTGAATGCTTAAGTGTTATTCATGTATTTATTAGAAATATTTTTTTTATAAAGAATACGTTTTTTTTTTGCCAGTAGCTTTGATATAATGTGTCAAATGGTTCAAAATCAATAACAGGAATTCATGAAAAAACAATGTCAATGTCTAAAATCAATTTCACAATCCAAAACATTAGAGAACAGGTTTATTAGAAAATATTAATGTAAAATATTAGCAGCATGACATGACATGGAAGCTATTGAAAAAAACCCATAACATTTTCCATATAAGTAGACACACCTCATTTGCTTTTTTCTAATGTCTTATATATCCAAGTGAGTATTAACATCTGACATTGATCTGAAGACTCTAGGTCACATGACATGGAAGGTATTGAAAATCCCCCAATAATTTTTCCATTAAAATTTTGATATGAAACAGAATTTTTTTCTTAGAAAATGTTCATGTAAAACAGAAAAAGCAATAAAATCCAACATAATGAGGTCTGTCCTATTTGTCCAAGTGAGTATTAACATCTGAAATTGATTTAAGGACAATAGGCCACATGATATCAAAGCTATTGGCAAGCATTTAAAACTAGTGGGCAACATTTACCCAATTTAGTTGTATTTTTTTATCAAAATTTGTATATGGGCAAGTCATGGATGTATTATAAAAATATAATTTTTTGTGTACATTTAACAGAATTTTATTGATGGTCCCTAAGTCAGGCCCTGCCTGTTAAGTGCGAGGGCTCGGCGTTCAGCTAACCGTCCTCCCTTCACCAACTCTTGGAGAAGCAGAGTTAGAAAGTCCTATGTTATAAATTAGCATCAATACAAATTACATCCACTTAAAAAATATTGATATTCAATATCCACCCAGTGGGGGTCTGAGATTCCTTTACCAACATAAAAAAATAAAGTAATCTTTCTATTATCTGCTTCCTAGGCCAACAAACACACATGCAATCCTCTATACCATATCATTAAACAACATATAAACAGCAAAATGTTGGACACCCCTCATGTTAAATGTTAAAATCAACATTGAAATCCACAGAAACAACAAAAAACCCCCAGACAAACCAAAGTTAACAAGATATAACAATTTTCTGTACGTAGTGTAACACTTGAACAGAATTTTCCCTGTTTAGTGTCTTCTTTGTAGGTAGAGTCACGTTTTGCTTCTTTACATTTTAGGCAGTTTTAAAGATTAAGATTGAACTATTGTGACATGAGTTGAAGAAGTTTACATTTATTTGTCATTGAGATGTGAAGGTATGGAGTCTGTAATATTAGGATGAAGAAATAGGATAAAATGACTCCAAATAACAACATTGTCTCTGCTCTTTTGAAGCAGGCAAATTCTGTCATCTCTCTTGCTAACTTTGTACTCTTTTTGTTCCTCTGTGCTTCATGGCCCGCCATCTTCTCCCTGCCTCTCCAGCTGGTTCTGTGTTTATGTGTCGGCTGTGCAACCTTTTCTCTCCCAGTCGCTCTCAGCTACTGGCCCATTGCTCCCAGCTGCACCCCCAGCAGGAGCCTTCTGATGACATCATCGTTGCACTGCAGCCCCTTGTAGGAGAGCCCGTGGAGACACCGTCAGGTCAGATAGGTGTGTCATTGCCAGGATTACTATCACACAATCTTGTAAAAAATTGTATTGTATGTATAAAGATTGTATTTCATAATCATTATCACTACTGGAGTATATTTTGACTAAATTAGTTATTCAGGCTTTTGCTACAGAAAGTTTGATTGTTGCTTGTTGGACTGTCACTCTTCTGATTTTGGTCTCTAATGGGTATTTGTTAATATACAATAAACCAAGTCTTATCTTCTAACCTTCTCTGTTGTCTTGTTGGCTCCCAGAGAGCCCTGTGAAGCGGAAACGAGGACGACCAAAAGGCTCTAAGAACAAGACTCATTCAGATTTGAAGGAGGGAAATTCGGAGGAAAAAGAGGGAGACACACAAAGCAGCACAAAAGAAGGTAGAACTTTTTTCTATCCCATAATTCTTTCATATTTACAGCAGAAGACAGGATTAGTATAAATATCACCTAACTGGTTGAGTGACAATAAACCAACAGTACAATTGACATGTGTGTATACATATAATCAAAGAATGAATGCAGGCTTTATTTCGAACATGTGAAAATAATACAGCAAAAAACCCAATATCAACTGAACATGTCCAAAAAGGAGTAGGAAGAAGCATAAGCTTATTTAATCCTACCCGTTCTCCCCTACTCAGTAATTAGTAGTCATCAGCTGACTTCCTACGTATACGCTGATTAATAATATATATATTTGTAAATGTGTCACACAAACTGCACTCTGCGATAAAGACCACCATAGACTCCGACTAGTTAACTCCTCTCAGGCAAACATGTTAACTAGTGTGCAAAATGCAACAAAATCCTGAGTCCTGGTTTGATGGCATTTTTTATTTTGAACTTAAGAGCCAATAGAAAACCTCAATGCACACTTCTTACCATAGTTATAGTTAGCCTCACTAGTTAACTAGTTAATGTCTTCCACTAGTATAATATGTGGATATTTTGGCCCTTACTAGTTAACATGTCAGAGCTTTAGCTGCCGACTAGTCAACTAGTACGGCTTTCAGCGTTCATCTAGTGAACTAGTGCTGTCAAAGAGTATAGTGGTATAGGGGACAGACACTTGATATCAAGGATATTGAATAAATGCTCAAAAGGCTTCCCATAGTTATTGATAAGATGTGTTGACATTGAAGATTAGAGTGGGTGATTTTTGTCACTATGCCACACAAACTGCACTCTGCAATCTGACTATTTGTGTTTTGTTCTGCTAGCTGAAAGTACTGACGGCATTTTGGGGCTGGAATGTAGAAACTGTCGTCGCTCATTCAGCAACAGACGACAGATACTCAAACACATCTGCCTGAGGGAAGAGGAAGAGGAGGACAGAGAGGACAATGGTGAGGAGTGAAACAGTATGAGTACATGCAAAAGGTGCCAAAGACGCATATAAAGTTGGCGTGGCTGGAGAGACCGTGTTGGGAAATATACTTAATATAATTCCACATCACTCTGATAAAACTATATCTGAGCGACTTCATGCATTTTCCTTGATTATTTTGGTGATTCTGAATTGTAGACATAATTTTCAGGGAGCGTCAGTGGTGGAGCAGGAGTGGAGGGTTCTGAGAGTTTGGATCCAGGGGGAGGAATTCCAAACCAGACGCAACAAAACTCAGAAAGACCAAAACCTGCAAGAAAAAAGGGTAAGTTTAAGAAAAGATGATGGTTTCTTCACAATAATTATTACAAAAAGAGAGAACCTTTTCGCTGCTTCACAAAAAAAAAACTACTGCAATTGTTATCTGTGATGAGTTCTGAAAGCAAAGATTTTAACGGCTGTATGATGGTAGCTGTCTGAACCTTCCTTATTCTCTGCTTGTAGCCTTGGTCAGTTTGAGAGTCCCGAGAGCCAACCGAAGCCGCATCTCCAAAGAGGGAGGCCAGTCAACAGGAAGAAAGAAGTCTGTCATCAGTGTTGCTCTGACAGAAGATGAAACTCTGCCAGGTTGGTCATAAAGAGCTTGCTTTTGCTCTAGTTACATTTTTAATAACAGGACATTTAACTGTTATAGAAAACATATTCATAAGATGTGTTGCCTTTTATTTAATAGGTGTTACTAAAATGGTTCCAGTAGAGGAGAGCTTAGCAGAAACAGAGCCTGCAGCCATTCAAGCTGACCTTCAGGTAAGAATACACAAGAAGATAAACTTATATTTCCTCATTTATGTGTTGTGTTATCCAGCCAAGCCCACTGTTAGGGTATTATTTGCGCAGGTTTTGAGATATCTGATTTTTATACCCCCACTCCAACGTAATGAAAATGCGTAGAATTTCATTTGCGCTGCTAAAAAAATAATACACTCATCAGCAACATCTCTTTTCTTGTAATGTAAATAGTTTTACCTCTTAGGCATTTCAACTGAATTTCAAACCTTCTGTGACACAATTAAGTGTGTCTTTTTAAAATATATTTTTATGTAATTTTATTTAATTTATATTAATTAATCTCTAAATTTTGAAATGGTTAATTTATTCTTTTTTTTCTGGGCCATCAGGCGTCTGCAGCCCTCCAGAGTCAGTCACAAGACCTCACAAATGAAGCCACTGCCTGTGAAGGCAACGCTAAAACAGATCAGGAAACAAGGTAATTACATGAAGAAGGTCATAACTAGATGTCAGCTGTCAGGCTTTATATAGAAGCTGACATTGAGAGTTGACTTATCTGCATGTATACATTTTGTTGTTAAGGTTGGTGCTAGGTTTTCTCTCAGTAGTCTGACCCTTTTGTTTTTTTATTCCAGTTCTAACCCGACCTTCACAACAACAACCACAACCAGCAGAGGCATCCAGGAATATTCTATAAAGCAAAATGCTCCAAAGTACCGTATGAGTTTATTTATTTGGATATTTGAATGTTGATTTCATTTATAGAACCTGTAATTAAATAAGGTTATATTGTAACAATCTGACAGAAAAAAATCTGGTTTTTTTATATATATATTTTATGAATAGTTAGAAGTTATTTAGTTTGTTTGCTTATGGCTAAAGTTGTTATATGTGCAGCTTTCAGCCAGTCAAAGAAGATCATCTAATTTATGAGTAACATCAGCAACTGCAAGGATCAACTGTGAAATAGGGATGCACGATATGATCAGCAGATGTTATCGGTATCTGCAGATAATGGCTTGAAAATGGCATTTCAGCATCGGCAGATATGTCATTTTTATGCCGATATTTTCCGCCAGTAAAATGTTAATTATGCCTAAACGCTCTATGATTCCCTAAAAAGCTTGACGTAATGCTACGACATTAAAGTCGAGCTGCGACGGCATTTCGAGAGTATCTAGCTTCCGTATCGTGACGTGTTTTCCGAGTGAAACAGGACGTGCAGGCGGGACATATCATTAGAGGGATTTGATTTGATCGTTGATAAGTGGGCGTAGACAGACGTTCTCCACAGCGCAGTAGCTAGCTAACTGACCGAACGTTCTTGGGGCTCTGCGGCTAAATGTTGCAGATTGATTGGTTGAAATTGTTTGGTGCTAACTTACGTAAGCACACGTGAAATTTAGTTTTACCAGAAGATAAAAATGATCAGAATTTGATATAAGAATATGAAGAAATTGATTTTCTGTATTTTCTTGGCCTATATTGTCAAATAGATGCACAATATTACCGAGGATGTGATCTAAAAGGATTAAAAAGACATTTTTCATTTCACCTCGACTTTAACTGGGCGCGAATGTACGTGCACTACTTATCAACAACAAACACCCCGAAAATACACTCGCAGCCAAAGACGACGCTAACGGAGTGTAACATTAACATCAGTGCAAAACTAACTGACATATTTATGGACGCACACACGATAATAAGAGTCTATCGGCGATCACTGATGTCTCTGTAGCAGGTGCAGTAAACATGTCCGGGCGTGTCCCCCTCACGGCCATGTTTCGGGGGGATGCTGCATTCAGGTGCGCTCAGAAACGTGAGCGATCAGACATTTGACCTTTTGTACAACGCCTCTTCTGTCAAGCGTGAAGAAGTGTGCAAGATGTCTGTGGTATGGCAGTTTTTGGCCATTACAATAAGAGTAGACATAATATCAATTCCACTACAGAGACTTGATGTTCTCTGCAATTAGGTGGAAAAAAACATGTGCCTAATATATCAGTATTGAAATCGGCAAAAAGGGTTGGAAAATGTCGGCATATTGGATATCGGTAAAAAATCCAATATTGTGCATCCCTATTGTTAAATGTAATCTTGTCACTCTCTCTCTCTCTCCAAGTTTACACCAGAGCCAGCTGAAGATCTTCGCCTGCGAGTTCTGTAATAAGATCTTTAAATTCAGACACTCACTAGTCGCCCACCTCAGGACGCACACCCAGGAGAAACCCTTCCAGTGTCCACACTGTGACTACGCATCAGCCATCAAAGGTAGATCCAGGCTGAGGTATCTTTTGGCTTAACTGCTTCTTTAAATATGTAATCAAGTTCTTGAAAGTGAATGAAAAGGACTATTTGTAAAGAGGATGGGGAGTGGGACGCAGTTGCAGACAAGGGGTGCCTTAAAGTCGGAAACACAAAAGCACAAAGCCCTCTCCCATTAGATGGGCATTTCTTAGGAGAGATACACAAAAGGCTGGGTTTAGAAAAGACCTACCCAGCACCAACAAACTACACTCTAAGAGAAGCCAGAACTGCTGAGCAAATCACACAGACAGGTTCTTGTGGTGCTTCTGCAGACACACACCCCTACACAACACGAGTAAATGCTGAATGAACCTCTCAATACCTCTGAGGGTGAGATAATGAGTAAGCACAGAGCACTGGAACCCAAGGGTGTATATATATATAGGCTCTCCACACCTGGTCTTAATCAGGGGCAATTAGAGAGACACACACCTGAACCTACACTGAGCGGATTTCCCTCAAGTCCTGTCCTCGACTCCTCTCCTCGCATCTTAGTCCCTCCCACCAGAGATGCGAGCGGAGGAGGCGAGGAAGAGACACGAGGAGAGAGGCTAGTCGAGGCAACAGACATTTAACAACATGAGACATCCCTGCTTCACAGCCATCATTTAAAAGCGACGTCAATTTAATATGATGTGTGCATCATCTGTTACAGCCTGCTGTTTTTATGATCTCTGTCAGCAGAACAGTGTTTATGATTAGTTACTTTTTATTCAATTCACAACGTGGCATAATGTCACGCGAATCTACGGTTGTCATACATGTTTATATTTTAATTTAACACACACACACACAAATAAGAGGTAAATTTATTATAATCCTCAAGCATAACTACATGGCACCAACAATCATGCCCACAGATATAAACTGTCCAGTGTCCGTTTTATGCACGCACGTGAGCATACAGCCGTGTGATCCAGCAGCAACAATAAGTAAACATTTACAGCCGACCTTTCATTGATGGTCATCACACAGAACTTTAATAAATATGAGATCCTGTCCGGACCTGACGGCGTGTCTGCAGATTTAAATAATTAATGAGTTACCTGCTGTGCCTCGCGAGTAAATGTTATGTTTCGTTTCTGCTCAAAAACAGTCAATACGTTAGCAACAGGCTGTGGAAACTTAAAATAAAAAGTCCAGGCCTACACCAGTCCTAATTTTGTTGGGGGCAATTTGTCTTCTGGTTTTGATGAAGAATAGCAACGTGTGGACATGCTGTGGGTTAGTCTGGTTCGCACTCTGTTAAATGTGAGACACGCCATGGAGAATACCTGCTCAGACAGAACAGGTGTCCCAGGAGCAGAGATATGCAACAAAAGGCTCCCGCCGTGGTTTGTATATTCCAGCTGTGTTTCACGCCTCTTTTTACGTCACAATGTCGAAAAGACTTCCGCAAAGGATACACCGGCGTATCCTCACTCATAGCTCCTCCGGCAAGCCTCCTCGATCCTCTCTCCTCGAGATGCATTTTATGAATTGAGACATCCTTCAAGATGGCGTGCTGAGATCGATTTCTGGGTCACAGGCAGGAGGACCGAGGAGCGAGGAGATGAGGAGGCGCAAAATAGAGAAATGAGAAAGGCCTTATATGTGTCCCTCACACTATTATAATATACAGCTCTGGGAAAAATTAAGAGACCACTGCATGTTTTCCTCCAGTTGTAGGTTTGTGTTTGAATAAAAGGAACTTTTCGACCTTTCGTAAACAACATGTCTCCTGTCTGCCAAGTTTTTAATAACAGCTTTCATGCATTTTGGCATGCTCTCCACCAGTCTTTCACATTGCTGTTGGGTGACCTTATGCTACTCTGCACAAAGATTCAAGCAGCTTTGATCAATCGCTTGTGACCTTCCATCTCCCTCTTGATCACATTCAGGGGGATTTCAGTGGGGTTCAGATCTGGATTGGGCTGGCCATGACATGAAGGGAGAGAGAGATGCTGATTTAAGGAGCATTTGGAGTGGTCTCTTATTTTTTCCCTTAGCTGTATAAGGCTGGGTAAGTCTGTGATGCTCCCAAAGAGAGATGAAAAAAAAAAGAATACAAAGTTACAGGAAGTATATGAATAAGTGTGAAACTTTCAGACGGCTGGAGTAACTTCTGCAATCATTAAAAAAAGGTTACGAATGATTTAATACTCCTCTTAAAGCTGTTACTTACTTGTCTTCTCATTAAATTTTCCCTTCAAAGCCAACCTGAATGTTCACCTGAGGAAGCACACAGGAGAGAAGTTCAGCTGTCAGCACTGTCCCTTCACCTGCCTCAGCCCAGGACACCTCAAGGTGTTGTTATTCTTTTATTGCTGTCGTTGATATTAGTAGATATTATTCATATATATTATTAGATACTAGTATTAGTTTGTTGTTGCTGTATTTTTGTATTTGCTCGTTCTGGTTTTTCTGTTGTGATTCAGGTTTAGGATGGTTTGTATCTATTATCAAGGTGAAGCTGCTCTGTAATCCTGCAGGTCCACATAGAGCGAGTCCATATGAAGGTGAAGCAGCACTGCAGCTTCTGTGAGAAGAAATACTCAGATGTGAAGAACCTGCTGCAACACATGGAGAAACAACATAACCTGAAAGACCCTGCTGTTCAACAGAGTTACCAACAGCTCAGGTTTGTGTACAATATTTTAGCTTCCTATCAGTCTGATTAATCTTAACCATCTCACACACCGTCCCTGCTAATTGCCCCCAGATTAAAGACTCGTCAGGGCCTCAGACAGCTCCTCTACCACTGCTCCACCTGTAACCGACGCTTTAAGAACCAGCTGGAACGGGAGCGCCACCTCTTGGTCCACGGGCCTCAGCGTCCCTTCGCCTGCCTCCTCTGTGACCATGCTGCAACCAAGATGGCCCGCCTCGCTGCCCACGTCAGGAAGCATCTCTTCCTGTACCTGTGTTCTGCGTGTGGCGGGAAGTTTGTGAGCTCTCAGAGGCTGAAGAGTCACCTGGAGGAGACTCACCCTGAGCTGGACCAGGAGCAGGCCTTCACCGACAGCATCAACAACAGCTTCTGTCTGTCGCAGCCCGGAGGCGACAAGTGGGGGGATGAGGAGAGGGAAGATACAGAGGAGGGGACGAAGGGCGAGGAGAGGATAGAGCAGGAAGAAGAGGATGAGCGGAGGCGAGAGGAGGATAGAGGAGATGGTGTAACGGGGGAGGAGTGGCAAAATGGGGAAGTAGCAGCGAGTGAAGGTAGGGAGCAAGAAGAGGAGGAGCAAGCTAAACTTCAGAGTGAATGTGCAGAAGGGGAGCAGGTGATAGAGGAAGCGACGGGTAAGGATGAAGAATTACACAATGGAGGTTTACTGCCAGAACAGATCCATCAAGTGATTTCTATGGAAACGATAACTCCTTCTGGCGGAGAGGATGAAGCAACAGCTGTGGAGAAGTCACACCGCAACACATCAGACCCATGCACCCCTGCAGCTGAGCACAACATGCAGGCTGTTTTACCACCAGAGAGCATTCACACGCCTCATGTGCAGGGCAGGACTGAAGAAAACACACACCCAGCTGATGAGAACACACGCACATCTTCATCATCAGCACCTCCAGAGGAAGACACACAAACATCACCATCAGAAAAGGTGAATAAACGACATGTACTGCACCTGAGGAGGACAACAGTGTCAGCAAGGAGAGATCATGACTGATTAATATGCAGATTATTTTCTTCATTATTCACTCAGTCTGTTTCCTGTTTGCAGGAGGCCAATGTTTTCCCTGAGAGTGCGTTCCAGCAGGTGTTCTCATCCCTTCCAAAGACTCAGCTTAACATCGAGGCGTTCCAACGACTCAGGAAAATTTACGGCGAACTGGAATGTCCATACTGTGGTGAGACGAAGAGATTTGGCTGGTTTCTTTTATGTATCTATTACTATGAATCTCCTTACCTCTTAAAATATGTGTTATATAGTCTTTTTTTGTTTTTCTGCTGCACAGGTAAACTGTTCATGTACAAAGTCCACTATAACGTCCATGTACGCACACACACCAAGGAGCACTCGCATTACTGTTCAAAGTGCAGCTACTCGTCCATCACCAAAAGCTCTTTAAAGCGGCACCAGATCCAGAAGCACAGCGACATGCTGCTGCCCTGTTCCAACCCCGGCTGTAAATACACAACGCCTGACAAATACAAACTGCAGGCACATTTGAAAACGCACAAGGAAAAGGTAACACACACATTTGTTTTTGATAGACTGTTTATTCTTAGTACCATTTCTGATCTTCTTATGATATTTTCAAACTTGCCAGGTGGCATGTTTGAGGTTATATTTATGCATCCAACCTTCCACCCAGCACTCCTACCCAAGTTAGAGTGCATAAATCCACCTAGACTACCTGAGGGCAAATAATCCTTTGCTTTTTCTTCGGAGAAGACTTTAATTTATGTTTTTTGGCCTCAGAGAGACTATACATGTGTAGATTTTGATCCATGTTCTTGATGACAGCATTCAGGAAACCTTTAATTTGTGAAACATTTACCCTTGATTCTCTCGGTGAGTTTAGTTGGATGTCTTCATGTCTGTGTCTTGTGGTTCTTCACAGAAGAAGAGTGTGACCTGTCCTGTCTGCCAGCAGAGCTATCCAGAGCACCGACTAAAACATCACATCAAAACATCCCACCCTGGTAAAGAACCCACAAATACACCAATCAGCCATAACATTATGACCACCTGCCTAATATTGTGTAGCCCCCCCTTCTGCCACTAAAACAGCCTTGACCTGTCAAGGCATGGACTCCACTCGACCTCTGAAAGTGTGCTGAGGTATCTGGCACCACCTTCTTCCATTGCTCCATGGTCCAGTTCTGATGCTCAAGGTGCCAATTGTAGGCGCTTTCGGCGGCGGACAGGGGTCGGCATGGGCACCCTGACTCGTCTGCGGCTATGCAGCCCCATACCCAACAAACTGCGATACACTGTGTGTTCTGACACCTTTCTATCAGAACCAGCATTCACTTTTTCAGCAGTTTGAGTTACAGTAGCTCTTCTGTTGGATCGGACCACACGGGCCAGCCTTCGCTCCAATGAGCCTTGGCTGCCCATGACCCTGTCCACCCCGCAAGAGCTGCAGTTTTGGAGATGCTCTGACACAGTCGTCTAGTCGTCACAATTTGGCCGCTCTACATTCTAAAGTCGCTTACATTCTTGCGCTTGCCCATTTTCGCTGCGTCCAACACATCAACTTCAGGGAGAAAATGCTCACTTGCTGCCGAACACATCCCACTCACTGAAAGGTGCCATTGTAATACGATAATCAATGTTACTCACTCGATCTGTCAGTGGTCATAATGTTATGGCTGAACTGTGTATATCTATTGACATAAACAAAACACACACCACTTGTTAATATTAATAGTGTAAGTACTATATTAGGGATTAGGGATTTAATTTCCAGTGTGTGTGTGTGTGTGTTTGTCTGTCTGTGTGCACAGACACACTCACTGCGCAGGGTAAAGGCCTGATGGTGCAGCGCGCAGACAAGTGCCCCTACTGTGACTCCTACTTTGTGAAGAACAGCAGCGACTTTCAGCGGCACATCTGGGCCCACGAAGGTGTGATGTTCCTCTACATTTAACACACAAAAAAACACACATGCACAAGTAAAAAAAAAAAAAAAAAACACACCTGGGCCCATGCACAATAACTCACTGCCTGATTAGTGTGCGGTCTAAACCTCCATCTGTGTCTCTTCCTCCTGGCTTCTCTCCAGGAGGATGGAGCAGACTGAAAACACACCACAGATGCTATTGAGGGAAAATCTGCCTTTTGGTCAAGTTTCTGGTGAAATAATGAGAATGATGCTTCTGGCATTTTCTCAAACATAAAAAAATATGAAATCTGGCAATTAAGATTAGTATTAAGTTACTGTTTTTCTCTTTCAGTGGTCTCCACATGAGAGAGCCTGCTGAAATTATTTAATATATAAACCATGTCTACAACAGCTGTAATGTACGTTGTTTTGTCCCAAGAAAGTGAATTGTTAGTCGTACTCCTCCCTCCTTCAGTTCTACATTAGCCCTCCCTCACCTTGGTGAAATGTTGCCTTAAAGTCACATCTGTCCTGAGGCTGAGGCAGCTGGCAGACATGAGTCCAGCACAGGTGTTCATGAAGGTCTCAGTGAATCCATCCAAAATAAACCTTGCATGGCGTATGCTCTTTGTATTTCCAGCTGTGTAACCTGGCTGATTTTCTTCCTGCAACTGTCCTTGTCATTTCTTAGTACAGTTCCCAGCTGGCTACATCCATACAGATAAAAAATATTATTATTATAATTATTTCACTGTAGTTTTGTAGCTTTGTCTTATTTTATTTAACAGTAGTCCTTTTGTAGCATTTTGTTCCTACATTTATTGTTAATTACTTGTCTCTGCTGAACTGCTGGTGATCTTTTATGTGTCTTTGCTCCTGTGTGTCCATGTGTGCAGGTGTGAAGCCTTACGTCTGCACCGTGTGTGACTACACAAGCCGGAGCAGGAGTAACTTGAAAACTCACATGAATCGACACAACACAGAGAGAAGTCACCTCTGTGATCTGTGCGGCAAAAAGTTCAAATCTAAAGTTACGCTGAAAAGCCACAGACTGAGCCACACCGACGAAGGTCTGTACGCTCTGCTCCGTCACCGATGTTTAATGTAATACCGTGGCTCTCACTGCTGATCCATAGTTTATTTATTTGTCTATCTATTTTATCATTGATTATGTACTTTGTGTCACAAGAGGGCTGACAGACTGTCACAAATCTGAGGAAGTGAAAAGGTAATAATGATTGTGTGTTTGCTCAGGGAAACGGTTCCAATGTTCGGAGTGCGACTTCACCTCGGTCTTTAAACCTTCTTTGCTCAGACACATGGAGCAGCACGCTGAGTTTAAGGTCAGAAAACACACACACACACACGCACACACACACACACACACACGCACACACACACACACACACACAAACACACACATCTGTAAAACTTGCATCCTCAGAGTACAATTTCTTTGTGAAATGTTAAAGATCCAACAGGAGTATTTTATTATTTATGCAGGATAAAATCTTTCTATTAGAGGGCATTGTTCAAGATAGTAAACATTAGACATATGAAGCTCCCTTTGCTTTTGTTTTGCCACTATCTCGCCCAAAAGTAAACAACGCTCCTGCCATGATGAGCTTTTGTTTCAAATTAATTTCAGATTAGTTTCAGATTCTCTCAAATGATAATTCAAATAATTAATTTCCACTAAATTGTTTGTGTTTTTGTTTATCTATGCAGCCTTTTCGCTGCGCTCACTGCCACTACTCCTGCAACATTGCTGGTCCTCTGAAGCGACACTACAAGCTGAAACACCCGGATCAGAAATATCAAAATGCCGGACCTGGACAGCCTGACTCAGATGCTCTCAAACAACAAGGTCTGTTCATGTTACAAGGAATAAGGATACAAGGAACTGTAATAGTACAGCGCTAGCTGTAATAAACATAGGCAATAACAAGTGCCCTTGTGTAGCAAATGTTACTGTCAGGCAAAATAAGACCTCTGCGATGTGTACAAAACAAAAACATGCGTTCAGAATGAACTTAAACGTCTTTCTTTGTGCATGTGTTTAGGTGGAATGAAGTGTCCTGAATGTGAATATGTTTACGGCACAAAGTGGGAGCTGAACCGCCACCTGAAGAGCAAACACAGCCTGAAAGTAGTGGAACAAACCTGGGAGGTAAACAACATACACAAACACAGAATAGATACAGTAAAAAAGGAAAGACAGAAGAGACATGCTCCTGACGTCCCCCGCAGCATCAGATGAAAGTTTTTACTTTGTACTAAAAATATTTCAATATCTAGTTGATGGATTCACTCCTAATTTGATGCAGATGCTTCTGGTCCCAGAGGATGAATGTTATGCTCTTTTGGTACATATATGACTTTGCCTCAAGCACCATCAATATGTCAAAATGACTACTGAGGCTTATGACCTAATATATGCACAACTAATAATAATCCAATTTATTTCATAACTATGCCTGCTGAAGTTCAGCATGAAGACATGAGACATTATTAGCGTGCTAATATTAGCATGAAGCTCAAGTAGAGTCACACAAAGTTTGACAGAACACTTCATCATCTTGTTTTCTTTATTAACAATCATACTTCTGAATTAGAAACAGGAATTACAGAAGCAGGAATTACACAGAAAAAAACATTATTATCACAATAATACAATCTGTTCTATATTATATGTATAAATGTCCAGGTGGGGGAGACAGTAGAGGCCCAGTTTGTGACTGTGGAGGGTGAAGAGCAGCTGATAGAAACACCTGTAGCAGCCCTGCAGGACAACGGTAACATCAACAGTGATACATTTACAACAGATACCTGAGTCACACAAAAACCCCCTCATAAAATCTTTTAAAAATATAACTTGCCAGATAAATGGGGGAAGTTGTTATTTCTATTCCTATTTATGCCGTAATGTATCTGTTTTTTTAGTACAATATTAAACAACCATTAAAATAAATGTGTTTCATTTGTGTTTAGTTGACATCCAGCAGATCACTGAATTCAGTTCAGAGACTCACGACGCCGTCACCTCCATGGTCGCCATGGCTCCAGGCACTGTTACCGTTGTACAACAGGTAAACAACATCGCATCACTTACTCGGGAGGTCCTGAGTGGTTACAGCGTAATACTGATGTTGAGTTGTGGTTGTAGTTGCAGGTGGCTGATGACCAGGAAGTCAGTGACTGCAGCAACCAGCTGATGGTGGTGAACGCAGATGGGGGTCTAACTGGTGAGCAGGTGATGGTGGTGGAGGACGCAAACGGCCTGGAGGCTCTGACAGTCCTCACTCAGGGAGACAACACCCACCACTATATCGTCTATGTACAGGAGCACACTGTGGAAATCAATTAGCACTGCTAGCATCTCAACCTGAGACTGTTGATCAGTTAATATCAGGGGATGAGTTTCCAAAAGTGAAGTAAAATAAAATGGTCACTTTTTTTTGGTCACTTTGTAATTATGTACACTTGGTTGTGTAACTATGTAATATTTTGTACTTCCAAAGTATATTTAAAAAGAATCCCTGTCCTTCAAAGCTTGTTGCACTGGAATGGCTTCATTTTCTAGAAAACATATCCTAATGTTGTTGATTTAAGTTGCCCAAAATGTTTTGTGTTGGCACTAACACTCTTTCAATAAAAATTTAAAAAGTTAGATACAAACTACCACAGACTTTTAAAATGTCTGACAAAACATGACATGAAACACTATTTGCAACATAATTCTTAAGTATTTCAAAAACATAATATTTTTTGAAGTAAATCAAGCTTAAAAATTTCCAGCATAACCAGCATAAAGGGGAGTGGGACCTAAAAATGTTATTTTTATTGAGCTATGATTGACATATTAAGATGTGGTGCCACAAAGAATGCATTCTTTAATGTTCTTTATATTGTATTGGAAGGAAAGAGAGATTAATTTAACAATTTGGATGTTTGCACCATTTGATCAGAGAAAGACAGACATGCACTTTGATTGTGACGGTTGTAGGTCTATCCTGTAGTTCCGTCTTTGTCCACTAGGGGGCGGCGGCGCACTTTGTAGTCTGTTACAAACCGCCAACTCCTGGTACAGATAACAGAAGAAGAAAACACGGTGGGAAATTTGACAGTGCGCGAAAGGCAGTCGTTCACAATTGACTCAGGTTTTACTACAAGGACATTTTAACCGGGCTTTTACTTATGTTTACACGACATGGACCGCTACGTATTGGTCATATCCTTTTGCCCAGCTGTTGAGGACCTGGCAGAAGACTTTAAATGTAAGTTTTTATTCTATTTGAAGCAGTTAATTCCTAATTCGTCAACTCTGCTAACGTCAACGGTGCTAAACCGAGTTGAATTAGCTAGTGGTTTAAAATGTGTCCTCTTTACACTTTGGCTGTACATATCCAGATATCTTAACGCTGTTTGTGTGCGGTTTGTCCGGTGGAGCAGACATTATTAAGTTAATTAAGTCACGTATGTTTGGCTTATTAACATGCCAATAACCCCGTCAAAACAATTCTAAAGTTACAGTAAGAAGATGCATTGTGCTTAAAGCTGATTACTGACAAGGCTTTGGCAGATATTAGATTTTAGCAGCTTAAAGGGCTTTTTCAGTACATGTAAATAGATTGATGATGGGCTAAACACACTGGGTGCTATTTACATGTTTAATACTAAATAAACCTGTAGTCTTGTGATGAAGTGTGACAGCTCATTTGTCCACAGGTCTGGAGCCAGTGAAGCAGGTATATGACAGACTTGTGGACATCTCAACTCGGGAAACAGGGAGAGGAACCTCTGCGTTTACAGGTAAAATAATTTATGAGCTATGAGCATGATTTTCACACAGGAACTATTTTATTCCACATATTTTGCTTACCTCCTTTCCTCTCGTTGTTTTCCCAGCTTGCTCTCTGAGTGGCAGCCCATCAGCTCAGAGGTGGTACTTTGCTGTTCAAGCTTGCCAAGGAGTAACACAGGTTAGACATTTGGAAAATTCAAGAAAGTCATGTGCCCCTGACTTGTGACTTAAAGCATTTCATTCAAGACCAACAGCTCCTGAAAAGTAAAAGAATAGAAGAGTTAAAAGCACTTCTTTTCAGTTATCTTAGTACAAGAAACCAAAAAATCAAGTTTCAATGTTTTTTTATAGAAGTTACCAAAGACTTTGTATCATGCCAACAACATACTGGCCCAATCACAATCTCCACCCTAAAGCCTAAGCACTGAACACTGAGAGTTTGAGAACTGCATAAAAATTAGGAATGGGACACACTATCATGGCATCACACGTTGCCTGGAAACCAGATACTCCAGCATGTATAGATAGAGATGTGTAGATAAGATAAGCTATATTTGACATACTATCAAAAGTCAGAAAAGCATTAATGTTAATCATTTGCAAATGTTTAATTGTTGTCACTTACAGATAAATGGATTTGGTGTTCCCGTCACCATCCATACTCGCATTGTTTACATTTGTTCAACTTTATTGAATACTACTTCAATGTATGAACATTTGTTTACATTTAGTGGGGGGCTGAACAATCACGTTTGTATACGTCATCAAGTTCATTATGAACTCTGGGTAAGTCCCGCAGGGAAGTCTGCGAGAAGTCTGCAGATATGTGTCCTCACAGAAAGTCTGTAATTTGGTGTTGAAAAGTCAGCATCAGAGCACTCACGCAATAGGTGATTTGACAGTGGGACAGCACTAAGCACTCACACACTTCCCGTGAACGCTCCTCAAAGTCTGTGAGTGTGGAGATTGGGATTGGGCCCCTGTACCCAATCACATCTGTCTTCTGAATTCCATTTGTCTGTTTTCTTTCAATGACATGTTTAGTCCACTTGTTTGCTGACCAGCTGCTCTCATGTGAAAGACACTGTTAGAAGTCCATATTGATTTTTATCCTATTGAATCCTATAAAGGGAAAGGCATAAGGATTATAAACACCCAAGCTGTTGATACAGGGATAAATGAAAGCTTGAATTAATACTAAACATTTACATCACCTGGTTTGTAGTTTTGCAGCTCAGACTGGGAAGAGCTGGGGACAGGCCATCACAAAACTGACAGCGAGGAGGAGACGCCTACTGCTGTGGAGTCATGTCTCAGCTTTCTGAGTAATCAGGATTCACAGGAGCAGCCAGCACTGACAGAGTGAGCGACACATGATATCTTTTGTTCTTTATTTGAAAAAGTATGATTGGTTTCTGCTCAGTGTTGCAGGTGTGTGCCTGATATATCTCAGTGAGTTCATTATTTGTTGATAGTTGATATTAAATTTTAAACTGTCATCATTGATGGTACAGAGTGCTCCCCTTTGATAAGTTTATGTAAGAACAATAGTTTATAATTTATCCCTTTTTTACAAGTGGGTTACAGTTGTATATTTTTGCTAATATACAGGTAAAAAAAGAAATAAAAAAGGGTGCTTAAAGACGAAAATAAGTTATATTTTATGCCTTCAAGGATCATATTCCAAGTGTATCATTTTATCCTTTGGGTCTGCAGGTCTTTCTGATCTGATCTGATTGTTTTTTCTGAACAGGCTGTTAGAGGAGGCTGCAGAAGGACTGCATCTCCTGTCAGACAAGCTGCCACCTCCAGGTACTGTTGACCAATCACTTCCTTTGTGCACAGTACCTTTTGTTTAAGCTGCTGATTTTATAACTTTAATTCCCGAAGATGTTATCTTGATGCTCAGTAAGGCTGTCAATGTTTTGAAACATTTTGTCAGAATTATTCAAAACATGAAATGTACCCAATTAATTTGAAGGCACACTTATTCCATCTATGTTTTTTTTTTAAATACAAAATCCTTCCATGCAGTACTTCTCAGAGGATTTTGGGTGTTACGACTGTCTATACAGGACAGCTCGAGCACCCCAGCTTCCTTTTTTTTTTTTTTTTTTTTTTTAATGAGGAAAACAACAAATGTCTACTAACTGATGGGGCAGCGGAGCAAGAAGTTATTTTATTGCACGAAACAATGTCTCAAGTTGGAGTTTTGTCTTTGCCAAAAGCTTCCAGTAATGAGGGATAAAAACCTGTTTATTGAAGCCAAACTCGTCAGCTGTGTGACAAAGATCCAGTCCAAATTCAAGCAATTACTTTTTGAAAATCCGCCTGCTGCTGCAGCCTCGTAGAAAAGGTTGCCTAGTTTACTTCAAACATATGCACTCACCACTGGGAAGATGGGATTCTTCTGCTCTGACTACTTCTCAGCCAGTCTGCCTCCTGAAGCCATATTTCACTTAAAGAGCATTTCTTAGCTCACCTCCTCCACAAGTTCACGAACGGCAACCCTCCATCGAGAGCTGCCCCGAGGACCTGGAGTCAGTTCTGGCTTCACACTTTCCCTGCAAAGATCTTGATATTTAGACTTGCACGCAGGCAATTTTACCTACTTATTAAAAACGCTGTGTCAGTGGAGCAACCAGCTTAGTTCATTGACCCCTCATGAGGATGCATGATATGTACTTTAAAAAGAGGAAGAGAGGAAATATCTAATGAATTCCTCTATGATTTGTCCCATTTCTTGTCCCCCCTTAGGTAAAGCCTTGTTGGATGTGCTGGTGTTGGGTTCTGCAGAGCAATCCCCTCCTATTAAAGACCTGCTGCCTCTGCTGGGAGCCCTCAAACACATGTCCTGTTGGCACGCTGCGAAGACAACGCTAGTCACGCAGCACACTAATGGGTGAGGAGATAAATACACATTTATTAAGTTTGTACAAACCAAACGATGAAGACGCCTTGAGATACATCTAATATGCAAACATAATAACACAAGGACCTTCCATATGTCATTGTATTAACAGGAAACCTGTACATTCACATGATGGAGTGTAGGTGTGCAAACACATGCACATTTTTTAACTTCACTGAAGTATGCTTTAGCATTAAAAACAGATGAGAAGGCAGTTCGAAATGCAGCAGTACTGTGTGAATTTACACATTATTGTTTGTGCAATGCTCCCAGTCCGCCACCAGGGGGTCTTATAAGCGTAAATATGAGCAGGAGTCGCTTACAGTAATGGATGAATAGTTTAAAACATTTCTGCAGAAGCACTCATTTCAATTCAGGCAAAAATATCTGCATCATCATCTGCATAAAAATCCTCTCTGCTGGTCAACTAAATCATCTTTTTTTTTTTTCCTCACCCAGCTGGCAGAAAGCAGCGTCCTACCTGAGTGCCAGCCTGGTGGCCCCTGCTGACCTAGAGAGCTGCATCAGCCATCGAGAGCTGTGGAGGGGCGGCCTGGTTATCAGAGAGAAGAAGGTAATGACCACTGAAATGTTGAAGCGAGCGTGCGGAAGAAACATCAGGATGCAGTACTTTTTGCATAATTTATTTTACTTTTGTTTTCTTCAATTTCTGTAGAAAGATGAAAAAGGAGGTGGAGAAAAACGTAACTCACTTGAACTGATACAATGCAGAGCAGGAGAACACAATGTAATGGTTAGGAGCAGAGGAGAGAGGGGACAAGGAGGCTTATTAAAGTGGGTGGGTCTTTGTGTGGACAATATGTGCGTACCTCAGTTCAGAGTCCTGCAGATAAATGTGTACGTGGGTGACTGTTTTGTTCGTCAAGAAAACGTAGTTCTTGTATGGACCTGAGTAAACTTTTGAAGTAATTTTAGTAGTTGTGATTAAAGCGGGAATGAAAGATGAAGGGTGTATGTGAGGTCCAACGTATTTCTTCTAAACAACTCTCTGTCTGTGTGTGGGTACTGTAGAGTTAATGAGAAAAAGCTGCATCCTTTTGAACTTGCTTGCCCTGAACTTTTTATTATGAGCAGTTTTCTCTGTTGGCTGGAGCACACAGCCCGCATGGTTCACTGAGTGATGGCAGAGAAAACAGTCTTTCCTTTTACAACCTTCCGAACCAAGGGTAACAACGGGTCAGGCCAATCATGCCTCCCTGTTTGTTCCTTTATCTTCTATAAAATAACTCCGCTCTGCACACGTAGACTGTATACAACACAAGAGCATAGAGTATGTTTTGCAAATATCTTTTAAATTGATTTGAGTGGATGTCTTTCTCTGCTGATGAATGAATCTGAAGTTGTTACTACAAGCTGCTCAGGGGTCACGGGAAATAGCTCTGCCTTGCTCCTGGCACGGCCCTGCTCTGACTCTGACTCCTGGCTGGACGTCTTCTAGACTAGGGCCTCTCAACCTCTTCAACAAAAGGATGGACAAGCTGGAAAAGAGTGGTCTCAGGGTTGTTGGCTGAATGGGCTTGAGGGTTGAGGGTTGAGGGGTTAGAACTGGCAGATCTTGCTCTTAAAGATCCTCTTCGAATAACATTTTCTGTCTGATGATTGCTCTACCTCGATTCTACTCATAGGGCTGTGACGGTGACTGCAATACCGCAGTTATGTGAAGCCAACCGCGGAGTGGACCAGGTGTCCGTCATCACCGCTTTTTTATTTTTAAACATAGACCCAGTGATGTTGCTCGGTATGCGTCCAGCGTCTCTGGAGCATTAAAATTTAAAGGCATGCAGTAAACTCACGATCTCTACGTCCTAGGAACGCACCTCATCTTTCCACGCAGAACAATACAAAGTGAACAACAAAGTCGTTTTAAAAATCACAGTAATCAGCAAAAGAAACCTGGCTGTCAGAGAACCGCTGTTTCAACCCTCTGCACGTCTAATCGGGCAGACGAGCCCGTGTGCAGTCTTGCGACATGCTTGTTTAGCCGCTACAACAACAACTAGCCCGTCACCACAGATTTCATTTCAACAAATAAGGATACGAACTTAGACCCCGTTCAGACCTGGTATTAACATGAGGTTTTCGTGATCGGATCACATACGGAGGTGGTCTGGGACGCATTTATCCACATACATACACACACATACGAGCAGGAGCTATAACCCGCGTGCAGATCATAGTTTATAATAATGCAGCACGGGGAGGAGACTGATGCTTCATAACGTGGATCTGTGTTATAATCGTGCGGATCTTTCTGTCTGCCTGTCTGTCTGTCACTGTTACCAGCGACTCCAGTCTGCTGTGTATCATATGATAAACACAGAGCTGTGGAGGAGCATCAGGCTTCATGATCAAACTAAGTTTTATATCACGTCGTCACTCTAGTCCACGATCACCCGCTGATGAAGTCAGCATCATGTTAGGGATAAAGCTAATGCACATTGAAACAGCCACTGAATGATATTTCATTAGTTTAATATTTAAAATATGATTGAAGTGAGGTTCAGCCAAGAGCCTGTTCTGCCTGAGCCGCGCCTTTGAATGATGTTCTGGTGTTTTATTTTTAACTGCTTCCATGTACGTTTTTCTCCGGCTGGATAGCTCCTAAATCAATATAAATTTTAGTTTTGGGTCGTGATTAAGTATTAAATAAATAGACCAGTTCAAACTTGTGAATTTACTCGGGGCTCCATTAATGCTGGCTTTTTGTAGTCAGCGTGCACGCACTTAACTCCGGCTGAACCTACTCAGAGTTGGTTGAACTAACTCTGATCAGCTGTTCTGGAACCGAAAACTCAGAGTTTCCTATCTCAGAGTAGATCAACTCAGAGTTCAGGGTTAGACTCAGAGTTTGTTGAACCTTCTTTGTGAAACGGACCCCAGGTCTGAACAGCCTCTTAGTAGCGATTGTAAACTCATAATTCCACCGCTCATGCTGTGTTCACTCATGTCAATGATGTTTTTCTGTCTGGGAGATTGTGTAGCTAAATAAACAAAACGGCAGCAGGCTGGGGCGGCGGTTAACCGACAAACAGCAAGGGGGCGTTAGTGTTTCACAGCGGTTAGAAAAATTCAGAACGGTCACAGCCCTTTTTACTAGAGTAGACTACTCTCCAAAAAAGTCCACTCTCAGAGTTTGTTTCCACATCAGACTTGCTGCAATTTCTGCTCCAACACCTTGTGAAAGTTCTTTCCCAAAGAGTGAAGGTTGTTAACGCAGCAAATTTGAGCCCATTATTTTTGGAAGCGATGTTAAAGAGTAATTGTTCTAATGTCCGGCTGGCCGTGTAGTGCACTTTATTTCCTGCTCCCCTGCAGCTCCACACACTGCCTTTTAGTGTCGACGTGAATAGGCTGAGGTGAGTTGACAGCATTTTTAGTTAAGACTCTGGAGATTACTTTACACCCACTTGTACTTCTTTCTCATTAAGCAGGAGCTCTGGCAGGAGCAGCAGTTTTCTGTCTCTGGACAGAATTGGCCAATTTTGTGCTATTCTTCTTCAGCAAACTGTTTCGCTGCAGTTTCCCCTTATGTCTCATACTTTAGGGGCTTTAAATTGGCTGAGAATTGCAGTTGCCCTCTACACATTGATCAGGCTGTATCTAAAAATAAATAATGTCCTCGTGTTAAATAAAAGGTTTGACTTTTAAAGATCAACCCTTTTTATGAAAAGGAAACAGCCTTGTTTTAAAAGGGTTTAATGCCTGAGAGATTGGTCGCATTTGTTCCTTTCCTGCCAATTTTTTATGATTGAACATTTCTGATATGTAAGTGTAGCATGAAGGGGCTACAGCCTCAAGTGCAACAAAGGTTATGGTTTGACAATAAATGACACTTTAACGTTGATAAATTTGCCACGATTCAAACACATTTAAACAATTAGTTTTTTTATCACAAATGTTCATTCAAACAAATATAAGCCAATAGCAAGTTAGCAAATTATTAAAAAACTCTTTTATTGTTTCAAAAATCGACCATCAATCACACCATAATCGAAGCAGTTGGATTATCATCCTAGTCCATCTGGTGATGCTCCAGCATGCCCGACAATAGTCTTCTCCACTCATCCCTCTGTGTGTCCTTAACTCAGAGTCTGCTTAACCTTCGGCAAACATGCAGCTTCTCCTTAAATAAAGTGACCTTTGCTAAGTTGTTTTCTTCAGAAGCGAGTGGGCTCCAGCAGTCATTCAGTAAAAGCTTCACAGTTGGAGAGCGCTGGAACAAAGCTGAATTCCTACAGGAATAAATGCCTGTCTGAGAACAACCACCATTACTTTACAGCTGTGCGGTGCAGAGCTATATGTGTGCAGGTGTGCCATGTGATAAAGCAAAGCGTGAGAATAAACCTTTGATTTAACGGCACAGCGAACAGAGTCAGGCCTGGGCTATGATTGTAATTAAATCGAAAGAATGAAATCACCTGCTGCTTTCTGACTTTTTCTCCTCTCTGTATGTTTTTCTCTCAGTATGTGTCGGAGCTCCGTTTCGATGGCTTTTCTCTGCGCTCTCCAGTGCAGCAGAAGTCAGAGCCCAGCCTTCTGCAGGCTCCGTACACCACTACAGACCACAAACTGCAGTCTGAGGTGAGTCCTCATGTCTTTAATGTACACTTTGACCTTTATTATTGTTGAACTTAACTCAAACCTCAGCTTAAGAGGTAACACTAAAATCCATCCCACCTCCATCAGTGACAGTTAATGTCTTACTGTTGCTTGGAGAACATAACTTTGGGTGCTTTCACACCTAAAGTCCGTTTGTTTGAATCAAAGACCAAATTGTTACAATGTTGCATTTTGCCTCGAGTTTGGTTTGTGTTCACACGGCAGCTTTTACCATCAGACCAAACGTTTTGATGCGCGAAGAAGCTGCTTTCTGATTGGTCAGAATTTCCATGTGGGAAAACTCCCCGAAGTAAACAAAGAGAGAAAAGAAGAAGAGAGAGAATGGCAGACTTTACTGTATTGTTTTTTTTACTTTAAAACAACATTATTCCACAGTTCGATCCACTCTCCTTTAGTTTTTCACTGAGCAGTTTGAACACCTCTGTATTGTTGTGCGTTTTGATAAGCATCTGTGAAAGCCCATATTTCTATTGGAGCCCTCACCTGTTGCTCCCTGACGTCTGTCCTCTACTCATCTTGCCGCCTGGCCGCACGTCTGTCTCTGCAAATGTCAACATCTGTTTACAACCCACAATGCACAGTGCTTTGGTTTGCTTCCTATATTAGGTCTTACTTTAAGTGATTATGTTCTCAACTGAATCGAACCGCAGTGTGGCTCATTTGGAAACAGACCGAGTCCCGTCTTTTCTAGCGGACCATGGTCCGGTGGTTTGGTCCGCATCAGAGTTTGAATGTTTGTTATCACCAATCCAAACGAACCGGACTTTCTGAGTAAAGTTCGAAAGTTCAGACCAAAGCTGTCAGGTGTGAAACCACCCTTTTAAAATAGCCTGTGGGCAATCTCGGATCCCATCAGCTATAGTCTGATGACAATACAGCCTCTGGGGACAATGGTGAACATGGCGGGCGTGTAGCCAACCGTTAGCGATAAACTTCCTCTTCCGCATGCTGCACTGTTTACAGAGAAAGAAACTATTTTTCTTGTGATTTACTTTAATTAAAGGCTCTTGCCTTTGTCAAAATTTCAACATCATGATGCAGATTTGTAAAAAGTAAAAATGAAGCTTTGTCAGGTCTGTCCTCAAGAGGAAAGAAAACTACTAAATGCTTATTTGTTGAACGGAGGTCGGATCATATCTGATGGCTTCGAGGAAGTTGGGAAATCTGTACTGGAAATCTGTTTCGTGATACAGCGTCAAGGAATTTATCTCAAGTTGAATTTTTGATGTAGAGCAGATTGTTAGCTGAACTTGCTTCAGATGTCTGTTTATAAAGATTGATAAGAAGCTAAATCATTAGATAGCCGCCAATGGGAACCGGGTTGTCATTACTGCGGGTTACATTCTGCCTGCTTTTGCTCTCCACACTGTTTTTCTTGCATATGCCGCAGCCTGCTGATATGTGATTGGTCAATATTACTCGGACTACAAGCGTAGTACAAACGGAAACCGGAACACTTGCCCCTTACAATCCAAATCTACATTTCTATGTAGAATCTGTAAATAGATATTAACCTGTGGGTAACCTGTGGAGGTATGAGTAGGACTCTGTTTTGTTTGAATGGTGCATACTGCTGCTTGTTTCACAGTTTAACGCTGTCAACCAGTTGGTGGTGGCAGTCACCTGAAATGCAGCTCAGATACTAGCAGACTGCAAGCAGGTAAAAAATGCAGAGTTTGAATTATTCTTAAATATTTCAAATTGTGGAAAACATTTGTTAAACCTCAAGATTACACACAGTGGATCAAAGATTCATATTTTCTGTTCACCTAAAACAACCCATATATCTGTGTCCATACTTGTTGTCTTTTTTCACAGGTATAGCTTAAAGCTAGCTGGCGGCAGTATGTAGGAAAAACATGTTCCCACTCTTAATCTGACATACACATCTCAGCTGGGTTGAATGTGGAGGAACAGCATTCAGTTGGCACAACAACAAATCGTTTTCAATCAATGACCAAAATCTGAGGTGCGAGCAGCGATTCAGAGGTCTGCAACCAGGCGAAGTCATCGCTGCATCTCATTTAACTATTCCAAACACCTCAGGCAGCCACATTTACGGGTTTCATTGGCAGTCAATAGCATTGTCGTTTCAAAAGTCAAATTGTTCGCCTCATTATTTCTTCATTCTTCTGCTCTGACAAAGACTTGTTCTGTAACATGCCCGCGGTGTGTCTCCACAGAACGAGCACAGAGTCTTCTGCCAGAGTGCTGTAGGCCCTGAACATGATCCAAATGTTGTCAGTGAGGAAATCTTGTTTGTAAAAAATTAAATGTTTTTAACACAGTTCTTACCTGCAGCTTGAAATAAGACTGTGATAGTCTCATGTGTGTGTCCATGTTCTTCATCTTTAGGGACTGTTTTGATTGACAGGATGTTCAGAGCATTATGGCTGAACCTTTTCTTTTAACCCCAGTTAACCCTCATTTTACCTTCAAGCTGAAGAGCTGAACGCGCTGCACACACTCCCATCTCCTAATGATTTCTGGTGGCTTGAAGGAGATGAGTTCAAACGGGTCACTTCCTGGTTATTCTTTAATCACATGGAGGAACAAGTGACAGAAGGGCCATCACGGATAAATCGAATGTATTTATGCCAAATGACTGCAGACTTCTTTATCTCGATGACCTTGTTGTCAGAAAATTGTATTCAAATATAGATTTGCCGTCTCATAAAGGGCAATAGTCATGTGTTACTCAGTGCTGTCTAAACTGGCCAAAAATCCTGTTCGTTTATTCCTTCTAAAAAAACACCGAAGTTCGAACTATTCGAATATCAGTTTTTGTGCGATATGTCCACTAGAGGGCACAACAATACAACGCAAGACAAACTTGCAAAGATATTTTTTTAAACATAAACATGCCTTTTTAAAACATCAACATACGCTTCCTACACCTTGCAAAATAAACAATTAGTTGATTACAGTAGAACAGCGCTCCGAGCGAGCTGTGACAGGTAGATTTATTTAACATAAACATGTCAAATCAAAATACCTACACCTGTCTGTTACGCTGGGGGTGAGAATCTCTCTCTCTGACCGGGCTGGGATTTGAGTTCTCCCCCACCATTACCACACGTCACACGGTTGTTATATTATTATATGTATTAGCTTGTTTCAGCTAAACTAAAGTTAATGATTAACATATAAAATGACTTTGTGATGCATTCAAAGCTGCTCCGTAACCAAGAGTGCGCGCGAGGACATACGAGAACACGCCAGAGATCGCACGACAGTGCGGATTTTTTTCACATTGAATATAAATTTTAATAAATGAATATCCATTTTTAATACAATTCGGTTATATATTCAAATTTAGAATATTCGTCGACAGCCCTAGTGTTACTTCCTAAGCCAACCATAATTAACATTTTTGACACATTTATGTTTCAGTTCCCTCAGTTTGGATAAACTGTAACAATTCTGAAATGTTTCTACAACTTAGTTGATAAAATCCCAGAAAAAGGTTAAGCCCTCTTTGGCATCTTGACGAGTTGGCTGACCAACAGTCCAGAAACAAAAGATATTCAGTTAACAATAATATGAAATGGAGAAAAGCTGCAGATCCTCACAATAGAGAAGCTAGGACATGGACAATTTCAGCTCCATTTGTAGCCTCGCTCTAATGAAGCCCCTTTTACACCGCCAGTTCAAGGCAGGATCATTACGCCTCTGTTACGTTTCATCTTCTCAGTAGAACGCACGGAGCCGGAATAGTGGGTTGAAGTCGTTCCCCCTCAGAGCCGACATCGGTGGTAGTAACAGAGGCGAAACGGCATAAGTGTAAACACTGGAGCCAGCAGGGCGGAACAGCGCCGTGTGTGTGTGCGTGTGAAGACTGCACACGCGTTTTGCTTCCACGACGCTGGAATGCCATGAAAAAAACACACACTGGAGCGGCTTTACACTGGCATTGCTTGGTCCAAAGTAAGGTGGCAAAAGCAGTATGTTGACGGAGCTTTGTTACAGCGCTGTTGCGGAAGAACTATGTAAAAAGGACCATAGACTCCTTGTCTTTTTGCTTGATAAATCACTTAAACACAATCAAAGAAGTGTTTGTTGACTGACTAATCAATTAGTCAACTAATAGTTTAAGTTCTATATTGTAAAATACATTTGAATGGTTTTCCTGATTTTGTTTTAATTGTTACTATAACATGCTACAACAGTTAGCTATCAGGCTGTATTGTGTGTTTGTGATGGTTGTGTGCAGTGTAAAAGTTGTGTACGTGTGTATGCTGGACTCTGTGTGAGACCGCCTCTTATATAACAGTTGGTGTAGTGCAGTTCTCTAATGAGTATTATATGTAGATTAATATCCATAACATTAAACCACACACACCCTAGAATGTATGGCTTAATGTCATATAGCTTATAGTGCACATGCACACATCACACAGGCAGCCTTTATTGGCATTAATAGCATTAACAGTGAAGACATAAGGACGGCTGTTGTACACGCTACAGAAATAAAATAATTGATTCTTCTGGCTCCAGTCCTGATAAAGAAGGATTGTTTTACATTTGATAATGTTTAACATCTATCCTCACCATTGTCTTCTGTGTGAGTTTGTGTCTGACAACAGATAGTGTGTGTGTGTGTGTGTGTGTGTGTGTGTGTGTGTGTGTGTGTGTGTGTGTGTGTGTGTGTGTGTGTGTGTGTGTGTGTGTGTGTGTGTGTGTGTGTGTGTGTGTGTGTGTGTGTGTGTGTGTGTGTGTGTGTGTGTGTGTGTGTGTGCGTGCGCTACTCATTACACGTCTTTGGAGACTGAGACGGTGTGTCTGTGGTTGTATGTGTGTTTGTGTTGTGTTTGCGTGGGTGTGATCTCATCAGATCCCTGTACAAAGAAGCAGATGGCGGTGATTGTCTTGGCACACACAAAAAAAACAACTCTGAGGAGAACAAAACTATCACATCTCCACACTGCTGGGATAAGCGACTGTGAAATGACTTGCACTCACACACACACACACACAAATCATCCACAATCTAAAGTATACTCAGACAAAAACTCTCAGGCCTCCTGACTCTCAGACGTAACTGTCGAGATAAACACTAAGCCTAACCTCAGCGTGCGGGGAGGCCACGCTGTGCTGGGTAAGCATCAAAGCTGAAGTGCTTGTTTAACGTAATGCTTACCAAAACACTGCACGTTAAATATGACCTGCAAGCAAACATGTAGATTAACTGGCATGTGAATATCTGTCATATTTTTGATGTTGTTGTCATTACTATATATCAAAGTTTATGTAGATCTTGTGTATGGATATTTATGTAAGGGATAATGTATAGTGAGAGGTTGTTATCCACGTCTTTGAACACTGCTGTATCCTGTACTGTGTTCTGTTTAATGTTTACTTCAAGTGCCGTCTTCTTTTTTGTCGTAGCCTTCAGTTTTTGCATCGTTTAACCTTTATCGCTGTTTTCATCTCTTCCTTTCCTCTGCAAACAGACCAACGTCAAATTTACCGGACTTCTTTCGGCGGATTGATATGATTACAGTTAGTCCTCTGAGTTGTGTGATTGGAGTCGCATCCCTAGCAACGGTCTGTTAACAAGAAATAAAAGACCTCGGAATGCCGTAATTCACCATTCAGAACCAAGTATTTAACACAGCCGTGTAATAATATAATATATGGCCTTAAAAACCCTGTTGTCCCAACTCTAGTGTGCATTCTTCTTACACATTTAATCATATAAAAGAAATTCCCCTGTATCGTGTTACCGTCACCTTTTTTATTCTTTGAACTTTATTCTCCAGGGAGCTGCATATGAGAACAACTTTGTTCTCTTCCACTTGTACACAGATCTGCTGCCCCACAGCCTTTGTTGACATTTAGTCTCTTGGAGTTGCTTAAAAGCACCTGAACCGTGTTTGTCAAAGGACCGAAACAGCTTCACACTGCGCTTTCTTTTTGGGGTTTTAAACTTCTGGTCACAAAATACGCATTCAAACACTTAGCCTCAGAACCTGCAGTAACACTCAGTCATCAGTCTGTCACTGCTGGAAGCTTCCTCTGTTTTATTTCTTCTCTTTTTTACGCAAATTGCAACAACTACTGTATTTGTTGATGCCTAATCTCTTGAGGCTTCACAAAGCACTTTATGTGTAACGCAACTTAACTGATGTGTTTTTTTGTAGGCATAGAAATCTGAGCTTTCTGTAGTATTTATGAAAATAGACCCAGTGTTGGTCAGTGAAGTGCCTTCACAGCAGCCTCTTGTATGTGAATGACTGATACACAGTGTAACACAACAATAAACTGCTAATGAGTGGCACTTACTGCTCAACGCAGCGCAGCTATTCACAGGGAAGTACATGAGACAAAATAACAGCAATCTATTTACAAGGAATGAATAAGGATGATGTGTAAAAATGCCCCTTCAATATAAAAAACAGCATCAGAAAATAAAGTCCCTTTTGGAGTGATTACATGTTGAATATCCTGCGTAAACATACACAAACATTTTATTCACAGACATTTGCTGTTTAAAACCTTTACATATGGTTTCAAGTAATTACGACAATTTAATATTTAAAGTCTTAATGATCTGTGTGAATCTTCAGTCGTTTGGACAAGAGGGTGATAAAGTTTCCTGACTTACCAGTGAAGCTGTGAATTCATCCCGAGTTCGTTAAAATCCTCAGCTGCTCTTCGTCCATAGGAGTCTATCAGAAATGGGTCATTCTTCGTTTCTAATCAATAAATTATGCGGTTGAGATTTCGGGCTCTCCTTGGTATTCTTGTAATTTTCTGTGTATGCAAATGGCCTGTTATTCCATGTGACCACTGATTTATATATTATTGATTTCCCACTACATAATGAGCTCATTAGGTAAGTAGGGCAGCTGCTGACTGTTGAAGTTTGACCTACAATGGTTAACAAAGTGCAACGGATTCCTGAGGTCATTTGGTGTGTTGTAGGTGGTTGGTGTAATGTGTTTAATGCTGAAACAATAATTTGACATCTAATTTAAAGTCCTAAAGTCCTTACTATTTATAGTAACCTATTTATAGTAACTTACAACTAACACATTTTCATAGTGAGTTTCTTTTCTTCGAAAGCATCCTCGGTCATCCTCACAGCCACTTGAACAAGTCTGCCCGGAATCTGGGCGTCATAATTGACGACCAGCTTAACCTTTAAGGTTCCCGTGGCCTCGATTGCGCGGCCATGACGATTTGCCCTGTACGACATCAGGAAGATCCAACCCCATCTCTCAGAGCATGCAACGCAACTGCTGGCTCTACAGGCTCTCGTGATATCACGCATTGACTACTACAACTCCCTACTGGCAGGCACCTGGTACTCCCATCACAAAAGGGCCCGAAGTCACTAGCTAGATTCTTACTGGTCAGGGTTCAGTATCTGGCTCAAGGACACTTAAGTAGTATGTTCACTGTCTTTGTTTTTGTTGTTTTTCTCTCATTAAACACCCTCTGTCTGTCCGTCTGTCTGTCTGTTCTGTGTTTGCAGGTCTTCCATTACTACGCACCGGTTTTAGACCTGGTCCAGTTGGTTAATCTATCGGACCTGCCAAGCTTCCTGATGTCCAACACCCAGTTTGAACTGTATCCTCATTTGTGTGGGTTTCTTGGGAACAAATATTAAACACAATTTATTTATTTTTTTATCCACACATACAGGTTTTAATACTCTATTGATTCCACAGATGTTATATAATGCAGTTTCGACACCTTGCCTTCTCAACACTGTTTTGCTCCTTTATAAACAACACACAGGAGCCTTTCTGGGAAGTCAATGAAAGCTAAACTTCTGTTGGATCAGCTGAGGTCACTGCGCGGAAAGGTACCAGCCTCTGATCTCTTCCCTTATATATGCAAATCTTAGGGGGGAAAACAGTCAGTAGAACTTTGTTTCCCATTAAGTAAAAAAGTACATTTATTCCATTTAGACTTATAAAGGGAATTGGTTTACTTTACTCTCCACAAGAACTATACTAATCCATGTTATTCAAGTATGGTTATATGCGTATCACACGCGTGCAGGGCAATCAAGGAAAAGAAGACAAGCCTGCACTTACTGCTACAAAAATGAAGACCATTGTGCCAAAACGTTGTAGCAGTAAGTGTGCAGGCTTGTCTTCTTTTTCTTGCTACTGTGTATGTTTATCCTTATATACTGTGTGTCTGTCTGAAGGTTGGAGCGTTGTTCAGCTTGTCCTGTATAATCACCCCCGTCGCCCAGCCTGCAGCCAGCGTGCTCAGCTCCCAGCGCTGGAGAGAGTCTATAGCCAGGAGACCAAAGTCCTTACCTGGTAAGACTGTTTTCTCTTTTAATGTAAAGTCCTTTCTTTTTTTATGGATGACCATTATGCAACAGCAGAGAGGAGCTGTGTCAATTTTGTGGGTTTAAAGTTGGTAATTAGGACTTGAATGATACAGATAATAAAGCCTTACTTTTGGGAAACGGATTGGAGGTGGAACTCGATCCATTGGTCTCTGAGTATGATTAGAAATGTATGAATAAAATAATCACAATATAAAATGTAAAATTAATAAAACAAGTCGATTTAATTAAGCAAGTTTGTAAAATATGAAAAGCTAAAGTTCCTAGCTGTCACTCTGAGTGTAATCCATTTTCTTCTGCCTGCTCCCTGCAGTCCCTGATGTGGAGGTGAAAGGTGAGAGCGCTCACTACTTCCTGTTAGTCCAGGGCTCTGATGACGGCGACTGTGGATCCTGCAGGGTCAGGATGTTGCACTCAGACAGCCAAATCAATGGAGCGGCTGCCATGGCAACTGTCTCCGGGTTGCTGAGAGAGAAGTCTCTGTCATCATCAGGTATATTATGTTTTCATGTTCATACCGGAGTGTGTGTGTTTGTGTATGTGCGTCACGGCCACTGCTGAGTGCTCCAGCGTCGCTATACTTTGCTAAACCCTTAGGTCGCAGAACCTCAGACCTTATAATCTGTTTGAGGGACAGAAAGAGACAGACAAAAAACTTTTAAAAAATGGATCATGTCTTTTCCTGATGTTATGCTGCAGGGTTTTTATGCCTCCACGTTTGTGACAGCCTTTCCCGAGGCATTATGTCTGTCCGTCCTTCTCTCCTCGTGTACTTGTGAAAGTAAAATTTCAGGAACGCCTGGAGGTAAAATCTTTGAAATTTGCACAAAAGTCCACATGAATGTTACCTCATGTCTGTCCCTCTCTAGTAAACCTCATATCAAAGAAAAGTCTGGAAGGCATTTCAGGCCTTTTTTTAAGCGTCTGAGAGAACAAAATCATCAGCCATTAATTATTGCACAATCGTCCCTCAGCCTTCTCCTCCTGTACCTTTTTGAATTTGGTTGTTGTGCAGAGAGTTTCTTTTTTAAAACCTGTATTGGTTTATTTTCCTCTAATTTGCCATCATTAGCCAATTAGCAGCTTGGGCTTGCAGTATATCCATAAACATACAGACATCTATTTCTGGATAAGACTTAAAAACAACGTGATTCTCTTAGAAGAAAGAGTAGAATAAGAAATTTTGATGCTCAGGATTTTAAAAGTACCTTAATTGTCTCCATGAGCTGCGTGTCACAGCCGCTGCTTCAGCTCTCCTGCTGATCCAAACTACGATAACACCAGCATGCTTCTGACCCGTTCACCTCACAACAGTATCTTTGTCTCTCACTCCACCCCTCCTGTGGAGAAGCGCTTCACAGTCTGTGCTCTAATAAACAATTAACGAGCACTCATTTAATAACATTTGGAGGTTTGGGAACATGTAGCAGCCCTTCAAGTGCCGCTTTGCTTTTAAAGCAGCTCCTCGGCGTGATTGAAGTAGAAGCTCTTCTAGCTTCGGTTACACACATTGAAGGGTTGTCATTTCTCATCAGACGCAAACAGGGCTTCATCTCTTTGTTTTTTGCCGTTTTTTCCTGCGACTTCAACACTTCCCCTTCGTTTGTCTCCTCTTTCGCAGCACTGGAGAGTTGTGACTGTTCTGTTCAAGGTTTCCTCATCTTTGGGGGAAAATCAATGAGAGAAGAAAAGAGTGAGAAAGGGTATTCAAGGGACAGACTGACTGACAGAGAGAGATGAGAGGAGGAAGGTGTAAATGTATAGGTGGGCAGGGTGAGAACTGGATGGATGATTGATCAGAAAACCTTGGCTGGTAATGGCTGACTAGAAGAACAAACATGTTTGTTTCGCTCCCTGAAACTAAATCGTCCTCCCCTATGAAAGTCCTTCATTGTTCTTGGGCTTTATATGATATTCAGGAGACCGACTGTGGTGTTTCCTCCTGAGAGTTCCTGCTCTTGTTAACATTTTATTCAACCTTCAGGAGACATTTCTGAAATACCTTTTAAATGCACAGCCAGCCTGTGAGCGGTGCCCTAACAGCTGCACTGACACAGCATGAACACAGAACAGTTTTCAACACAAGTGAAAGTGTTAAAACGCTCACCTGAGGGTTTTTGCACCTGAACAAAAGCATAAAATATCAATATACCTTTGTGTGCAACGCTAGCATAAGGTTGTCTATATTGCCAGAACAAAATGTTTGCTGTATTTTAATAACAGCTATTTCAGGTTAATCTTTCGGTTAGAGTTTATTAATCAAGTGCTTTTCAATATTTTTCGCTTATGACACCTTAAAGATTAATATTTTTCTCACTTTAATACTTTGTTTTGGACCTGAAAAGGGTAAAAGCATCACTTTGATACAAGTAACAACAGAATCGAAGCAGAAGGGGCAGAGAAATCCTGACTTTTAGTTGCTATTGTGGGTCAATCTCAAAAATACTGCCTCCTTCAGCCCTCCTAATGCAACATAACAGTGTCTTTCTTTAGACGTGTCTGTTAGATCCCCACAACCAATCATTCTCTCTTTTTTTCATTCACTACTTTCTGTCTCTTTGAAAAGGAGGAGCTGCTGGCAGCATCCTCTGCCCCCTGCCTTGTCTCCAAGGAGACAGCCTGCTGAGGAGAGAGCGGAAGGTGACCCAGGTCCAGACACTCGTACTCAAAGAATATCTCAGTAAGTACGGCATTTAGAGAGCTGCTGAAATAGAAAGACGAACACAGTTCTCGGAAGAGAAAAGATGGTGGTGAACTTTGTGTAGACCCTGCAGAAGACGGTTACACGCTGTTGTAGTAAAACAGGTTTTGTCCCCATATTAGTTGTTTTTTAGAGAAACAGTGTACCCACAATAATAACCAAGAACAGGCGTCAGAACAGCATCTTGAGCTCCCTCAGATTATGTCAGGTATGTGTCCAAAGCAGGAGCATCAGTAGTTGGACATTGTTGGATGATTTAAAAGTCAAAGATTTTTTTGTTGATTTAAAGAAACATTCACATAAACATAAACTCAGAGTGCACTGCACAATGTTTAGCCAAACGTTTAATAGTCTGATCAGGATAATTTGAAAAGGATGTGTTGGTCTAATGTCATTGACACCCACACTGACCCTGAAGATGGCTGCTGGCTCACATCCTTCTTTAATTAGTCTTTTTCACCATCTTCATGTTGCCCAGACTGACACAGCCACTCTGACCTCATGTCAAGTCTTCAAGTCTTCATGGTTCTGGGGACCAAGAAACTGTAACATTTGCAAAGCCAAGAAAAGGAGAACTTATTATTTCATTTGGTTAATGGCTCATCTCTTAAGAAACATGAAATAAGAATGTTTGCATTATTATGACCTATCTATCTAATTAAGGATACGTTTAATACAGGATTGTTGTTTAGTCAATTTATACAAACTGTTGCAGCTATTATGATAATTCATTCTTTATTTTGGTTCAAACAAAAATGCCAAATATTTGCTGCTTCCATCTTGTTAAAGTAATAATCTCGAAGATGTTCATTGAAATAAATGTCTGTTAAGTCACTATCGCCAAATGAGGTAACACAATGGTGATTGAGCCTATGGCCCACTGATGAAAGCCTTAGCATTTGCAGAATTACAGACTGGGTGTCTGGTGCAACTTTTGCGGAAAAAATCACAAGTGGCGCCCAGTTAGTGACACGTTTTCCATCACCCAGCAGTGGTTGGTCTGCCAGAGAGGGTAGGTGGAGCTAAGCGGCTGCTTTTTCCGGTCTCTGCAAGTGTTGCGAGTAAACAGTAATCTACTATGGCTGAACAAACAAAGAAAAGATCGATGACTACAGATACAACTTCAACAATAAGTGAAAATCCAAAGAAAAAGAAACAAATTCGACACTCAGATGAAGGCAAACAGTCTAAAAAGGAAAGAGACCGTCAGCGAGGAAAATCAAGAGTTGCAACCGGAGCCAACCGTGGACGTCACACATGCAACACTGTCTGGTTATCTGGGAAATGTGCTCCCACAATTACCGTTTATCACCAGAGGTGCTGCCAAAGAGAACGAAACTGAGATTTTTGAGATTATAACTTTAAATTTAAAGATTTGCTGCTTTCCTCTGTTATATATAACAACAAGATTATCGGTAAATTCTGGTTAAGAAATGCTGGTTGGATGAAAAAAGTAGTAAAATCAGACCAACAATGTGCTTTTATACTTTAGTCACTGGCTATATGGCATTTATTCACCTGCTGGTAGAGAAAAATGTCCTCAGTGTTTATTCAGAATACAAATGCTTTTGAGATCAATTGTCAGTCTTTAAGATGAGTAATTACACCTGAGAAAACAAAAACAAATGGATGAAAGAGAAGTATCCTCTGTCGTGGGGCCACTCTGAGATTCTTGAACTGTCATCTGTTACTCTCAGCTCTCTCCAGCCCTCTGCACAGGCTGCTGCACAGTGAGACTGTTGAAATATCATTATTTTACAGACGCACATAAAGTCCCCTTGGCAAGCAAAGATAGCGAAACAGCAGTGGAGTGCAGCCAGATTAAAGGAAGCGGAGTGAAATTCTTCAGACTTGAGGAAAACTAATATGGCTGTTTCTTTGAAAGCCGAGAGCAGAATGAAGAGTCCCGAAAAGACCACAGACCTTAATGAATTCATCGCAGGATATTCTGACTCTGCATTTATCTGGGAAAAGTTAGAAGTACTGTTGGAAGTCTTAAAGATTGTGTGGAATGTGTGTGTAGTATGCAAGAAAGTATGTGAGTTTATGCATGTGTGTGTACTCAGGACTTCTTTATCATTTTTTTCACTCTCAATTGCTCCCTGAACTTTTTCTGATGTAGCTTGAAACATTTTTAAAATGCCCTTTCACACCTAGCAAAAAGCAAAAGTGCAGATATTTGACTGATATAATAAGGGTCTACTCTGTACTTTCTCAGCTAATAATTCAAAGTGTCACCTTTCAGGGGGCAGCACTATAAAAATGTTAAACATGCTAAAGTAATAGGGACATTAAGTCCTAAAATAATTACATTTGACAGGTACATAAGCTACATAACTTAGGGAGAAAAAAATCTTTCATTTTCATCTTTGCCATTATGATTTTTTCTTAAAAGTACAACTGCTTCCTTAAAGTCTTTGTCACCCAGTGGGGCCACACCAGAGAGGAGCACTATCTCCTTTAAATAATGCACGACAAAACCAGAACTAACCAGAACTAAAAAAGTTGCACTCTCTCGCTCACTGTGCAGAACAAGTCCACAAGAACACTGCGGGAGAGGAGAGAAGTGCATTGTTTCTTTCTTTGCCATTCTTGTGCGACTAGCTTGCTAATTTAAGCTTCTCATGTGTAGAAGTGCAGAGGCAGGCTGTAGACAGATAGCGTGACAGGTAGGTAGGACATCCAAACATATTACTTTGTCCGAATGAATTGGTTGGACGGACTTATCACAGGTCTGTAACAGCCACATTTACCAGACTTTTTTTCTTTTGTTAGATTATATGATTTTTGTCCGGATGTTCAGACAATTACTACAAATGTAATAAAAATTGCCTGTTGAATAAATTGGCTAGTTTAAAGTCAAAAGAACACAGAAGCTAAAATCCTGTAGCACACAGTTCACACAGGAGCGAAAAACTAAACCTGAGATGTTGGAATAAAAACCAGCCTCTGTTTGTGTGTTTGTGTGCAGGACAGAAAGAAGAAGCATCCGCCTCAACCTCGATACCTGTCAATGACTTGAAGGAGATTCTGAATCTTGCCAGGGAACAATATCTGAAGATGATTGACTCCAAGCTGCCTTCTGTTGCCACCTGTCTGACAGACGAGCAGGAGAGCACTGCGACCAGCAACTCAGGTACGGACAGTATTTTGACATATATTCAAATTTTATTTTTCTTAGTTCTGATCAATGTTTGAAATCGTTAAAGTGAGGTTTGATTTCAGTCTTCGTTAGAGTTAAAACATTATTAACATTGTGTGATTACGGTTTATTTGCTCAGGCTATAAACTTTCAAGAGGGTAATGTTTATGGCCTGTAATTGATCTGCCAATTTAAAGATATACAACATGAATGTAATGGTGAGCTAAAGAAATCTCACAGAACAACCTTCATCAAGGAAACTGATGTCTGTTCCCCTGGTTACCACATTGCATGTTTATACCTGTGCATTGTTACGCAGTAGTGCTTCAGTATTCTGTTGCTGCACACTTACAGGATCATAGCACAGTTTTAGGAACACTAGAAAACAATGCCAGCTAATAATATGTTAATAGATTTGAAGAAATAAATCGAGTCCCAGCCTGCAGCTAGAGCTAAATGTGCACAGTGAGGGTGGCAATGTTTTAGAAATGAAGCTGTGGGGCTAAAAGACCTACACGTCGAGCAGTTTTTATGCCATAAGTGCTGCGACATTACTTGCCAATTGTTTTGTTCTACACAACAATGTCTGACATAATGTTTATTGAGTAATTATATGAAAATAGATAGGGAGAAACAGCACTTTAATCAGTTAAAGTACTTGTTTTATTCTCTCTTATCGTCGTGTGATGTCCTCCTGATTTCATGTTCTGGACCATTTACATATTCAGCTCTCCAGGACATCACATAAAGGATGTATCTGAATATTTTCAGAGGTGAGACAGATGAGTGTAAACATGCAGAGACACGCAGACTAAGGTTTTTGCATTATCCGTGCCCACCCTCTGATGTGGAGATGTCATTTACATCAATAAACAGCTCCTGCGATCCATTAGTCTGTGTATCTGCAGCGCCTAAAGGTGTGAATGACTTTGTGTGGGCTGTCAAACCGCTGGCGGAGTGATTCACTCTCTTCATGTAACACACTTATAACCTCGGGCCATCACTGTGAAACTCTCTGAAACTCCTTCCTCACGTCAGCAAACCTGCTGCGTACAGTTTGATCACATCCTGTCCTGTTGTTAGAAAACATACAGTCTGTCTGTTCAAACACAGGAAAAGTGCAGAGTGGTGATATTATAGATACTATAGGGATGTAATCGGTTCAGGTCTGCCAGGAGTTCAGTGTGTTGACCTGGCTCAGGTGCCAACCGCTCACACAGTACATCGTGCTCGTGTTTCCTAATGTTTGCCTTTGTACTAGTTTCGTCACTGCACATACTATCTAGTATTTAATGCCACTTAGAGCTGCAACGATTAGTCGATTAACAGTTTAGTCCTTCGATTATTTGAACAATTTATACATCGTTTTAGTCACTTTTTTTCAATCTCAGAACCCATCAGCTATCATCTGACAACGATACAGCCTCTGGGGACTACGGCGAACACGTTGGGCATGTCTGGTTTAGCCAGCAGTTAGCGAAAAACAACTTCCAGCCAGGACGCTGCATTGTTTACAGTATTAGTAGTAGTAGTAGTAGTAGCAGTAGTTAAGAACTTGAGAAGTGACAGTGTATTCAGATCAAAAGTGAAGCATAACATCCCCCGTTCATCTGTTTCTAGTCTGTGAGTCTCAGTTTCACTGTCAATAGTAAGTTACACAGAGGCTGCATTCTGGCTAACTACAGCGGTATGAACCCGAGAAAGAATCTTGTGATTTACTTCAACTAACGGGTCTGAAGTTTGCTGAAATTTCAACATCAGGATGCAGATTAGTAAAAAGTAAAAATGGAGCTTTGTCAGGTCTGTCCTCAAGAGGAGAAGAAAACTTTTAAAATGCTCGTTTGTTGAACGGAGGTCGGATCGGTCATTTCTGATGCATTCGAGGAAGTCGAGAAATCTGAACGCTGAACGGCTTTTGTGACACAGCATCAAGGGAATTTGTCTCAAGTTGAATTTTGGATCTAGAGCAGATTGTTAGCTGTTAGCATGCAGATGGTAAATCATTGTCAGATGACTCTGATGGAGCCGGGATGTCATTACGTCTGATTACGTTCCTCCTGCTTTTGCTCTCCACACGGACTGTTTTTCCTGCGTACACCGCAGCCTGCTGATATTTGATTGATCAATACTTCCCGTACAAAAAATCCACACGTTCTACATTTTTATGTAGAATCTGTAAACAGAGATTCCTTTTTTTAAACTTCCTGGCACCACCTTCTTAAAAGTCACGTCTCACTGATTTTCTTCCATTTTATTAAAAGGAACAGTCTTTTTTTTTCGGACTGCTGGTTAAACAAGAGAAACTATTTGAAGACGTCAGATTTTTTTTAGATGCTATATACTAAATTATGAATCAATTAAACCAAAAGTAATAGTTAGATTTATCGATAATTAAAGTCATTGTTAGTCACAGCTCATATGCCTCCTCAGTGTTAAACTTTTGTTTCCTTCAAGACAGCTGTGAGCTCTAGCTTATGGATTTAGCTGCAGTATTATACAGAACATCTGAGGCTTGGAGTTTTCAAGCACGCCCATATCAGACAGCTTTATACACTATTAAGTATCTTTCTTTCTTTTCAGACTTGAAGGCTTATTTAGAAGTAAACAGATTTTCGAGGATGGTGTACTTTTGTGTGCATAGATGCTCCATAATCTGTAGAACTTGTGACTACAGTTTTGATGCAAATCAACCTATTAAATACAAATGTTCAGACACTGTTATAGTCATACTTGAAATCACTGCCTCGCAGAGCAGACACATGTTTAATATGAGATGCGTATTGAGAGATGGTGATGCTTGAATACAGTGGAAATGCTCATTCTGTACCAGATATTTAGCTTGGTTGTTTTGTCATTGTAGGTTTCCCGACAGTTTCTGACCTGCAGGCTGACTGGCCTGAGAGGAGCGTCCTCCACAACATAGAGAACCTGCAGAGGAGACGCCAGAAGAGGAGGTAAAGGAGTTTTTAATAGACATACGACAACTCTGTGTTCCTGACTGTTTGATCTACAGTGTGTGTGTGTGTGTTTGTGTGTCTCAGATTGGGTCTGTTGGGTCCAGGCTCCACTGACAGTCTGCTCGGCCCTAAAGACGGTCAAAAGGCCTCGGTGGCTTTACTGGACGCCAAAGAACTTCTGAAACACTTCACCTCTGACGGTCTGCCCTCCGGAGAGCTGCATCCTCTGCCTATCAACAGAGGGTAGGCCCAGTCATCTTCAATGCTAAGAAGCATCTTCACATAAACTTCCAAAGGATTACCAGCATGAGTGTCAGACACAAAGATGATGAAGACAAACGACTATAAAAACAGAGAATCACACAAACTTTACTGACAGATAAAAAGTATCGGTGTTGTTTCAGGACGGTTCTGATGGACAAACCGTTAATAAGGCCATAATGAGGATTTAATTACGCTCATTAGCCTGCCACGGGGAGCTTACAACCTTCCTCGAAAAATTATGGAGTTCAGATGAAAAAAACATCCAGGGGCAGAGCTGTCATCAATTAGTGCTAATAATTCTGTCAGGCTGACCTGAGTGTGTGTTTAATGAGTGTGATTTGTATTTGTGTGTTAATTTGGAGACAGTTGCATTGATTTCCTCTGACTTACTGTTTACTTCTCCCCTCTCTCTCTCTCTCTCTCTCTCTCTCTCTCTCTCCTTGTCCAGTAATAATGTGTTTCAGTTGTCTCCAGACCTTTCTCCCGGGAGAGTCAGCCTGATGCCCTTTAACAAAGCCTCAGCCTCACATTACCATGGCATAGAGTAAGAATCTGCTCGCAATGCAGCCACTATTCAGTAACTTGTATTTCACTGTATATATACTCTATAATAAGAGGTAAGAGCTCAGACAGTAACCACCCCCATCAGTCCCCATTATCTCTTTTATTTCTCATCTATTTATTAAGGTTCTGCCTGGACAACCAGCGGTCCCTGGACCGGGATCAGGCCTTTGTGAAACTTCAGTCCCGTCTGATTCGGTACGAGACCCAAACCACCTGCTCCAAAGAGCCCTGCGCCCTCCCCTTTGCCCTCAGCCCCGCCCCCTCCCCTGCTGTGATATCAGAACCAGGAAGTGTTCCTGACGGAGAGACTCTGCAAAACGCTGACGTGGCACGACTCAAGCGCAGGTCGTGGGACACGGACGTTATCGGAGGGTATCCTCGCAAGAGGTAGGAGAGCGTGTGCGTATGAATGGGTGGATTCATTGATGAGTGGACGACTGAATGATCTTTGGGTTGTAGTATGTGTAGCATGTCCATGTTTATGACTCTGTGTTTGATCCAGGCTGGTGAAGTCAGAGAGCAGCGACTCCCTCTGCTCTCAGAGCAGCGGCAGCAGTGGGACACACCCAGCCGTTCGGTCTTTACGACAACAGCCGAGCAGATCTCAGTCCACCTCCTCCACCATCAGCCCCTCTTCTACGTCAGCAGCAAGACGGACGTCCTCAGGTAAAGTAACATCACTCAACCTAAAAGTAAAGTGGATTACTAATCCCGCTTTACAGCCTGTACTTCCTTCTGAGTCATGTCATCAGTGCTTACTATAAATGATAAGACTCTCTTATTGTCAGATCTACTTCCTCTTTGTGCATGAATCCAACATGTTTTAATGTGTGTGTGTGGAGGTGCTAATAACACACCTGATGTGGAAAAATTGAACCCAAAATGTATTCATTAGCTGCTTTCACAACATATTAATATCACCATATACATAATGAAATACTGTATGTTATGGTTTATTTTAGAGGCCTTCAATCTGAACTGAAGTGTGATTCCAAGTTTCCAATCAGGTTATCCAATTATCACCTCCAAGCCTCTTATATTAGAGAGGACTTGCAAATTATCTTTTTCTTTTATTCAGTGCACGCTCACTGCCATTGTTGTTCATCATTTGCAGAAAATTGAATTTATTCTTCTGACACTGGAATTTATCATTATTTTTTAAATCTTTCAAACGAAAATACTTCAAACTACAAATAAATGAATTCTGACTATTTTACCATCTGTTAATCTCCACTCAGACATATGCTACAGATTTGTGCTGCCATGACAGAAGGCCTTATTGTTCATTTTCCCAACACTGCTCTGCAGGTTTGGCGACTCTTTCTTCGGGCGACAAACCTAAACCTCAACAACAGAAGACACTTCCAGTACAAGCAGAGGACAAAACCTCCAAAGAGTCACGCTCCCAGAAACACAACAGGGTGAGTGTTAAGCGAGGGAAAGAATGTTCCCAACACACAATGATTAGTTGTTTTGGGAGCACTGCCACTAGATCACTAAATGTCAAATAAATACAACTTTGCCTTCATGTCCGGGAGTTACAGTTTAAGTGAGTCAGAGTTTCTTTTTCGGCAGCTCTTTGGAAGCCGACCTTGACCATGAAGGTGTAATGTTGCACTCGTTGGTGATTTATGTTAAACACTGTGTTTATGGAAAAATAACTTTTCGTTGCTGGCCAGGTTAACCTGTGAAAACTAGGGTTAATTACACCTTGTAACCTTATTTCGTAGCTCTGGTTATTGATACTGCCAGTTATGATTAGGAATGTGCAGAAGTTATTTTTTCAAGCTTCAAATATGGTGACCAAAATGTTCATGTAAAAAGATGTTACAATGATAATCAATCAAAGATAAGACCCCACATTTTGCTTCTGGCAAATTCATACCTGCAAAACTGAAAACTGAATCATATACTGCAAATTTAATATAAAATGTTACCCAATAAAACAGCATCAGCAAGGTGAGGAGGAGCTTGAAATGCACATTCATCAGGCAGCAAGTTTCCTTCTTTGTCAATCGTGTGAAATTCACGCTCTCTCTCTCTCACAGCGTTCCAGTGTGCTTACAGGCTAATGTTAGCATCGTTTAAGTAGGTAGGGCTAAACCAAAAACGGAGCATCAGTTTGTTTCACCATTGTATGAAATATAACTCAATTTGAAAGTTTGTAGCCATGCCTAAGCCTAAGTAATTAAAATGTTATCACAACTGATAGAAGCTGTAATATGTGCTTGTTTAGCAATGAAAAGACAAACTGTTTGCGTGTAGAAAGTTTGTGCAAAGTTAGGGAATCAGACACAGTTGCAGACAGACATTCATTCTTCTATAGATGAGAGTTCAGCAGCTGCTCCAGCAAAGATTAATGTTTAATGTTTAGCATGTAATTGCATCGAATGTGTGGGCTGCATTGTAATGTTGTGGAAGATCCACTTGAAGAACCATTACCAGACCGCCTGCTGGCTGCCTCCACAGGCGCACACGTACACGCGTTCTCATCTGTGACGTATTTGTACAGTTTGTGTAAAGAGAAAATCATATTTGGACACATGCAACACACACACACACACACACTCCTGCACACAATCTGCATCCCGACCTTGACTTGTTCTGGTTTGTGATCACTATGCAAACAGGCCCATCATCCCAGTATACCCGACATAGGAGAGAACAGTTGGTCCTGTTCAGAAATAATGATAGCAGTTTATTCGGGACAGAGATTAAAAGCAGCCTCTCTGCTCCTCGTGAGACTCAATGGCACCGATGATTCCTCACAATAATTTATGGTGTTTCCTCAGAACAGTCACAGTGACAAGATTAAAAGCAGATCTAGTCATTTCAGGAACGTGTTCTCCCTCTCTGTGCTCGCAGTAAAATATTTGTGTGTTTGCGAGCTCACGCTGTGAACGTAAAGGCAACTCTGTGCAAGGACGTTCAACAAAGTCAAGACGCTTCAACATCCCTTTCTTTCAAATATGGAGCTAAAATTAGTTTCTCTGAACAGGGTTAGAGTCAGGCAGTGTGGGAATAAACACAACTAGATTTGTGCTGCCGTGAAATGTGTGTGCGTGTCTCTTTTGTGTCCTCAGATGCTGCTGGAGGTTGTAGCTAAAGCCCTCAAACACCACGGGATCACTGGCGAGCATGAGCGCTTTGAGGCCTGCAGCAAAAGGCTGTTTGATATCTCCAAATTCTATCTCAAGGTGAGTCTTTTTTACTGCCCACTCACAGTGAGCGCCGTCCTCTCTCTGACAGTTCCTTTATTTTAGAGCTTCTGTACATCCAAGACTACGATTGTGACCATATGTTGTGTGTCGTTATGGATCCTCGCAACAAATCAGCACGATAACAGGAACAGCTTGAAGTCATAATTTGTCTTTTTTGTTGTGTTTTGGCCACATTTAATCTGTTTTCTTTTGTGCCTGCCTGTAAATTGTGATCAGGTGTTTCGTTTGATAGAATATAAACAGCGAGGGGAAACTGCCGAACATGCCAGAAGTGGAGAAGAAGTACTCAAAGCCTTTATTCAATCAATAGAAATATAGCAAAAAGTACTGTTACTCAGGGGTTCTCAAACTTTTTGGGGCCAGGGACCCCTTACAGTGGAGAACATTTTCCCTAATACGATTAAGATTTGATACAACTTATCAGCCTAAATACTTCAGACCTGTTTCATAGTGATAAACAGAAAAACATTTGAATCATGTTAACACCACTTACAGACTTTAAAACAGAAGCTCATTTTATTCAAACTGCTTGTGGACTCAACTTGACTGCATTTATACTTTTTAAGTAATTGAAGCTTTCAGAAAATGAACAGGAGTAAGACAGCCGCAGGAGCGGTTCGTTGCGACCTGAGTGAGTTGAGTGATTCACGACAGATTGACTTGATGTGTCACAATCATGTCAGTTTCTATTGGTCCACAGCTAACGTGGGCGGGAGTAATGGACACAATATGCTTGTTTCATTGGAGCAAATTGTCCTCATCTGTAGACGTGCAGTTTTTAATGATGCAGCACAATTTTATAATTTATTATAAATGTATTATAATTATTTTGCGGACCCCCAGGCTATGATTTGCGGACTCCCAGGGGTCCTAGGACTCCACTTTGAGAACCAATGCTGTTACTAACTTAAAAGTACATACTTCAGCAAAAGTACATGTCAGCAAAATGTAGTCAAAATGTCACAAATATAAGTACTTTTTATGCAGATTGGACACTGTGTGTTATTATTAGGGGTGGGAATTGCAAGGTAACTCACGATACGCGATATGGGGCCATAGATAACGATAATATCACGATACACGATGAAGGTAAACTGCAGGATTAATTTGGTGTCAGATTCACAGAATTTGACGCAAACTGAGATCAAACAATGTTTTCTTTGGCACCAACAACCATGCCACATTCAAAGTCACTTAAATCTACTTTCTTCATCTTGACCATGTCTACCTGCCTAACTGCATTGAGTTGCACCTTAGGTTTACGGACAAAAATGCACCTCAGAGTTTAGTTGGTTTTTTTTTCTTTACAAGACCGTACAGTGAGAGGAGGCACAATTTCTTTGTAGTTGTTTTTGCTTGCTTGCTAACTGCACCAATCCTCAAGAAAAACACAAACATTAATCAAAGGACAAGGGACTACTTAGGCCTGCATATAATTTACTCCTGTGGTGCATCAGTGGCCGGTTTATTTCAAGTGTTTTATGTAACTGACTGCTGAAAAGAAAAATCCTTAACAGTTTAAACCTGCTGCTGTTTTGTAATTAAATGTTAATATGAAAAACTATCTAGAAACTGTAGCTGTCACATAACTGCAGCGGAGTATGACACACAATTTTTCCCTGTTAAAAGTTTGTGCAGAAGAGGGACTATGTCGCTGAAAATTATATGACTCAGATTATACTATAAGGACCGTACTTTAGTAAAAGAGATTGTTAATTTCTACCACCGAAGCTTTCAATTTACCAGTTGATCAATGGTTGACCAACCTATGGTCATGACGGGTCGGGTAGTGACCGAAAGAATTCCTTCGGAGGGTGTCTGGGCTCAGCCTTAGAGGTAGGGTAAGGAGCTCGGTAATCCGGGGGGAACTCAGAGTAGAGCTGCTCCTCCTTCGCATCGAAAGGAGCCAGTTGAGGTGGTTCAGGCATCTGATTATGATGCCTCCTGGGCACCTCTCTTTGGAGGTTTTCCGGGCACGTCCAACTGGGAGGAGACCCCGGGGTCAACCCAGAGCTCGCTGGAGGGATTATATATCCTGTCTGGCCTGGGAACGCCTCGGAATCCCCCAGGAGGAGCTGGAAAACGGGAGAGGGATGCCTGGGTCACCTTGTTTAGTCTGCTGCCACCGCAACCCGGCCCCGGATAAGTGGAAGAAAATGGATGAATTTCTAGCACTGTTTGCTAGTATTGCTTATTTGCTGACTGACTACAGCTTCTTATTTACAGTACACTTCAGTTTCTCTCTAATCTGTTCTACCTGAATTATTTTCACCAGTATATATGCGTAAGGCTGTGACCTTAAACATTAATGTGAAAGTACCTCAGTGTGTCAGTGTGAGTGATCCTCCTCCTCTGCTGCTTGTTCCCAGGACCTGAAGACGTCTCGGGGTCTGCAGGACGAGATGAAGAAGGCGGCCAGCAGCAACGTTAAACAGGTAACAACACCAGACACCAACAGTTCTCTTCTTAGTTTTACTTATTCCGTACCTGAACATCCTGAAGGTTGTTTTTTCTTCTTGTAGGTCATTGACTGGGTGTTGGAGAAGACATCAAAGAAGTAGAGACGGACTTGAAGAACAGATGAAAAAAAACTCTCTTTTGATGTGATTGTTTCACCTTTAAAAACTTCCACATTTATAAGAGGGTTTCCTTTTAAGCAGATTAGTTTTAAATTGTTATATAAGGCCCGTTTTAATGAATTTAATCCTTTTATTTAATTTTATTTCTTTCACTAAGGTGATCCAATGGCAACATATCATCTATTTTTTTTATTTGTCCTTGCTCACATCTCCAGAGCTGTCAAACCAAGAAACACACAAACACGCTGAGATAGAGTCGACGTGTTGCACTCCGCTCTGACTGCAGGTACGCAGAGAGCACGAGGGCCTCCATGTTCATCAGGTTACAGCTGTCTTCTTGTTCGTTTTGTTCTTAATACAAATGATTGTACATATTTTATCTTTGTGTTTCACATTTTACAATAAAGTGTTTTTGAACCTTTATTTTGTACACAGTGTAACTTCCTGATGACAAAGTGAGCTGGTGGGAGTGTGTGTGTGCGATAAAAGATATGACAGAATATGCGCAGTGTGTTCTGTCTATAAGATATATGTGTTACATTATCATATCTGACAGCTTACAGCTCAGTCTGGATGGTAGCTGTTATTGAGACAGTGAAAACAGAGCTGCGAGCGGTGCAGCACATTATGCGGCGCTGATTATCACTGACGGTCACATTCGTTGTGTTTGTCGTCAGAACAGATCAGGAGCTGATGAGAGACAACTGTCGCAGCCAGGAGGAGCTGGCCACAGGTTTCTGGCAGAAAACGTCCTCCACGATGCCAAGGCAACATCAAACAATCGACTTCACTGTGAAGTTAAACTTAACAACAAAAAGTTTCTGCTTCACAGCAGTGGATGGTTTTATTCTGACTTGGCATTGTGTTGACTGGATAAACAGGATGACTAAGCATGGACACTTTTATTGTTACTGTGCATGAGGAGCAGATTTCTGCTTAGTAAACATTTAGCTGGTAAACTGTTAAACAGGAATAACCTGTTTGGTAATTGATGTGGATTTTAGAGATCCCTAATTAACTAATAATGGTTGAATAATGTCTCTTAGATGTTTCCTGGTGATGTATATAAACCAAAGACTGTATATATAGATGGACACATGGCAGCTCCCTAAAAGTGAAGCAAAAACATATAGATATATATACATCTATATTGTTTGCTCATTGATATAAACAGGTTGCCACTAAGTTCATTGAGAGAGGAATTTCTTCGCTCTTTTCAAATATTAATTTATTAAATAGAAAATTTAATTCTCCACATTTGCTGAATTTATTTGACACTGAACAACTTTTAAATGTTTGTGTTCATCTAATCTGCTGTGTTTCTCAAATGCAGTTACTAGTACAACAAGGGGGTACTTTAAAAGCTATCAGCTATCAAAAATATACAATAATTATACAATCATGAGTTTAATAAAGGAGTCTGTTCTGTTTACGTGAGTGACGGTACTTTCACAGCCGTAGAGAGAGAGATGCGACATTGCAATGGCGGCTCATGGAGCATATTGGACCTCCACTGACGCCACTCTCTGTCTATACGACTCTGGATACTTTGTTCGGGGAGTAGGCGGGGCTGCTCCTCTGCTGTCCTCACCTATGTCGGCAGCACGCACCTGCTTTCAAACATGTCATTGGCCTCATAAGGACAGTCCTTGTAACACATTGCCCACAAAAGCGCACATTGACCTGATGCGGTCAGCCACATGCTAGGTTTTGACCTAGTCTTGTTAAGAGAGGAGCTGTACACATATATATATATAGTTTAGTGTTTAGTAGCAGTAATACACAATTTAAGGGTGTAAACTGCATATGTGACATTTTCAGTGCACTTGTTTTTGTAGAAAAGGATTGAATGTGTATACTTCATTATGTGGGAGCACCACACAATCACAGGGGGAGTGCAGATAGTAAAAGTGTTATTATCTGCATGTGCTGTTAGTATCACAGTGGACTGACAGAAGAGATAAAGCAGTTTACATTGTACCTCATACATCTGAGTCGCACACAAAGTCCTTGATAGAAAATGACCAGAAAAGGAAACACTGAGTGGCTGAGCAGAGAGGGAAGGCCACTTATCACTGGTCCTTGGTATAAAGCGATAACATGAGTCTACTTATGTGAGAATATGTTTCCATTTTTGTTACTGAAATGTTGTTAGATAAGATATAAACACACATACATGGAGCTCAAGGATTTCTGTTAACCTATCTACAACCAAGTATGACAGCATCAAATATCTCATGTTGTTGTACACGTTGTTTCTTGGTTCTAAAGCCAGGACACAAAATAATTCACAGACATGTTCTGTGGGGCCGTTAAATGAACACGGGAAACAACGGGATGAGTCGGCCATCTGTTGTTGCTGCTGCTTGTTAAAACATGTAGTATAAATGTTAATAATGGCCAGGGGAGGCTCTCGTCCCGGGAGGCCTGTCTCTGTAACTGATGGAGGGATGAGAAAATGCAAGTAAAGAAGAAAAATAGGCCGGAGCAGATAAATACGTGAAAAAGAGATAAAAGAGGGAATTAAAGGTCAGAGAGGAAAAGACACTCTTCCATCTTACTCTTAAACCGATTCATTAGACAAACTCGGAGTGTGAAGGATTTCCAGCCAAGTTTAATGTAACGCTGCTGCTTGTTTGCCAGAGAGGCGATTTAGCCTGTGTGAGTGTGGGAACAAACGCACAACAGGTGTAAAAGGATGAGACGGTGTGTGTGAGAGTCGTTCCTCGAATCAGTGATGTGCACTGAAGAGCGAATTCATACAGTAAGGTACTATATTGTTTTCCAGCTGCTCGCGTAAACACAGTCATTGCCAAAGCTATTTCTTGATAATTAAACTCTATTACGATGCATCTTCTCAACCATGAAATCAGCAGCTGAAGCTTCACTTCCTCGTGCCTTTGTTTGTTTTGGAATAATGACATCCATCCATTTACCCATTAGCTTTAGCCATAGAGTCATACAGTATAATAGTAGTGATTTGAAAATAACAGAATAATGTATGATTTTAAGAAGCATTTATTGGAAGTGGTAAAACAAGCTTAAGCATAATGGGGTCTGGTTAATGTTGGCACATAATTATTTCTTAAATGCAGTTATTAGACTAAAGATTTGTTTTATCTCCATTTGATGATGTAGCTCACCTAAAGCATGTTCACTGGCCACTGTAGCTGTATTTGGACTTTGTCTTAGGTCTCTTGTTTCTTTTGTCCCTGTATGTTAATAAGGTGCAGTCATTTGGGAAATGCTTGATTTAATATTCAAAATGTATTTAACTTTGTATCAATTTGCCCTCAGTTAATAACCTGTGTCTCTGCACTGACCTTAAATGTCTTTGTTGTGATCATCTCGAAGAAGGACTGTCCTTATGAGGCCGATGACAACGTGTTTGAAAGCAGGTGCGTGCTGCGGACTTAGGTGAGGGCAGCGGACAAGCAGCCCCGCCTACTCCCCGAACAAAGTATCCAGAGCCGTATCAAAAATAAGTGAAAATCCAAAGAAAAAGAAACAAATTTGACGCTCAGATGAAGTCAAACAGTCTAAAAAGGAAAGCGACCATCAGCGAGGAAAATCAAGAGTTACTACCGTGACTAAGGGAGCCAACTGTGGACATCTGGTTAATTGGGACGTATGCACCAGTGATTCCTTTTTATAGCCTAAGAAAACAAAACTTTAACTTTAAGGCCTCCATAAGCTTAGCGTTCAGTCTGAACACATCAAAAACCACCCAAAAAAACAAATTTCACAACTTCTGTGTTGTGTTTTCTGTAAATTTTCTCTCCCTTCAGTATGATTTGCTGTTTTAAATGGTAAATATAAAGCACCTTTCTAGACTTCCGACTCCTCAAGGAGCTTTATTATAAGACACCGAGGGGTGAACTAGGGAACAAGTTCAGCTCAGGTCGAAGTGGTTCAGTGGTTAAATCAGCGGCCCATGTACAGTCCTCGATGCAGTGACCCAGAGCTTGACTCCCACCCTCGTGTTATCCCCCATTCTCTCTTCACCTCTTTCCAACACTATCCACTGTCCTCTCTGTCATAAAAGGCCAACATAATGTTTAAAGTCAGGCACCACATTTCAGTCAAAAACTTGCTTCACTGGAACTAGGATCGTTGTTCACTGGATTTAACGGCTGATCGTTAGGACATCGTTGGATTTCTGAATTTTCTTTTGATTTTTATTGGACAACATTGAATTATTGGACTTCCACAGCAGCATTTCAGCGAAGCAAACCACATTTTGACTCCAACAATGTCACATTCACTCTTTCACACACTGTGATTGACTGGCGATCAGTCCAGGTTGTACCCGCCTCTCGCCCAATAACAGCTAAGATAGTCTCCAGCCCCCCAGTGACCCTGAACAGGATAAGTGGTATAGAAAATGGATGGATGGATGGACTCTCTCACGCATACATTTACACACTCATGTAGTGCATTCAGGGGTTCAGCATCTTGTCTAAGGATACTTCGACATGTAAAAAGGAGGAGCTGGGAATCGAACCACTGACCTTTGTTTACAGTCACAGCCGCCCTCCCCACACTGTCAGCCATCTAGTTCTGCTGTAAAAGACTGGCTTCATTTAAACTCAAGTTTTGCCTGGAAAAAGTCCAGCGATCATTTCAAGTCATTAAACCTTAAAGCCCACAACCTCGGTGTCCTCCATGGTGGTTACCTCCCTGCTACTTATTATGTCCCTGTGTAGGTTAATGGAGTATAATTTCAGTTACATCAGGTGGAAACACTAAGCTGCAGTGTTATAATCAGTGTGTTACAATAGAGGACTTGGACAGGCACTGACAGCTCCTACACCAGAGGGATCTGCTGTCGTGTTTAGGCAGCCATGTTGGTTTTTGACCTCACATACGAGAAACTCTTCCACAGCGGCCATGATTGATACTCTATACCTTTACTGGAACAGTAATGAGCTGGAAGTTAAAAGACTCCAAAGTCCCCGGAGAAACAGGCCGACACAGACTGCTGCGTTCATACATTTTATACAACAGTAATTAGAGCTGCACAGACTATAGGAACTCTAACAGTGCCTATGTGTGTGTGGCTTTGATTGTGTGTGTGTGGATGAGTGGCTGATTTAGCCCAGGTGCATCAGTGTGCGACAGTGCTCATTTAGTTGACAAAAATGATAAAGCAAAAATACACATCAACAAACCTTTTATAGGACTTGATGAAAATGAGAAGCCGTTAAATTGAAATTACGATCATGATTGTCATCTAGCCTTCACAGCCAGACGCCATCTGTGCCAAACTCTCTTTATGAGAGATCATAGTGGACGCGCACGACTGTGACCAAACAACATATCACCCACCTGTGATGCACAGCTGAAAGGTATTTAAACTTTTCTCTCTCGCTTTACTTTTGCATCATAAGCAGTCTATTTAAAAAGTGTGCTTAAAGGATAAGTTTGACCTTTTGGCAGGTACGCTTATTATCTTTCTTGGCAAGAGTTCGATGAGGAGATTACTACCACTCTCATGTCTTCCATTTAGATATAAGCTACACCCAGGAAACAAGTAGCTTAGCCTTGCATGAAGACTTGAATCTAAGACATTAGATTTTAAACACCAACACCTCTAATGCTGAATAACTAACATGTTGTATGTTGTTTGACCCGTACAATGAGACAAATGCAAAACTAGTATGTTTAAGAGGAGTTTCAAAAAGCAGCAACAATGTTGGGTTTGGTTAAAAGTCTGTAAAGTTAAAAGCTTGCTTTGTGCAATAACATTGTTTAATACTGCGTTGCTATGTAATGTGATTACGATTTAAGTTAGCATATTAGCGATAACTTACAGTTCCTTTGTCTGTAATTACCTGCTGTTTATTCTAAGCTTAATCCAAAAGGCAACTAGGCTTGGTTGAAGTTCTTGAAGACGTTCCACCTCTCATCCAAAAGGCTTCTTCAGGTCTAACTGACCGATGGATATGTGTCAATGAAGCCATCTATGTTAAGCTGGAAAAACCATCCCTCAACAGAGGTGGTGGCTAAGACACCACCTATCACCCACTTACAATGCAGTGTTGAATTCTCTGCCCAAACAGTTGAGCTCACACTCACACTCAGGATGATGTGAGCTTAACGACCCATCAACAGTGATACTAGGTCAACAGCTCAGGCTAACGACTCACCCCTGATTACGCATCTATTAGAATACTAACAACCTGCAGAGGCTTATATTTCTAGCTCTGTCCACACAGTGCCAGTGCTTGTTACAAGGATGCCCTCCTAAATGTTCTATTTTTTTTGTCTTTGTGCTAGCTAACCTCATAGTTAGCCACCAAATTGACACCAATGCATTCTGAGTGAAGCTGACTAGCTAGCTGGTGCTACAATGTTGTGAATGCATGGTTCATGTCGCTATTTAGGGCTTCCTCTGAGAGATCAAATGCTCCATGTGGATGTAAATGTTTTTCTTATTCATCGGGATAAGTGCAGTCTTTATGATGTGTTCATATCGCATTGATGACGAAATTGGGATTTATTGTGCAGCCCGAGTTAAAGCCCTTGCTAAATGAGTCCACATAATGCTAACACACCAGGTAAATCTCTCTGCATTTCCAGTATACCTCAGTATTTCAATCTGCTGTCTGAGGTGACATCCCCGCTCTGCTGCACCAATGATGATGTGTTTTACATCAACCAGCAATTACTTTAGTTCCAGAGTTGAAACGGTGAGCAACCATTGCAACAGAGCAGAGCTAGTAGTAACGTGTGACGGCAAAACAAATACTCATTTTTTATGATGCATTATTGTGTACGTATGATTTCTTTTTCAAAGATTATTTATTGGGTATGTTTGCCCTTATTTGTAGGACAGCTGAAAGGAGACAGGAAATATTGGTAGAGAGAGAGGGGGATGACGATGATGCAGGAGTCGAGCCTGCAGCCGCCGCGTCGAGTGCTGTGGATTCAGTAAATGCTCGACTGAAACTACCGCCCCGTAAGTATGATTGCTTTTATATTGGTAAGTTGTGTAGCCAGTTTGTTGCTACTTTACAGATCATTTGGAACATATTCGACATATTTTATGTTTAAACGGATATAATGTTGTCATAAGCATATTTACATACCCTAAATTGAACCTTTTGGCTGCTAAACGTTTCCCTATGTTCATCACATAATCTCTAACTTGGTCTGTCTACCACTGAAATGTGGAACGCTAGCACATGGTGGCTTTATCAGAGCTGTTCAGCGGCCTGCTGTGGTTATAAACTACACTGATAAACACTTTTGAGGAACCAAAACATCAAAGTTTTGTGCTGTAAAACAAAACAACGAGCTGAATCAAAACTCTCTGTGGAGCTCGTGGGAAATTTGACGATTGAAGTTGATAAGTCTCCTGTCATTTGTCACTTCAAATAACTTTTAACACGCAGTTAATCCATTGTTAATATAAAGACCTTGATTAGTGCAGCTTTAATGTTATAATTAATATATCTTGTTCGACATAAATAATCCAGCTCCTTTAATCAGAGTTTTCCACATTAACTTCTGTTAAATCCCCCGAAGCGCCTTTCGCAGCTTATTACTGCGGCGCATCCTGTCACCGTCACATGATGTGCTTTGTAATCTTGTCGCTCCGCTCGTCCTGCGTGTGTACCTCTTCTCTCTCTGTGTTTGTGTCCCTCTGAGGTTTCATCAGAGGTTTCCTGTCTTTTGTGTTGTCTTCCTCCCTCCCACTCGTCGTTAGCATACACATTTCGAGTATGATACACAACGTGGAAAAGCGAAATAAACTTCCTTTGAGCCGTTCACATGTGAGAACGCGCAGGATTTTATACGAACCTTTGGCATGGGCCTGTCAGTAGGAGTCTATCCTCTGACAGAGTCTCAGATCCAGTTGAAATCTTGTTGTTTTCATCGAATAATCTTGCATTGAAATGCTCCTGTGCTGTTTAAACTAAAGAGAACGTCACTGCTTTGATGCTTCCATTGGTACTATCTCCATGACAGCATGCATGCATTCACGTATGCAAGAAGCCAAGCACGCACGCACCTCATTCACACTTTCATCATTACGTGTGTTTCTGTGCACAGGTTCATGGCACAGAGGAAACACAAAGAACACTCTTTCAATATATGTGTGTGTGTGTGTGATAGAGATGGGGGTGCATTCAGGGGTACTGTAGGGACTTGGCAGCGGCATCCTGCAACATTCCTCTCCCTCTCACACACACAACCCTTCCTCACCCCACATCTCTTTTATCATCAGGTTCCCAGAGACTGGTACTTTGTTTTGTGAGAGAGGAGGAGAGCGAATAAGAGGGGAGACACAGTGTCTCTCCAGTGAAAGGGTAGGTTGTGTACAGTCAGTGGGAGTACATAGTTTCATGATTTGAGGTTGCATTTGTGTGTAGGTTACGTGTGGGTGGTTGTTTTTGAGAGTAACAGAGCTTGAAGTACAGCGCTTGTTAAGTGGGAGGGTCACGGCAGCGACTTCACCTTGCAAACATGCCTCCGTCTGTCCTCTAATGTTGTAAGACGGTGTGCGCGCCTGTGTGTGTTTGTGTACGGTGTGTGTACATTGATGAAAAGGTTAGTCATGCTCTTCTTGTCTATTAACACATAATAACAGTGACAGAAAGAGGAGATGACCCAGTTTCTCTTGCGGTATCTTCATAGTGTGCCTTTGTCTGACAGATTCATTGTATATGTCTCACTTATAATACATCACAGACTAGTTTGGTTTGAGTTATCAGATCTTAAACATACAGAGGAGGAAACAGTGTCATTTGAAGGCAAAGTGCATTCATTTGCTGTCTTTCCAAGTAGGAAATATGTTTGAGGTGTGTTTGTCACATGAACTGTACGAGTAACGGACAAAACCACGTTGACACAAACCATTGGTTTGTCGACTGCCTTACCTAAGCCTCACATTTGGCATTTTTCCTGTCGCAAACGCATGTTTGTTAGGGAAGTAACCATGTCTGGATAAGAGGTTCGTACTGGAGGTGAGCGAGGGGTTGGCAGTTGACATCTTATCAAAGCTATACAGTCTACACCGATGGCTCACTCATTAGCTGGCTAATTAGCAAGTTAACCAGAAGGGCTTTTTACACTGCCATTTCAAGGCAGGATCATTATGGCTCTGTTACGTCTTCTATGTAGAATGCACAGAGGTCGTTCTCAACTGCAGTGTAAAAACGGCTACAGCGTTTCCCTGAAGATGCTAATAGAGGTCATGGAACGTAGAAAACGCGCTCGGCAGCGGTTTAATGACACGAACCAGGTAACTTTAAAGTTTAGACACACATGCCATAATTCCCACATATAAATCATTGTAGGAAACAAACACTGATCGAGCTAACCAGCCAGGTACAGGAACAGATACACCACCAATTGATTTTATAAAATCATGCTAAAACTTCACTCACAGAAAAAGCTGGAACACAGTCTTCTTTGCAGCCAGTTAGTGCAATAAGCATCACAACAAGCCATGTTTTTTGTCCGATTTTTGCAAGAACAAAATCACCAAAAGGCACAAAGAACATAAACATGGCTGAGAAGTAAAGTCAGTGACTGAATAAGCTGAGATAATACCCAGCAGACAGCCATCCACATCCATCAGTCACTCAAAGTAGCCACGCCCCTAATTATGCATAACTTGAAGGATTATCACAATACAGCAGGTGAGTTTTGTAAAAAATCGCCCCTTGTATAATTGTCGTGCAAAGTGAAAGTATCTATACCAGGGGTTCCCAACCCCCGGTCCACAGACCGGTATCGGGCCGTAGGTTGTTCACTACCAGGCCGCGAAACCCAATCGGTGTCTGTGACATTCCAAACATACACAAAGTCAGAACTGTCGAATGGGATGTGTGAAGTGTGCAACCGCACAGCTCCTCGCGCCTCTACAGACACTTTAAAAGTAGCCTAATTCAGCTGACCTGGCAACCCTGGCTTCGCATCCCATGAAACTTTGATCATGAAGCCTGAGGCCCCTCTAAAGCTCTGTTTTTATCAGTGAAATATATGAACTACACAGCATATGACAGCCTGTGGAGACGAAGTTTATACTTTGACTGTGCGCAGAAATACGGACGGATCGCGACGTTATTGATTCAGGTATGAGCATCAAAACACACACAGGTCTGTGTCATATCTGCTCCTCTACTAACGTCTGTCTCCTCCCCGCGCGGCATGATAACTCTGATAAACCACATGTGTATCACCCCCGGCTTATCTCAATCACAGCGTGTGAAGACGTATTTTAGGCTTTATAAAGGGTTTTCACGGAAATACAGAACCGATCACAACCCCGTTAAGTCAGGGGCAGAGCCTGAGAAACACAAACAGATCGGTGCATGATTATAAACTGCTCACTGCTGGATCACAATATAAATTCAGATAAACTGCTAGGATCGCTCTTTGGATCATCTGTCTCTGACCTGCGCCGTCCTTCTCGTCGGCTCGACCCGTATTAAAAACTTCTGCAGTCTCCTCACTGAATAAATACAGATACGATCTGTCTGTGTTTCCGTGCAGTGACCGTGATTTATGCGTGGCCACACAAAGAACTGCAGTTTTTGGCACTTTCCTTTTAGCTGTGTTTTTCTGCCCCAGAGGTTTGATGCTTGGTTTTTCAGCTTGTTGAGGTGTTCGTCTGCCCCTGAGTGGTTAAACAAAAGGCAAAAGCAGACAGTTTTAGGTTTATTGATGTCGGTTTATTGATTGATTGTCTTAGCAAAGTCTCTGTCTGACAGACTCACAGACTTTTGAAAGGTTTGACTCTTAAGATGCTACAACGCCAGCCAACCTTTAAGCTCAGGAAGATGATTAGGGAACAGAATTCCAAAATAATCAATCATGTAAATCAATTTTCGCAGTCCTAATGTCTCCAGACTGAGGTCCACAGTTAGACCCTGATTGGCTGTATTAAACTGAATGTAAAGTCTGGGTGTTGGAGGAAACAGACAGATTGGCTCTGTCCAAAGTTAAAAGATTCCTTTCATTCAAAAATGTCTGACCTTTTTTTATACTGGCTTGTATCCGTGCAAAGTTTTTCACTATAGAGGTGTTTTTACATCCTCTATGGGAGGAGATGTCTGTTCAATCTCTAAAATCTGAGATTCAAATGTATCCAGGCAAGCTACATGTTTAACAAATTCAGAGATGAATCACTGTCTTATATGAAACGACTGGCAAAGACACCCTGAAACCTGCAGGGCAGATAAGAGCTGCACAGAGAGTGAGAGTTAGCATTAGCATAGTGAAAGTTCTGACAGCAAACACGGTGGACTCTTCTACTAATAAGGGAACCCTGCTGTAATGTGTACAGCTCACCTGCTGGCTTTAGCGGCATATTTAGCATACAGACATGTGGGTTGTATCTACCTTTTAGTCGTCTCCCTTTTCCCCGTAATTGTCGGACCACTATTCACTTTCTCTAATTTAGTTAGCAGAACAGACCATCTTTGCCGTAAGTATATGAATTAGCTTTGTAAAATTCTAACAGGGGCTTTAACTTACATTTATGAAACTGTGAAAAACATACAACTCAGATGATACGTGGATGCGGATTAGCATTTAATGTTTTGAATTTTGGTTTAGTTGCTTATTTGTTCAAATCCTGCCATTTTAAGCTTTTCAGTCAGTAGTCTTAAGTAGATTATAATATCATGGCGAAAAAAGAGGGTAGGCTATAATTTGTGTGTGTTTTCAATGTGTTTCAAATGAAAATAAGTGAAAATAGTGTTGAAATAACTTGTATACACATTTTTCTGGTGCAACTTATATTCCCAATTTTATGGTATTCAAAACATTATAGTTGCTAATTTTGCCTGCTGAAATGATGTCAAGCAGATTTTAGCTAGCTAGCTAAATACCAAAAGATTTTAGCTAGCTAGCTTAATACAGTAAGATGTTAATTAGCTAGCAAAAAAACATTAACTAGTTACACACTTTCACAAGTTTGTTGAAGACGCCGTCTCCTAAAGACTAAAGTGTTCTTGCTGACTCAAGACATTGAGACATAAAAAAAAAAAGACTAATATACAAACAGCTTTGTTTTGGCAAGAAGTAAAACACAAAATCAGTAATACAGTCTTTCAGAACTAGCTAGATGTGGCTTAGATACTGTTGTATTTCATGGTGTATGAAGCTAATGTGACCTCCATCATTAATAATGTATCTGGATATCAAATTAACACCATCAGACTACTGAGTTACTCAGGCCATAACAGCCGAGCCTGTGTCTGCTCTGCTGCAGATTGAACCAGGAGCAGCTGTTATAAACAGCATTTTGTTGTGTTGGAAAGGGGGTATGTGATATACTTTATTTCATAAGGAAACTTAAGGAGGCAAAATGACCATTACTCCTCCACCATTACTATGAGCATCTTTACTGTACAGCTTGCATTTTAATTTGCAACTCTGTGAATTAGAATTATGAATAAATTAAACCTTAAACTTGAATATATTCTACAGTTTCAAAAGTGCACAGCCAAGGACAGGGGGTAAAGAATTAAGACACACCTAGTTCCAAGTAATTTTTTAGAAATGAAATAAGATTAATTTTAAAACTTATGATTTGTTGCTTACTTTATTGATATCCAGCCATTTTGAGCTTTTCAATCGTTCATCTAATTAAAGGGATATTGCCTGATTTCCTACTCAAAGTTTCTGCTTAGAGTTAGCTATAGCTAGGAAGCTAACTATCATTCATGGTTTGAAAACTCCACTTGACAGCTGACCGTTTAAAATGAGCAGCCTGCAAAAGCTTCTTCAATATGAAAACCAATGATGCAGTTCTTCAAGAGCGGGAGCAAAACAAATAGTGTCTCTAATGCATGCAGCCAAAATGACTGTTATGGCCACTGAGGGTAGAAATACTCATAACTCTTTTACACATTTTAATAAAATAATAATACTTCAGTAAAATATACACAAATTAGGTAAATGTCCAGCTAGTTAATCAGACTGTATTTAAACAGAGTGAAAACATTACAAACTTTGAACAGTACAAATGACTACTTTTAGAGTTTTATTAAATCCAGATTTTAGAGACAACAAACTAAATAAAATACAATATTATTCACGGTGGGGCCTGTTTCCATAATATAATAATCCATAATAAAAATACAGCGTTCAATCGAAACCACTGTTTGTTTTTAGGTGAGACGACCTTATAAGTGGGTAAATTCCTTGTGAAAATGACCCTATCTGCAGCGCATATACCGCTGCTTCCGCTTCCCTGCCAGCACTCCGTCCGGTTTCAAAACACAGGAGCCGTGCTGACCGGCATCCGCTGTATGTAGTACACAACCCCATCAATGTCTTGTTTGTTAAGTGTTCGTCATCACTTACCTGTCATCTTCTGTGGTTTCCTCGTTGGCCTGGCTGGTGCTTGGTTTAGCTGCTGCAGACTCCGAAGGTTGGATGCTGCCAAAAGAAAAACCCATTATTTTGATGGCCAGAAAACAAGATTTCACCTTGTTCTGATCACTATTGACTGACATCCTCACACTTACCACGGGCTGTGGAGGGACCTTTTGAGGTAGCATAAAGAAAGGATGTTTGAGAATACCACTGGGAGTAATCCTCACAGCTCAATGCACTCCCTCCTCTCGACAGTTTCACTCTCGTTACAGTTCCTCAGACACATCTATGACTATTAGCAGACAATAAAACAAGTAGAAAACACAACCTACTTTGGTCAAAGTAGATCGTGAAGTAAATCGACGGTCCCCTGTACTCCTTAATTGTCTTAAAGAAAGTTAGATGTATTTAGGATAAACAAACATCTCAATACACTTAGGAGGGGAATTCACTAAGAATGAATTGTGGCTGCTGATAGCTCTATAAATTGCGCATCATTTGCATCCTCTATCTGCCCCATCTCAAGGTCCGATTTACAAAGCAAATGGCACTGATGATATTCAAACCCAAACACAGCCATAAAGTTTTGCAGGTCCGTGCAGTTTGCTCTTGTTTTGTGTCTGATTGTGAGAGAAGCTGTCTGCACCTCCACTCTCTGCTGCGCTCTCAGGCATTAGTTGAGCGCACACTGAAGGATCTCAACTCCATGCTGAGCTCGATGATGAGCAGGGAGAGGACTGGAGATGGTCGTATAGTATGAGTATGACAATGTGCTTGTGTTTCTTTGTGTCTGCTTGACTTTTGAAAATTAAATTGTTAGTAAAATCAATTCTGACAGTATATCAGTCGTGTGTTTCCACCTTGTGCTGCAATTAAGTGGCAAAGAAGCTTATTGCTACATTTCTGAATGACGCAGAAATGCTGTGGAGCCTGGCTACAATAAAGTGCTACTATAATTAATCCATGACGCACTCAAGTACCAACCGTTTATTAAAAAAAAGCTTTTGAAAGACAATTAAGACTGTATACCTGCAGACAGCTGGACAGAGTGGGACAGCTTTTTATGGATGGACGTCTGCAACCCTTTCCCACAATAAAGGGACATATTAGACAGAGTGTTATTGCAGCTACTATCAGCTGCATTATGAGATTCATGGGGCATATCTCATTGAAAGTAAGGTTCAGTGTACTTTGACTGAACGCTTTGAGTGAGCCTTTATTAATTTTGTAGGAATGAGGAAGATGAAAATATTCCTATAATTAGTCTTTCCAGGTCATGGATTTGTGTGCGATGCTTGACTCAAAGAGTGAGGAGAACCTGCACAGCCCATTAAGCACATTATAAAAAATCCTACCTAGACTTCATAGAGAGAAATGTCACAAGGAGCTACACAGCTCAGTTTACATTGCATTCGCCATATTCACACAACTGTCATTTTCCTTTGACATCACACTCAGGATGCTGTAATACTGTTGTCATGCTGTGGTCCAGGTTTCCAATTTCCAACCGCCCCCTCCGTCACGAAAAAACAAAACATGTCTTTGCCATCGTTTAGTGGCAACTTGTCGAAATTTAGCTAGCTTGAAATTACGTAAATAGTAGTAACGTTAACGTTAGTAGTAGTGAATTACGATGACGGTTACAGCTGGCTCGTGCATCGCCGAAGTGGTTGCCATAGGTTGCGCATAATGATATGCATAGCGTCACCCCGTCCATTAACAGGATTGGCTCCTTAGATTTGTGACGTCTCAAACCTGCTAATCTGAAAACGTGTTGTTCAGCCTGTCCTTGGTACACTGCAGTTTAAAAGCAGACAGGCCCAGCCATGGAGATGACTGCTGCTGTTGTCCCTGATATGTCTTGTAGCACATGAAAAACACCACATGGAGATGTTTACAAGGTTAAACACTGGATTTTACCTGGAGGGGGTTTATAAAACATAATTTCACAACTCTACCTTTAGCTAAGTTAGCTACAAAAACGTAAATGCTAACATTACAGTTTTTAATTGTGTTACACTGTACAATAACAAAAACATACATTTTAAGTTAAATGTCAAGTTAGCCTGCTAACAGTAATGTTAGCTAGACATGGTTTGAATGCTACGAAAGACAACAGCTCAAATTGGCATTTAACAATTTCCTAGTATTAAGGAACAGGAAAGACATCAATTTGGGGTTAACGGTCATGTTAGCTACAAACTGTTAGAATGCTACAGTAGACAATAGCTGATGTTAGCATTTCACGTCTTCCTAGCTAGAAATACTGTTTTATTACACAATATAATAGGAAAGGCGTAAATTCCATGCTAACAGTAAGGTTTGGCAGGTGGAGTAATTTTAGCGAGGCATTAGTGGAATGCTAACGTTAGCTGTTGTGACTTAGCTGACCCAATGTCCTGTGTGGTTGAAAGATAAAGTTTTGTCCCTTTCCAAAGATTTGCAGACATTACAAACATTATTTACAGTATTTGAGCTTCTAACACTGAGCGTGACTTCAGAGGAAAATGGCTGCCGTGTGAATATGTTGAATTAGCCAAATGATCTTTCATCTGAAACAGATATTGTTGGATTCCCAAAAAATGTTTTTGTTAAATATTGAATACACGTTCAGATTCAATTGGATCTGTCTGCGGTTTGCCCTTCCTGCTGCCCACTTTTCCCACATCCTCCTTTTCCTTTTGCCCGTGCTGTTCCCTCCTTGCTGCCTCCCCCATAACCTACAATATTGTTACATAAACTCAAGCACATGAAGTAATACAGGCTACACACTTGTTTGCAACCACATGCAAACATTCACACGCACACATACACACTTCGAGAGGAAGTGCAGAACCTGTGCGGACCTGCCACAGCTGAGGAATGCTACAAGAGACTGAGCTAAGACCAAAGCTATTCACTCAGAGACTCTTTTTGCACACACACAAACACACAAACAAACAAACAAAAAACCTTAGTGGAAAGTATTTGCATGTTCGTCAGAGAAGTATCCGCTGTGTTCCCATGAACAGAGCTCTGAACGTTTATTAGCTCACACAAACACCCACACTCACATTATGCAGCTGATTGATCTGGCCCTTGTCCAGCCTCTAAAATGAAAGGCTGACAGTCTCAGTCGATACGGTCCTCTCTCTCTCTTTGGCTATAAGTGAGCACGCATTGTTGTGAGGTTGAGTGTATTTTAACTGTAACAGCTTTGTCCATTTTGTGTTTTCGTAGGTCCAAAGAGCGGCACAGATTTTCCTGTCTCAGAGGGAAAGTTGACCCGGAGAGAGGCCTTTTGTGTTTTTCTTTCACATGATGCAACAGTCGTTACCTGCTGACGTTGAGAGTCCCACTGAGAGTCTGACTTTACCCAATAACGACCTGAACAGAAGGGAAACGGTGATAAACACAAAGAGGTGGGAAAATCTGCAGGTAAACAATGTCAACGAGTATACAATGTCAAGAGTTATGACTTTGTTTGAGGTTCAAACTCCTCAGTGTGTCCATCCATCTGTTTGTGTGTGTGAGGGAGACAGAAAGGATGCCAGCTCATTACCCAGCAGCCAAGTAAACACTGTCAAAGAGTTACGGTCATGTTAAGCGCTGCCTACGACTCAACTGATCTCAAGCTCTTCGGCTAAAGACACATGAATTCTATCTGCTGAGCCGGTCAGTAAAACACCCCCCAAATCAAGCTGAACTGTCATTAATACACAATAGATTAGTCCTGGAAATAAAATACAGCCTGCAGAGAAAGTGTGTGTTTACAGCAGGGGTCAGATCATTTCCATTCTGAAGTGGATGAAGGAAATAGTTTAATATCCCACTCATAAAGTCATATAAAAAATTTTTTAGGAACCAGCATCGTTAGAAAACAACTTAAAGTATTTTACATTTTAATATGAATGAAGTGAAATTGAAACTCTCCCATGCTCGTGTTTTCCAGGCTGCTTCTGCTGATTATTTTGCTGTTGATGAGAAGTGAGAACACACACAAAAAAACTCACCATGACAGTTTTGTTAAATACATGATTTATGTGCACCGTTTGAGTTAAAAACTAAACTTTATCAATCTGCATGACAGTACTGTAGCTGCCGAAGGCATCAGAGTATTCTACATATCAAAGTAGCCTTTGCTCAAAGAGCGTCTCTCCACTTGAGGTCATCAGTAAGTGCTGGATTCTTGGCTGAACAAAAGTGTTACAATGCCTCCACTATCTTCTAATATCAACAAAATACATAGATTGGATTACAACGTGTAAATCATTCTTCACAGTGTGAGTGTAAATGATCAATGGAAATGTGTACGTGTGCATGATTTTAAGACAAGAGCAAACGCAAAAATTAATGCTGGTGGAGTATTTTTGTGCTCATAATCAAAAGTAAAGTAGCCATCGTAGGAAGCACATTGTTGCTGCACTCTCGATCTGTTTCCTCTAGGATTAATTTATTTCAACGTTCAAATGTTTTCCTCTCAGTCAGTCATCTGAAGGCACGAGGAATAGACCTGGCAGCCAGCCATGTCAGAGACAGTTCAGGATGCAGATCTGATCTGCTGCATAACAAACAAACAAAGTAATAAACTCTGCACCAAAGAAGGACTGAAGCCTCCTTTGATGGCTACCTTGCTCTAATTAAAGATAAAAAATACTTTGATTGAGTCTCAGTTTTCAATACTCATGGCAGTCGTTTGCTTAATGGGGTAGGAAATGACTCTAGTTTATCAGTAGACCAGGCAAACATGATCAATTTTTTAGAGAGAAACAAATGACTTCAGTTAGTAATTCATCCTTCAAATCATAAATAGTTCAGTCCATTCTGAATTAAAGGGGAAGGAATGAACAACGTGTCTGATCGGACTGTTGACCCTTAGAGGAGTAGCTCAACATAGTGTGAAATAAAGCTTATTCGCTGTGTTCCGAATAAGAGAAGTGGCTGAGAAGATTGATCCTTCTCTCCTGTAGGTTATTGACCATATTCACACAGCGGCCATTTTCCCACCATGCCTTTCTTGTGGTGGGAAGCTGTTTTAATGTCGTACTGCTGTGTCCATGGTTGTGAGTCATATAGATTTAGGGTTTCTGACAATGGTTAATAATTCCAGAGCAACTGAAAAGACAATGAACAGTGAAAAGGAGGAGAGAAATATGGTCATATTTCAAGTAAAAACAACATATTGGATTCAGTACATGAATCAGCTAATGCTAGCATCGAGCTACCTACCAGATAATATTACAGTTACCTTTGACGTGGTTGAAAGCTCATATAAGCATTTTGTTGTTTTACGCAATACAATAGGAAAGGCTTAAAGTCCTAGCTAACATAACGTTAACTTGGAACAAATAACTAGTGAACGTACTTACAGCTAACATAATCTATGTAATCTAGGGCTTGAATGTTAGCATTAGCTGTTGTCAAGGTAGCTAATGGGTTCGATTTTCCTCAAGATTTTCAATTGCCTTTCAGTTGCCCATTTTTTGAGAAGTGGTTAAATAATAAAGAATGTGATTACGATTTAAGTTAGCATATTAGCGATAACTTACAGTTCCTTTGTCTGTAATTACCTGCTGTTTATTCTAAGCTTAATCCAAAAGGCAACTAGGCTTGGTTGAAGTTCTTGAAGACGTTCCACCTCTCATCCAAAAGGCTTCTTCAGGTCTAACTGACCGATGGATATGTGTCAATGAAGCCATCTATGTTAAGCTGGAAAAACCATCCCTCAACAGAGGTGGTGGCTAAGACACCACCTATCACCCACTTACAATGCAGTGTTGAATTCTCTGCCCAAACAGTTGAGCTCACACTCACACTCAGGATGATGTGAGCTTAACGACCCATCAACAGTGATACTAGGTCAACAGCTCAGGCTAACGACTCACCCCTGATTACGCATCTATTAGAATACTAACAACCTGCAGAGGCTTATATTTCTAGCTCTGTCCACACAGTGCCAGTGCTTGTTACAAGGATGCCCTCCTAAATGTTCTATTTTTTTTGTCTTTGTGCTAGCTAACCTCATAGTTAGCCACCAAATTGACACCAATGCATTCTGAGTGAAGCTGACTAGCTAGCTGGTGCTACAATGTTGTGAATGCATGGTTCATGTCGCTATTTAGGGCTTCCTCTGAGAGATCAAATGCTCCATGTGGATGTAAATGTTTTTCTTATTCATCGGGATAAGTGCAGTCTTTATGATGTGTTCATATCGCATTGATGACGAAATTGGGATTTATTGTGCAGCCCGAGTTAAAGCCCTTGCTAAATGAGTCCACATAATGCTAACACACCAGGTAAATCTCTCTGCATTTCCAGTATACCTCAGTATTTCAATCTGCTGTCTGAGGTGACATCCCCGCTCTGCTGCACCAATGATGATGTGTTTTACATCAACCAGCAATTACTTTAGTTCCAGAGTTGAAACGGTGAGCAACCATTGCAACAGAGCAGAGCTAGTAGTAACGTGTGACGGCAAAACAAATACTCATTTTTTATGATGCATTATTGTGTACGTATGATTTCTTTTTCAAAGATTATTTATTGGGTATGTTTGCCCTTATTTGTAGGACAGCTGAAAGGAGACAGGAAATATTGGTAGAGAGAGAGGGGGATGACGATGATGCAGGAGTCGAGCCTGCAGCCGCCGCGTCGAGTGCTGTGGATTCAGTAAATGCTCGACTGAAACTACCGCCCCGTAAGTATGATTGCTTTTATATTGGTAAGTTGTGTAGCCAGTTTGTTGCTACTTTACAGATCATTTGGAACATATTCGACATATTTTATGTTTAAACGGATATAATGTTGTCATAAGCATATTTACATACCCTAAATTGAACCTTTTGGCTGCTAAACGTTTCCCTATGTTCATCACATAATCTCTAACTTGGTCTGTCTACCACTGAAATGTGGAACGCTAGCACATGGTGGCTTTATCAGAGCTGTTCAGCGGCCTGCTGTGGTTATAAACTACACTGATAAACACTTTTGAGGAACCAAAACATCAAAGTTTTGTGCTGTAAAACAAAACAACGAGCTGAATCAAAACTCTCTGTGGAGCTCGTGGGAAATTTGACGATTGAAGTTGATAAGTCTCCTGTCATTTGTCACTTCAAATAACTTTTAACACGCAGTTAATCCATTGTTAATATAAAGACCTTGATTAGTGCAGCTTTAATGTTATAATTAATATATCTTGTTCGACATAAATAATCCAGCTCCTTTAATCAGAGTTTTCCACATTAACTTCTGTTAAATCCCCCGAAGCGCCTTTCGCAGCTTATTACTGCGGCGCATCCTGTCACCGTCACATGATGTGCTTTGTAATCTTGTCGCTCCGCTCGTCCTGCGTGTGTACCTCTTCTCTCTCTGTGTTTGTGTCCCTCTGAGGTTTCATCAGAGGTTTCCTGTCTTTTGTGTTGTCTTCCTCCCTCCCACTCGTCGTTAGCATACACATTTCGAGTATGATACACAACGTGGAAAAGCGAAATAAACTTCCTTTGAGCCGTTCACATGTGAGAACGCGCAGGATTTTATACGAACCTTTGGCATGGGCCTGTCAGTAGGAGTCTATCCTCTGACAGAGTCTCAGATCCAGTTGAAATCTTGTTGTTTTCATCGAATAATCTTGCATTGAAATGCTCCTGTGCTGTTTAAACTAAAGAGAACGTCACTGCTTTGATGCTTCCATTGGTACTATCTCCATGACAGCATGCATGCATTCACGTATGCAAGAAGCCAAGCACGCACGCACCTCATTCACACTTTCATCATTACGTGTGTTTCTGTGCACAGGTTCATGGCACAGAGGAAACACAAAGAACACTCTTTCAATATATGTGTGTGTGTGTGTGATAGAGATGGGGGTGCATTCAGGGGTACTGTAGGGACTTGGCAGCGGCATCCTGCAACATTCCTCTCCCTCTCACACACACAACCCTTCCTCACCCCACATCTCTTTTATCATCAGGTTCCCAGAGACTGGTACTTTGTTTTGTGAGAGAGGAGGAGAGCGAATAAGAGGGGAGACACAGTGTCTCTCCAGTGAAAGGGTAGGTTGTGTACAGTCAGTGGGAGTACATAGTTTCATGATTTGAGGTTGCATTTGTGTGTAGGTTACGTGTGGGTGGTTGTTTTTGAGAGTAACAGAGCTTGAAGTACAGCGCTTGTTAAGTGGGAGGGTCACGGCAGCGACTTCACCTTGCAAACATGCCTCCGTCTGTCCTCTAATGTTGTAAGACGGTGTGCGCGCCTGTGTGTGTTTGTGTACGGTGTGTGTACATTGATGAAAAGGTTAGTCATGCTCTTCTTGTCTATTAACACATAATAACAGTGACAGAAAGAGGAGATGACCCAGTTTCTCTTGCGGTATCTTCATAGTGTGCCTTTGTCTGACAGATTCATTGTATATGTCTCACTTATAATACATCACAGACTAGTTTGGTTTGAGTTATCAGATCTTAAACATACAGAGGAGGAAACAGTGTCATTTGAAGGCAAAGTGCATTCATTTGCTGTCTTTCCAAGTAGGAAATATGTTTGAGGTGTGTTTGTCACATGAACTGTACGAGTAACGGACAAAACCACGTTGACACAAACCATTGGTTTGTCGACTGCCTTACCTAAGCCTCACATTTGGCATTTTTCCTGTCGCAAACGCATGTTTGTTAGGGAAGTAACCATGTCTGGATAAGAGGTTCGTACTGGAGGTGAGCGAGGGGTTGGCAGTTGACATCTTATCAAAGCTATACAGTCTACACCGATGGCTCACTCATTAGCTGGCTAATTAGCAAGTTAACCAGAAGGGCTTTTTACACTGCCATTTCAAGGCAGGATCATTATGGCTCTGTTACGTCTTCTATGTAGAATGCACAGAGGTCGTTCTCAACTGCAGTGTAAAAACGGCTACAGCGTTTCCCTGAAGATGCTAATAGAGGTCATGGAACGTAGAAAACGCGCTCGGCAGCGGTTTAATGACACGAACCAGGTAACTTTAAAGTTTAGACACACATGCCATAATTCCCACATATAAATCATTGTAGGAAACAAACACTGATCGAGCTAACCAGCCAGGTACAGGAACAGATACACCACCAATTGATTTTATAAAATCATGCTAAAACTTCACTCACAGAAAAAGCTGGAACACAGTCTTCTTTGCAGCCAGTTAGTGCAATAAGCATCACAACAAGCCATGTTTTTTGTCCGATTTTTGCAAGAACAAAATCACCAAAAGGCACAAAGAACATAAACATGGCTGAGAAGTAAAGTCAGTGACTGAATAAGCTGAGATAATACCCAGCAGACAGCCATCCACATCCATCAGTCACTCAAAGTAGCCACGCCCCTAATTATGCATAACTTGAAGGATTATCACAATACAGCAGGTGAGTTTTGTAAAAAATCGCCCCTTGTATAATTGTCGTGCAAAGTGAAAGTATCTATACCAGGGGTTCCCAACCCCCGGTCCACAGACCGGTATCGGGCCGTAGGTTGTTCACTACCAGGCCGCGAAACCCAATCGGTGTCTGTGACATTCCAAACATACACAAAGTCAGAACTGTCGAATGGGATGTGTGAAGTGTGCAACCGCACAGCTCCTCGCGCCTCTACAGACACTTTAAAAGTAGCCTAATTCAGCTGACCTGGCAACCCTGGCTTCGCATCCCATGAAACTTTGATCATGAAGCCTGAGGCCCCTCTAAAGCTCTGTTTTTATCAGTGAAATATATGAACTACACAGCATATGACAGCCTGTGGAGACGAAGTTTATACTTTGACTGTGCGCAGAAATACGGACGGATCGCGACGTTATTGATTCAGGTATGAGCATCAAAACACACACAGGTCTGTGTCATATCTGCTCCTCTACTAACGTCTGTCTCCTCCCCGCGCGGCATGATAACTCTGATAAACCACATGTGTATCACCCCCGGCTTATCTCAATCACAGCGTGTGAAGACGTATTTTAGGCTTTATAAAGGGTTTTCACGGAAATACAGAACCGATCACAACCCCGTTAAGTCAGGGGCAGAGCCTGAGAAACACAAACAGATCGGTGCATGATTATAAACTGCTCACTGCTGGATCACAATATAAATTCAGATAAACTGCTAGGATCGCTCTTTGGATCATCTGTCTCTGACCTGCGCCGTCCTTCTCGTCGGCTCGACCCGTATTAAAAACTTCTGCAGTCTCCTCACTGAATAAATACAGATACGATCTGTCTGTGTTTCCGTGCAGTGACCGTGATTTATGCGTGGCCACACAAAGAACTGCAGTTTTTGGCACTTTCCTTTTAGCTGTGTTTTTCTGCCCCAGAGGTTTGATGCTTGGTTTTTCAGCTTGTTGAGGTGTTCGTCTGCCCCTGAGTGGTTAAACAAAAGGCAAAAGCAGACAGTTTTAGGTTTATTGATGTCGGTTTATTGATTGATTGTCTTAGCAAAGTCTCTGTCTGACAGACTCACAGACTTTTGAAAGGTTTGACTCTTAAGATGCTACAACGCCAGCCAACCTTTAAGCTCAGGAAGATGATTAGGGAACAGAATTCCAAAATAATCAATCATGTAAATCAATTTTCGCAGTCCTAATGTCTCCAGACTGAGGTCCACAGTTAGACCCTGATTGGCTGTATTAAACTGAATGTAAAGTCTGGGTGTTGGAGGAAACAGACAGATTGGCTCTGTCCAAAGTTAAAAGATTCCTTTCATTCAAAAATGTCTGACCTTTTTTTATACTGGCTTGTATCCGTGCAAAGTTTTTCACTATAGAGGTGTTTTTACATCCTCTATGGGAGGAGATGTCTGTTCAATCTCTAAAATCTGAGATTCAAATGTATCCAGGCAAGCTACATGTTTAACAAATTCAGAGATGAATCACTGTCTTATATGAAACGACTGGCAAAGACACCCTGAAACCTGCAGGGCAGATAAGAGCTGCACAGAGAGTGAGAGTTAGCATTAGCATAGTGAAAGTTCTGACAGCAAACACGGTGGACTCTTCTACTAATAAGGGAACCCTGCTGTAATGTGTACAGCTCACCTGCTGGCTTTAGCGGCATATTTAGCATACAGACATGTGGGTTGTATCTACCTTTTAGTCGTCTCCCTTTTCCCCGTAATTGTCGGACCACTATTCACTTTCTCTAATTTAGTTAGCAGAACAGACCATCTTTGCCGTAAGTATATGAATTAGCTTTGTAAAATTCTAACAGGGGCTTTAACTTACATTTATGAAACTGTGAAAAACATACAACTCAGATGATACGTGGATGCGGATTAGCATTTAATGTTTTGAATTTTGGTTTAGTTGCTTATTTGTTCAAATCCTGCCATTTTAAGCTTTTCAGTCAGTAGTCTTAAGTAGATTATAATATCATGGCGAAAAAAGAGGGTAGGCTATAATTTGTGTGTGTTTTCAATGTGTTTCAAATGAAAATAAGTGAAAATAGTGTTGAAATAACTTGTATACACATTTTTCTGGTGCAACTTATATTCCCAATTTTATGGTATTCAAAACATTATAGTTGCTAATTTTGCCTGCTGAAATGATGTCAAGCAGATTTTAGCTAGCTAGCTAAATACCAAAAGATTTTAGCTAGCTAGCTTAATACAGTAAGATGTTAATTAGCTAGCAAAAAAACATTAACTAGTTACACACTTTCACAAGTTTGTTGAAGACGCCGTCTCCTAAAGACTAAAGTGTTCTTGCTGACTCAAGACATTGAGACATAAAAAAAAAAAGACTAATATACAAACAGCTTTGTTTTGGCAAGAAGTAAAACACAAAATCAGTAATACAGTCTTTCAGAACTAGCTAGATGTGGCTTAGATACTGTTGTATTTCATGGTGTATGAAGCTAATGTGACCTCCATCATTAATAATGTATCTGGATATCAAATTAACACCATCAGACTACTGAGTTACTCAGGCCATAACAGCCGAGCCTGTGTCTGCTCTGCTGCAGATTGAACCAGGAGCAGCTGTTATAAACAGCATTTTGTTGTGTTGGAAAGGGGGTATGTGATATACTTTATTTCATAAGGAAACTTAAGGAGGCAAAATGACCATTACTCCTCCACCATTACTATGAGCATCTTTACTGTACAGCTTGCATTTTAATTTGCAACTCTGTGAATTAGAATTATGAATAAATTAAACCTTAAACTTGAATATATTCTACAGTTTCAAAAGTGCACAGCCAAGGACAGGGGGTAAAGAATTAAGACACACCTAGTTCCAAGTAATTTTTTAGAAATGAAATAAGATTAATTTTAAAACTTATGATTTGTTGCTTACTTTATTGATATCCAGCCATTTTGAGCTTTTCAATCGTTCATCTAATTAAAGGGATATTGCCTGATTTCCTACTCAAAGTTTCTGCTTAGAGTTAGCTATAGCTAGGAAGCTAACTATCATTCATGGTTTGAAAACTCCACTTGACAGCTGACCGTTTAAAATGAGCAGCCTGCAAAAGCTTCTTCAATATGAAAACCAATGATGCAGTTCTTCAAGAGCGGGAGCAAAACAAATAGTGTCTCTAATGCATGCAGCCAAAATGACTGTTATGGCCACTGAGGGTAGAAATACTCATAACTCTTTTACACATTTTAATAAAATAATAATACTTCAGTAAAATATACACAAATTAGGTAAATGTCCAGCTAGTTAATCAGACTGTATTTAAACAGAGTGAAAACATTACAAACTTTGAACAGTACAAATGACTACTTTTAGAGTTTTATTAAATCCAGATTTTAGAGACAACAAACTAAATAAAATACAATATTATTCACGGTGGGGCCTGTTTCCATAATATAATAATCCATAATAAAAATACAGCGTTCAATCGAAACCACTGTTTGTTTTTAGGTGAGACGACCTTATAAGTGGGTAAATTCCTTGTGAAAATGACCCTATCTGCAGCGCATATACCGCTGCTTCCGCTTCCCTGCCAGCACTCCGTCCGGTTTCAAAACACAGGAGCCGTGCTGACCGGCATCCGCTGTATGTAGTACACAACCCCATCAATGTCTTGTTTGTTAAGTGTTCGTCATCACTTACCTGTCATCTTCTGTGGTTTCCTCGTTGGCCTGGCTGGTGCTTGGTTTAGCTGCTGCAGACTCCGAAGGTTGGATGCTGCCAAAAGAAAAACCCATTATTTTGATGGCCAGAAAACAAGATTTCACCTTGTTCTGATCACTATTGACTGACATCCTCACACTTACCACGGGCTGTGGAGGGACCTTTTGAGGTAGCATAAAGAAAGGATGTTTGAGAATACCACTGGGAGTAATCCTCACAGCTCAATGCACTCCCTCCTCTCGACAGTTTCACTCTCGTTACAGTTCCTCAGACACATCTATGACTATTAGCAGACAATAAAACAAGTAGAAAACACAACCTACTTTGGTCAAAGTAGATCGTGAAGTAAATCGACGGTCCCCTGTACTCCTTAATTGTCTTAAAGAAAGTTAGATGTATTTAGGATAAACAAACATCTCAATACACTTAGGAGGGGAATTCACTAAGAATGAATTGTGGCTGCTGATAGCTCTATAAATTGCGCATCATTTGCATCCTCTATCTGCCCCATCTCAAGGTCCGATTTACAAAGCAAATGGCACTGATGATATTCAAACCCAAACACAGCCATAAAGTTTTGCAGGTCCGTGCAGTTTGCTCTTGTTTTGTGTCTGATTGTGAGAGAAGCTGTCTGCACCTCCACTCTCTGCTGCGCTCTCAGGCATTAGTTGAGCGCACACTGAAGGATCTCAACTCCATGCTGAGCTCGATGATGAGCAGGGAGAGGACTGGAGATGGTCGTATAGTATGAGTATGACAATGTGCTTGTGTTTCTTTGTGTCTGCTTGACTTTTGAAAATTAAATTGTTAGTAAAATCAATTCTGACAGTATATCAGTCGTGTGTTTCCACCTTGTGCTGCAATTAAGTGGCAAAGAAGCTTATTGCTACATTTCTGAATGACGCAGAAATGCTGTGGAGCCTGGCTACAATAAAGTGCTACTATAATTAATCCATGACGCACTCAAGTACCAACCGTTTATTAAAAAAAAGCTTTTGAAAGACAATTAAGACTGTATACCTGCAGACAGCTGGACAGAGTGGGACAGCTTTTTATGGATGGACGTCTGCAACCCTTTCCCACAATAAAGGGACATATTAGACAGAGTGTTATTGCAGCTACTATCAGCTGCATTATGAGATTCATGGGGCATATCTCATTGAAAGTAAGGTTCAGTGTACTTTGACTGAACGCTTTGAGTGAGCCTTTATTAATTTTGTAGGAATGAGGAAGATGAAAATATTCCTATAATTAGTCTTTCCAGGTCATGGATTTGTGTGCGATGCTTGACTCAAAGAGTGAGGAGAACCTGCACAGCCCATTAAGCACATTATAAAAAATCCTACCTAGACTTCATAGAGAGAAATGTCACAAGGAGCTACACAGCTCAGTTTACATTGCATTCGCCATATTCACACAACTGTCATTTTCCTTTGACATCACACTCAGGATGCTGTAATACTGTTGTCATGCTGTGGTCCAGGTTTCCAATTTCCAACCGCCCCCTCCGTCACGAAAAAACAAAACATGTCTTTGCCATCGTTTAGTGGCAACTTGTCGAAATTTAGCTAGCTTGAAATTACGTAAATAGTAGTAACGTTAACGTTAGTAGTAGTGAATTACGATGACGGTTACAGCTGGCTCGTGCATCGCCGAAGTGGTTGCCATAGGTTGCGCATAATGATATGCATAGCGTCACCCCGTCCATTAACAGGATTGGCTCCTTAGATTTGTGACGTCTCAAACCTGCTAATCTGAAAACGTGTTGTTCAGCCTGTCCTTGGTACACTGCAGTTTAAAAGCAGACAGGCCCAGCCATGGAGATGACTGCTGCTGTTGTCCCTGATATGTCTTGTAGCACATGAAAAACACCACATGGAGATGTTTACAAGGTTAAACACTGGATTTTACCTGGAGGGGGTTTATAAAACATAATTTCACAACTCTACCTTTAGCTAAGTTAGCTACAAAAACGTAAATGCTAACATTACAGTTTTTAATTGTGTTACACTGTACAATAACAAAAACATACATTTTAAGTTAAATGTCAAGTTAGCCTGCTAACAGTAATGTTAGCTAGACATGGTTTGAATGCTACGAAAGACAACAGCTCAAATTGGCATTTAACAATTTCCTAGTATTAAGGAACAGGAAAGACATCAATTTGGGGTTAACGGTCATGTTAGCTACAAACTGTTAGAATGCTACAGTAGACAATAGCTGATGTTAGCATTTCACGTCTTCCTAGCTAGAAATACTGTTTTATTACACAATATAATAGGAAAGGCGTAAATTCCATGCTAACAGTAAGGTTTGGCAGGTGGAGTAATTTTAGCGAGGCATTAGTGGAATGCTAACGTTAGCTGTTGTGACTTAGCTGACCCAATGTCCTGTGTGGTTGAAAGATAAAGTTTTGTCCCTTTCCAAAGATTTGCAGACATTACAAACATTATTTACAGTATTTGAGCTTCTAACACTGAGCGTGACTTCAGAGGAAAATGGCTGCCGTGTGAATATGTTGAATTAGCCAAATGATCTTTCATCTGAAACAGATATTGTTGGATTCCCAAAAAATGTTTTTGTTAAATATTGAATACACGTTCAGATTCAATTGGATCTGTCTGCGGTTTGCCCTTCCTGCTGCCCACTTTTCCCACATCCTCCTTTTCCTTTTGCCCGTGCTGTTCCCTCCTTGCTGCCTCCCCCATAACCTACAATATTGTTACATAAACTCAAGCACATGAAGTAATACAGGCTACACACTTGTTTGCAACCACATGCAAACATTCACACGCACACATACACACTTCGAGAGGAAGTGCAGAACCTGTGCGGACCTGCCACAGCTGAGGAATGCTACAAGAGACTGAGCTAAGACCAAAGCTATTCACTCAGAGACTCTTTTTGCACACACACAAACACACAAACAAACAAACAAAAAACCTTAGTGGAAAGTATTTGCATGTTCGTCAGAGAAGTATCCGCTGTGTTCCCATGAACAGAGCTCTGAACGTTTATTAGCTCACACAAACACCCACACTCACATTATGCAGCTGATTGATCTGGCCCTTGTCCAGCCTCTAAAATGAAAGGCTGACAGTCTCAGTCGATACGGTCCTCTCTCTCTCTTTGGCTATAAGTGAGCACGCATTGTTGTGAGGTTGAGTGTATTTTAACTGTAACAGCTTTGTCCATTTTGTGTTTTCGTAGGTCCAAAGAGCGGCACAGATTTTCCTGTCTCAGAGGGAAAGTTGACCCGGAGAGAGGCCTTTTGTGTTTTTCTTTCACATGATGCAACAGTCGTTACCTGCTGACGTTGAGAGTCCCACTGAGAGTCTGACTTTACCCAATAACGACCTGAACAGAAGGGAAACGGTGATAAACACAAAGAGGTGGGAAAATCTGCAGGTAAACAATGTCAACGAGTATACAATGTCAAGAGTTATGACTTTGTTTGAGGTTCAAACTCCTCAGTGTGTCCATCCATCTGTTTGTGTGTGTGAGGGAGACAGAAAGGATGCCAGCTCATTACCCAGCAGCCAAGTAAACACTGTCAAAGAGTTACGGTCATGTTAAGCGCTGCCTACGACTCAACTGATCTCAAGCTCTTCGGCTAAAGACACATGAATTCTATCTGCTGAGCCGGTCAGTAAAACACCCCCCAAATCAAGCTGAACTGTCATTAATACACAATAGATTAGTCCTGGAAATAAAATACAGCCTGCAGAGAAAGTGTGTGTTTACAGCAGGGGTCAGATCATTTCCATTCTGAAGTGGATGAAGGAAATAGTTTAATATCCCACTCATAAAGTCATATAAAAAATTTTTTAGGAACCAGCATCGTTAGAAAACAACTTAAAGTATTTTACATTTTAATATGAATGAAGTGAAATTGAAACTCTCCCATGCTCGTGTTTTCCAGGCTGCTTCTGCTGATTATTTTGCTGTTGATGAGAAGTGAGAACACACACAAAAAAACTCACCATGACAGTTTTGTTAAATACATGATTTATGTGCACCGTTTGAGTTAAAAACTAAACTTTATCAATCTGCATGACAGTACTGTAGCTGCCGAAGGCATCAGAGTATTCTACATATCAAAGTAGCCTTTGCTCAAAGAGCGTCTCTCCACTTGAGGTCATCAGTAAGTGCTGGATTCTTGGCTGAACAAAAGTGTTACAATGCCTCCACTATCTTCTAATATCAACAAAATACATAGATTGGATTACAACGTGTAAATCATTCTTCACAGTGTGAGTGTAAATGATCAATGGAAATGTGTACGTGTGCATGATTTTAAGACAAGAGCAAACGCAAAAATTAATGCTGGTGGAGTATTTTTGTGCTCATAATCAAAAGTAAAGTAGCCATCGTAGGAAGCACATTGTTGCTGCACTCTCGATCTGTTTCCTCTAGGATTAATTTATTTCAACGTTCAAATGTTTTCCTCTCAGTCAGTCATCTGAAGGCACGAGGAATAGACCTGGCAGCCAGCCATGTCAGAGACAGTTCAGGATGCAGATCTGATCTGCTGCATAACAAACAAACAAAGTAATAAACTCTGCACCAAAGAAGGACTGAAGCCTCCTTTGATGGCTACCTTGCTCTAATTAAAGATAAAAAATACTTTGATTGAGTCTCAGTTTTCAATACTCATGGCAGTCGTTTGCTTAATGGGGTAGGAAATGACTCTAGTTTATCAGTAGACCAGGCAAACATGATCAATTTTTTAGAGAGAAACAAATGACTTCAGTTAGTAATTCATCCTTCAAATCATAAATAGTTCAGTCCATTCTGAATTAAAGGGGAAGGAATGAACAACGTGTCTGATCGGACTGTTGACCCTTAGAGGAGTAGCTCAACATAGTGTGAAATAAAGCTTATTCGCTGTGTTCCGAATAAGAGAAGTGGCTGAGAAGATTGATCCTTCTCTCCTGTAGGTTATTGACCATATTCACACAGCGGCCATTTTCCCACCATGCCTTTCTTGTGGTGGGAAGCTGTTTTAATGTCGTACTGCTGTGTCCATGGTTGTGAGTCATATAGATTTAGGGTTTCTGACAATGGTTAATAATTCCAGAGCAACTGAAAAGACAATGAACAGTGAAAAGGAGGAGAGAAATATGGTCATATTTCAAGTAAAAACAACATATTGGATTCAGTACATGAATCAGCTAATGCTAGCATCGAGCTACCTACCAGATAATATTACAGTTACCTTTGACGTGGTTGAAAGCTCATATAAGCATTTTGTTGTTTTACGCAATACAATAGGAAAGGCTTAAAGTCCTAGCTAACATAACGTTAACTTGGAACAAATAACTAGTGAACGTACTTACAGCTAACATAATCTATGTAATCTAGGGCTTGAATGTTAGCATTAGCTGTTGTCAAGGTAGCTAATGGGTTCGATTTTCCTCAAGATTTTCAATTGCCTTTCAGTTGCCCATTTTTTGAGAAGTGGTTAAATAATAAAGAACATCATGTACCTCTCATTTATACGACTTATAACCTGGAACACAGCAGCACCTCATTATAACAGGATTTGAGCCTCCCACCCTGAGCGTGACAAAGGAATATGGCTGCTGTGTGAATATGGTAAATAGCCAGTAGCTGCTAGCATAAACACTTGAAACAGAAAAACGGCTAACCTGGATCCAAAGGTTATTAAATGGACCTTTAAGCACTTTAAAGCTCACTAATTAACACGTTAATACTCATTTGTTTAATCTGCACGAGGTGTAGAAATGTCGATGCTTGGTTTTAAGTGTGGCAGATTAATGTGTTGTGCTGTTTAATGTGTACAGATTACACAGGAGATATGAAAGGTTTATTAGTGAGCTGTAGTGGGGCTCAAAGGTGTGTTTTTTTACTCTTGGTCAGAGCCAGGTTAGCGGTTTCCCCCTGTTGCAATTTGTCATTAAGCTACGCTAACGCTAACCAACCCCTTACAGACATTCTTCTGACCATCTGCAAGGAAAGTGAAAAGGCGTATTTCCCTAAAAGATCTAACTGTTGTTTCAAACTAAATAGTCACAATGTGATAATGTATTATAAATATTACCTAAATTTAATGGTTCAAAATTTTAATTTGATTGAAAAATCTGTATGTTTCAGCGTATCATAAGTCATTTCTAAATGATATTTTAAGACCTTAGAACTGAATTCAGATCACTGTCAAATCAGTCAAACACTGAAATACTTTAACCACCAGACGAGTCATCATTAAAACCTGAATACCAGGAATACTGTGACACTTTGAATTTGGGTCAGCTGTCACATTTTGGGAAACCTTTCAGGCGACTGTGCCCTCACGCTCCGTCGATGAGCGCTGACGAGGCTAACGAGACATTTCAGGGGACGTTAACAAAGACAAATGCATAAAGTTTTTCCACAGTGTGTCAAGTGTTTGTGGTAAAGAATGACCCAGTGAGATACAGAATGTCCTTTCAGAAGTAATGGTGAATAAATTATATAATGGGTAAATGGAAGGCAGTGTGCCATTACATTTTGATTGAATTAAAAGTGAATTCATCTCAACAGTGCTGCACAAGTCCAGTCCTTCCAATCCTAGACGTGACAGTCTGCTCCTTTCTGCCTGTATACACCTTCACCTTCTGCTTCTGGTCCAGTCTTTGTTTCCTTCTGTGGTTCTTCAGTCAACACTTCAGTCCATTCAGCCACAGAAATCTGTCTTTGTCAATCTAGATCGGCTTCTCCAGTGTTTCTGTAACTGTTAAAGACCCCAAAAAAGGTCAATTTCCAGATAGAGGCTACATTCACTCAGCTTGGGTCCCCAACTGAAGGAGTTTGACGAGGAGTACTGCATGCGGGCTGCAGAGAGGTGGATACACAAGGTTCATTTCTGTTTTCAAAGGAGACAAAATGTCCCTTTATAAAGGTCAAGCCACCAGACCCAGGCGGGAGATCTTAGCAGAGAGGAAGGAGTGGAGGATGAAGACGATCGGCTTCGGACACGAGTGGAGGTCCAGTTGCTGGAGGAGGAAGGGAAAACAACAGAGTTAAAAAGTAGTACAAGACATAATAAAGCAAAACACGCTCGAGGAAGAGAGGAGAGAAAATGATTAAAGATAACGACAGTAGAAAGAAAATAATTTTGGATGACAGAGAGAGGAAGAGGCTGGGGAAGAAAAAAAAAGAGTTTGTAAAGAACATAATGCCATAAAATATAATTCAGACCTAACTACACAGTCAACACAGTTCCCCATGAGGCAAGGATTAGACAGCCCTAGCTGGAGCCAAGCACTGTACGCACACAAACACCAGATCACTGTGAAGAAAGCTCTGTTCATGGCCTGAATCAACAGCCAGCGATTTCACCAGAGCTATGACTCATATCCTGTTCCTGAGGCCTACTGGGAGATTTAACCTACAAATCCACACTTAAACTCCTGTTTAGTTTGTCAAATTCAACACGGAGGAAGTTTTAAAAGCTACCTCATGTTCAGCAAACTTAGTGCAATGAAATATGAGTCGACCTGCACACCATTAGTGATCCACAAACATCTGCAGTCGGGATACATGAAGGCAGCGTCTTAGCCTGGCTTGTGCTGGGGAATTAATATTGGCAGTCTATTAATCAGACATTGTTCAGACATGTATGATCCTCAGAAGACAGAGCTAAGCACTTTAATGATCTCCCTTCATCAGCTGGTTGATGTCAAATGAAATGTCTCCACAACTATTGGCCATTGATTTGTTCTTGGTATTCATGACCCCTCAGGGTGAATTGTCTTAATTTTCATTTTCATGTCTGTACACTTTATCCAGCGCTTACATCTAAGACTGCCCCTGTGAACAAGTTGTTGCACAGTTAATTATCTAAATACTTTTGTCGAGCGGGTTTTGAGTTTCCAGTCTGAGACAGAATTTTGTAAGTTACTTTGTATTTTTCTTGAATGTAGCAGTTTAAAAAAGCTATAACTAAAAGCCTTTAAAGTTTTTGCTGTAATGGAAACGTTAATAATCTTCTAAATGTTTCGGAAAAATTAGCAAGGTGACGAAACATGATTTAAACACAGAATAATATCTTTCCTCACCTGCTTCTGTTGTCCAAACTGAAGTTATTAGACAGCTGTTTTTTTAAGGCTGATTCAGTTAGCTTTAGCCTAGCTCTTAGCTACTTACTAGATACATAGTAGCCTAGTGAAGAAACAGACATTGTGATAATGTTGCATAAAAATTATGCTTTATTCACTTATTAACTTAAGCTGGCCCTTTCTTAACCACCTCTGCACCTGAGCCCGAGCTCATCTGGACACTTTCTCCTGACTACTGTAACTAAACAACACCTGGAAAACAAGCGCTTCACTATGTCCGCCGTACATCCTCCTCTTCCTAACTCACACGCAGGAGAGACTCACTTCCCATAAAAACCTTGCCAGACTTTGCTCCATGCACTTGTTACCCACAATGGTTTTTTCTTAAAGGGGAAGGCTAGGCCAGTAACACTTTGGATTTGTAAAACAAACCCAAAGACAAGAGACAGGTGTAGCTCCTCTACGGATTTTCAGTGTTTTTGAAAACCTGACAACAATTAGTGCGTAGCCCCACTATCATCCATCCAAAATTCAATTTGGCAGTACTTAGTTTAGGACCAGATACTGACAAAAACAGGACATTTGTGTCAGCCTAAGTTGTACTTTATTTGAAGTGCTAATTAGCAAATAAGACCATACTAACAAGCTAAACTATGATAGTGAAAATGGTAACCTTTGTGCAGGCTTAATATCAATATGTTAGCACGACGACTCTCGGGTTCAGCATGAAGCACCGCTGTACATCAGAGAGCTGTTAGCACAGACTCATAGACTCATCCAGACTCATAGGGTTCTTTTCAATCCACTAATGTGTCTCATCGCGTCCCACACTCGCGTCGTTTCCTCTCATCTTAGCTCCCGCCAGGGAGGAATTGAAAGAGGAAGAATGTGCTATATGAGACATCCTTGGGTCAATAGCGTCACCGTTAGGCGACGTATCTTACTGATGACGTGCTGCTCAGCTGCATCAGCTGTCAAACTGATCGTTAGGAATGTTACTGAAAGTCGTTAGGAATGTTACTGAAAGTACCCTGAAGTATCTTTTATAGATGGATAGATAGATAGTAAAGTCTTACATATAAAATAAACCTTCAGTCATTGCGATATGGAAATTGTTTATCATGGTCGAATATAAGTGGTCTCACTTCTGTTAATTTATTCTTCCCTTTAAATCTTCTTTATGTACAGATCAGTGTTATTATGATTACTGATTCTTTTTTTATTTAGTTATATTTACATTGTCTGCACAAAAATCCAACACAGAGCTGCGACTTCATTAATTTCTTTGTAAAGTAAATAATATATAAAAAAACAAAAGGCCTACTGCTGCTTTGTGTGATGCCACAACACTTTATAATGAATTATCCTGTATCTAGTTACGTAGTTGTAATGTGGGTCAATATATTTTGCCATCACGGCTCATTAAACTGTTATATTTTCTGTAGAGAATAAACTGTGTGAATACAGAGTGAGTCTGTGGCATTCGCCGAAATGCCGCACCTCCACACCAATCATGTCACGTCACCATGTCAATCATCATCGCCTCCTCTCTCCTCGTCTCCTCCAGGTGCATTGAATCTTCCAGTTTGGGAGATCCTCCATCATGGTGGAGGGGGAAGGATTTCTGAGTCAATCGAAGAGAGCGGACGCGAGGATGCGCAAAATAATGTAAGGAGAAGCACCCATAGCCTTCTTTGCCTTGCTGATCAACCAGAGCAAAAGTCTGAGCATAATTTTTGCTCCCAAAGCTACAATCAATGGTTTGGCTTGGTCTGAGCTTTATAATATATTTTCTCTATGGGGAAATAAACTGTCGTTTGCTGTGACAAAATTAGACATGCAAAGTCTCTGCCAACTAACGACGGTATAGTCAACACTTTGAAAAAAAGCCCAGCTGATTCCACTTTCAAATGTTGAGCTAATGAGCCATCAGCCACTTCCGCTGGTGCCTTGGGATTTTTATAAAGCCTGACTAGGACTGTGTTGGGATTCGGGAACGTTAGACACTAAAATCTGTTCTGCTGAGGTAGCCAACAGAGGGTTTTGAATCAAAGCTCAAAAGTCTTTGCTTATTTGCCTTCAGCGTTATCTGAGCAGTCGAATATGAGTTTATCCGACAGAACTCTTATGCGGAGATGTATGTGGTTTTATACTGACAGTTGCGGCATACTCAATTTCCAAATTTTAAATCCCATAAGCTGAGCGAGTAAATATTTTAGTTTTCACTCTTGTTTAATTTTCAGCATACAGTAAATCACAGTGCTCTGGCTTTATGAATGATGAAACATCAATGTTGTTTTTCAGGGTAAAAACAACTTGTTTAAGTGCCAAGTGAAGGTCATAAAAGAGCTGCTGGAGCTCATCCTCCTGACACCAACATTAATATTCATACCAGTATTATTATAAAGGATCCAAAAACTGAAACTTTAACAGAAGACTCAAACAAAGCTGGTGACAGTGGCAGGCTTCGTACTTTGTTGTTTTCAGGTACAAATATCAACTGATTTCTTTACGGTCGGCCTCTGAAACATGAGCCACCTGGACTTTCATGAAGTGCGCAGTGTTAACTGATGAAAAGCCTTACAGTTAGTGACAGGCTATTTATAAAGAAAACACACCATTGAACGCCTTTACCTGGTAAGACCTACGTATGTGTGAAGTTTGTTTTATTTCAGGAGGTATTTTGTGATGGAGTGCTGTGATTTACTTTCTGCTGTAGCACTTTCGTTCTGCCTGCCTCATATACTTGTGCTCATGTTTGTGTTGCTTCATTTCCCCAAAGGCCTTCTGAAATCCCCTGAGAGAAGGGTATGAACTTGTTCTATTAACTGTGAGTTGACATGACCACGGCGAAGTAGAAGTTTGATACTGATGTTGTTTTTTTCTCCCATGAGTATGACTTGAAAAGCAAAAACTTTAAAGCACCGTTAACATCTTTCTTGCTGAACATTTTAATTCAGCCTAAGTTGAAATTCGATATGACTAAGTGAAAATGAGTGTAGGCTCAAACAGAAATTGAAATAGAGTCATATTTGAACCTGGACCTTTTTTAATTACACAAAATGTACCTGGCAGTTGTCTGTGTGTGACTAGGAGGACCTCAGACCTCCATTATGTAACAATATAAAAATATAAAGTCTGTTTTTCTTCTTCTGTGGTTGTTTCTTTATATTCGTTTCGCCCCCTCACATCATTTATCCTACTCCTTCGAGTATATTTGTATTCCCTACCATCTTAGATTGTCTGCAGTTACTTGATGATGTGTTGATTTAACTTGAGTGTCTCGTAAAATTGTGATTTTAATAGTCAGTGAGCTAGCTTACTTGCGTGCACAGCAAGTTACTTATGTGTCGTATTTTTGGCTGACTGCCGGAGTCAGCCTCACACATGGGTCTGTATGTGACTGAGAGAGTGAGTTACAGTATGTTCACAGCTGTAGAGAGAGAGAGTCGCGACATCGCAATGGCGGATCACGGAGCATATTGGACCTCCACTGGCGCGACTCTCTGTCTATAGAGCTCTGGATACTTTGTTCGGGGAGTAGGCGGGGCTGCTCCTCCGCTGTCTCACCTATGTCCGCAGCACGCACCTGCTTTCAAACACGTTGTCATCGGCCTCATAAGAACAGTCCTTGTAACACATTGTCCACAAAAGCGCACATTGACCTGATGCGGTCAGCCACATACTAGGTTTTGACCTAGTCTTGTTATGTTATCTGTGTAGGAGCTAGAGCAGGCTGAGAGGTTTTCATGGAGTCTTTTTCTTTTACTTGACCAGGTATGCTTTGTTTTGTATGTAGTTTTTTTTCCATGTTTAATGTTAACAGCCCATTTTTTATAATTCCCTCGTGGGAGAGGAGCTGGAGTCTGTTTCTTGGCGCAAATCATTAATTCCAATCACAATGCAGAAGCCAACTGGTTACATCATGATATGTTTGAAATTTAAAATCCACAGACTATAGATACCAGTTTCCTGTCAGTTAATTGGCGTCTTGTCCTCTTTGCTAGGATTAAAATGGTATACACTAGCAAGCCATGCTAAATGTCAATCATAACATCAAACCATCCCAGAGGTAATGTGTGGAAGTGCGTGGGAGGGCCTCCCTCTGGGTACTCCAGCTTCCTCCTTCAGTCCAAAGACATGCTTGTTAGGTTAATTGGTGACTCTACATTGCCCATAGGAGTGAGTGTTAATGGTTGTCTCACTATTGTCGGCCATGTGATTGACTGGTGATTAGTCCAGGGTGTACCCCGCCTCTCACACAATGACAGCTGGGATCAGCTCCAGCCCCCTCCTGCGACCCTGAACAGGATAAGCGGTACAGATAATGGATGGATGATAACCTTAACGGTGCCATTGCTACTTCTAAAGCTAAAGCTTCTAAACTAAAGCTAGCTTGTGTTGTAGTTAAGAGTTAGCCTACATGGGTTAGGTTCGCATACATTTAAATAAATCAGTTTTTTTCTTTTTAGATTTGTCCTAACTTGATGAAATGAAAAGTTTCAGTCCTGTGCCATAATTGTTTTCAATACAGATTCCTTTCTGTGTGTTTAACACTGGTGGACTACAAGATTCTCATCACAGTTCTTCTATCAAAGGATGTTGAAGCTGACCCAAAACTGTCTCACAGAAAAACTGGAGCCACTTGCAGTTGTTTTGTTTTTAAGTGTTGCTTTGTTTCATTTTGTGCGTGTCAAAATATAACACTTTAAAAAAAACCCAAATACTCACAATCTCCCCCTCCTTCCCTCCAAAGTCGAGGAAGAGCATGCGAACTCCGTCGTCTGATGACATCTTTAGTTTTTCGTAAGGGTAGGAGAGGAGCACCTGATGCCTGGTAGGTGTGTGTGCTCCTCTCTCCTCCCCGTTCTCCCTGTCTCCCAGTGTGGGGTCTGCCTGCACAGAGAAGCCCTGCTCGTAGTGAATCACCAGTCGGCACTCCTGACCCCGGAATAAACAACCTGGAAGGCAGAAAGAACATTAAAATTTTAGACTGTAAGCTAACAAAATGATGACGAACTGTTTTTCCTGTTTTCATAATGTGTGGATGACAAAAAAGTTCAAAGCTAAGGTGCAACTCTGATTTTCAATGATTATCCTGGTTCATGTGTCATAGAGTTAGTCATGATAATGGGAGATTAAAGCTGAACACAACCATAAAGATTTATAGGGATTTATCCCAAAGACTGCAGTTCCTTAAGCGGCCACTTGAGGCTGACTCCAAAAGTGAGTCGACCCCCATTAGGCCCCATATTAAAATAACAAACTTAAAAATGTTTGAAGCTCAGCACAATAAATGTTTTCCTAACTTTAGCTCATTTCCCCATTCATGACATCTGTACATCGGCTGCTCTTTTTTATACATAAAACACCCGTTAAAATTATGGTCAGGCTTATGGTGTGTGGCTACGTTGAGTGACAGGTGGCAAATATCATATGGCTAGAAAAACCTAGAAATGTGTTATCTATGTGTTGGCACTGACTGGATTTTTCTTTCTTTCTTTCTTTCTTTCTTTCTTTCTTTCTTTCTTTCTTTCTTTCTTTCTTTGTGAGCCTGCTCATGGGAGTCAGAATTGTTGGATGACTGGCTGTATTAATGAGAAAATCTTCTTTAAAGACACTTATTCTCCTACCCGGGCTATGTGCCACAAATATTTTAGCTCTTTTAATCCAACAAATAAACCACTCTGGTCAGCTACCACCATAAATAGAATCTCTTCTGCTGCAAACACTGTATCTAACCAGCTAATTAGCTAGCTTGAACTTTGATAACTTAGTGTTGCCAACCTCTGCTCTAAATATAGTCACTATGGCTCCCCAAGAAACCAAGATGGTATCTGCCATATGCCAAATTCTAGATATCAAAGTGGCAATACTTGACATCACAGTGGCTACGTCCATTTCTTTTATTTACTCTACGGTAGCAGTACACCTGCATACTGTGGACTTCAAACCTCTTCTCTTGACTTTTAGGGAGGATACATCATTTCTATTGTGTAATAACTAAAGTGCCAAGTGTTGGCTTGTATTGGCAGGGCCATTCAGTATGAGCTATGGTACGAGGTTGGATGTTTCTATAAAGTGCTTTTATTTACATTGTTTCAAACTGATCAGTGACACTGAATGGCGGTCTCTTTTTAGGCTTATTCAAGGGACACAAGCATGTAAAGTAATCATACATAAAACTCAACTGAATTACATTAGACCAATCTTAGTTTAAGCTGGTTAACTGAATTAACCGGCAGTATAGATGTATGCTCTCCTTATGTACAGCTTATATGATTCCCTGTTTGTTATCATCAAAGGGCTCTGTTGTGGCTCATGCGTACCATTTTTATTGTACATTAAGGCATTTACCATATTGAAAGACTTCTCTCCTCACGTGGAGACCAACCCGCAGAAAGCACGGTGTCATTTATCTCCTCCACAACGCTTCTCATCCTTCCTTCTCTCTCTCTCTCGTCTCCCTCTCAGCGTGTGTCTGGCTGAAAGTGGAGCGCACCGTCTTTATCTACTCTCCCAATTTACGCATCACTTTCCTTTTCTTTTATGACAGACCTGTCTCATCCCCACACAGTGTGATCTAGCTGCATTTAGTCCTATTTTTCAGTTACTTGACAGCAGTCGTCCCCCCCCACTCCGCCCCCCCCTGCAGACACGAAGGCTGCGTTTTTGAAAACTTCATTTACAGCATAAGCTCCTCTCTCATGATGACAGCTGATCTGCAGAGCGGCGTGTTTGTGTGACACAGTGAGCGAGAGGAGAGTTGTTATCTCGCCATTGTTTGCTGACAGCCTGTGGAGGATGTATGTATGCGTGTGTGTTGTGTGTTGTGTGTGTGTATAGCATGAGCAGGGAAGGGGAGTGTGTGTTTACATGTGTGTACAAATGAGTGAGAAGGTGAGTGATGCCTCCATGCTGCTGAGGAAGAAGGAGTGTGTGTGGTAATGTGAAAGAGCCATGGAGATGCATATATGAGTGTATGTCGTCTCATACTTATGCATGTGTCTGCATGCATGTTTATGTTGTTGCTCTGTGGCATGATTCTGTCTCTTTTGTGCGACGATCAACGGGCCGATCCTCAGACTGTTTAACCGCGTTGTCAGACAAACACCATTAATCACCCCGTACCCACCTAAATCCCTTCCTTGTTGGGCTCTTTATGTAAAGGCGATTATGAAACCAAGGTTGGCAAATGTGTGCACAGTAACACACACAGAGTAGACGATGGTCAAACACAATCTGCAAACAATTCGTCTGAGTCTAATTTACCCTGCGCAGAGTAACAGATGGATGATTTGTTCTGTACAACAGTTTAATCAAGTCAGAGAAATGCATGCTAATTGACTTTAGCATCTCCAATTTTCACCAAAAGCATTGTCAATACAATTCACAATTACCAATGCTCCATAAAAGGTGAGTCACAGCCCCAAGTGCAGCTGCACTGATAAAATAGACCTGCAGATTTATTCATTAAGCCTCCAAACTGATAAAAGCAGCTTAGCTTTGGTTGAAGCAGAGCACTGAAGTCCTCAGCTGTTATAAAACCAGCTGACGGGGAACGTCCCATCATATTCATGCAGGTTTACACTGCAGCCATTAAAACCTGCTGCTTTCACTATTAATCTGCTGGTACGTCATCCAAGTGAGGTCTGCTGCTGCAGCTCTCTCTGCCACCTCCTCGTACTCCTTATGTTTGCTCTCACAATGACATTTAATATTAACACTTGACCAGAACAAATTGTGCTGTCCAACCATGTCGTAGTTTTGCCAATCTAGGAACTTATCTGCAATCATCTGGTGACAATAAAGGGAGGGAGAGACCGTCGATTTTAAGGGGGCTTCTGCTGTAGCCAGCGTTTATTCAGATGAGCCATATAAAAATTCAGGGCCAAGACTTTCCCTTTTCTTGTGCTTGTTAATTTTTAGAGTCTGACTGGTACCTTGAGATGTGAGAATTGATTTAGAGTGGAGAGATGACGTGAACATACACCGATCAGCCATAACATTATGACCACTAACAGGTGAAGTGAATAACATTGATTATCTTGTTACAGTGGAGCCTGTCAGTGGGTGGGATATGTTAGGCAGCATGTGGACATTTGTCCTAGTAGTTTATGTGTTGGAAGCAGGAAAAAGGGGAAAGCGTAAGGATGTGAGTGCCTTTGACATGGGCCAAATTGTGACTGGGTCAGAACATCTCCAAAACTGCAGCTCTTGTAGGGTGTTCCCAGTCTGCAGTGGTCAGCACCGACCAAAAGTGGTCCAAGGAAGGAAAACCAGTGAACCGATGACAGGGTCATGGGCAGCCAATGCTCACTGATGCATGTGTGGAGCGAAGGATGGCCCGTGTGGTCCGATCCAACAGAAGAGCTACTGTAGCTCAAACTGCTGAAAAAGTTAATCCTGGTTCTGATAGAAGGTGTCAGAACACACAGAGCATCACAGTTTGTTGCGTATGTGACCGGTCCAGGTGCCCTGACTCCTGTCCTCCGCCCGAAGCGCCTACAATGGGCATGCGAGCATCAGAACTGGACAACAGAGCAATGGAAGAAGGTGTCCTGGTCTGAAGAATCACCTTTTCTTTTACATCATGTGGATGGTCAGGTGCGTGTGCGTCCCTTACCTGGGGAAGACATTGCACCAGGATGCACTATGGGAAGAAGGCAATTCGGCGGACGCAGTGTGATGCTTTGGACAATGTTCTGGATCTTTTGCTCTCCACATGGACTGTGTACAACCTGCATTCAACTAAAGCCTGCTGAAGGGACTACTTCTTGGACTATTAAAAGCTTCAGCAGAGAAGAAGTTCTCCTGAAGGGCTTTGCTCAAAGTCAGTGACAAGCCGAGTACAGAAAGCCCCTCTGATCTGACCCCAAAAAGCCGAGACCAGTTGCTGCTCAGGTTCTCTGAGACCTCCCACAAACAGCACAGCCTTTTAGACAAAATCTCACGCTATAACTGATTTATTTAAAAGGTCAGTTTCTTAAAGTGCCTCTGACTGATCTTTCTCAGACAAACACAGATAAATTGTTCTGAAAGAGAAGTAAATCCCTCTTAAATTGGACTGTAATAGGAATATCATGGATTGACAAATGTGTTTGCAGTGCTTATTCAGTATCCCTGAAGGTTTAGGTCATCTCTCTTATTTTTAAATGTTAACCGTGTTTCGCCAAACCCTTCATTTTGTGCGGAAATGTCTTTTGACAGCGAAACGCACAGAGGAAAGGTTGGCTTCAGACCATATTGATAAGATGAAGTCCATGAAGTTGGGTGAGTTTTATGTGCTTTCTTCCTGACAGGAGCAGGAGCAATATATAAGAGTCATTTCTCCTCTGTGTATGAACCGTGAAACACTAAAACAACAGAGGTGTGTTGATTAAAACTTCAGGGAGTAATGTTGATAAGAAGGACACAGTGAATCAAATAGAGAAATGAGGCGATATATTACGGTGTAATATATCTGGAACCTCTGATTCAGGATGAGAAATGACTCTCGTAACGTGTAATATCCTTCTAATGATGTATAAACAATGCGACAGGGCAAACGTCTCCCTAATGGCCTCACTGTTGTAAATGGGGCAAAAAGTGCCGGGTCTTTGTTACGTCCAGGGGAAAATTAGACCTGAAACTCTACTCCACTACCTGAGAGCCTTGATCTGTGAGGCAAGCAGGGTTTCCCACCAGAGCACACACACACACACACACACACACACACACACACACACAGAGGCAGACTGACGCAGAGAAAGGGGCTTTTCAGGATGAAACAAAAGCCCTTCTCTCTGCCTGACGGTGAGTGGGAAAGACTGAAGGACCGAGAGACAGAGAGACGGTGAGAGAGGAGGGACACATTGACTCTGTTACCGTTTCAACAACTGAAAGCACTAAAAGGTTATTAAGACATCAATTTGATTTGTGTTAAACGTGTAAATGACTTAAGCAGCAGAGAAAGTGCTTCGTATTTTAAATCTGCATCCCACTGTGCTAAACTTCAAGTGTCACAGCAGGTTACTGTGTTAATTTAGCGCAACCACTGAGGTAGAATTGTTTTTTTTAAGTCATTAAGCTGTTTACCCGCTCATTAGGAAACCCAGTCGACCTCCAAGGCTATTTAAGACAGTTTTACAGCTGTCACCTCTGATGGCTGTATGAACGAGAAGGCTGTGGGTGTGCAAAGGAAAGAAAGAAAGAAGTGGGAATAACATGGTTAAATCTGCAGCTGGTCATTAAATAATGTTTTCAATCTGTGGTTCAAAATGTATTCTTGACATTCGCCAAAACAGGTGGAAAAATATTTCAACACAAGGTTTATTTAGTAGCTGTTCTTGGGATTTTGAACCGTTTAATGAAGCTTATCATAGATATTATTGTAAAACCACAACTAGGGATCGAAAACCAGTATTGTTTGGTACCGGTATGTAATTAGTCAGTACTGAAAGTACCGATAAGCTCATGGACAAACATGGCTCCTATCGTTATTTAGTGTTAACATTTTGTCTTATTTAATGTGGTTTTTATTCAATCGTTTCATTTGAACGTAGCTGGCATCTGTCCCCTAGATATGCCGCCAGCGTCAGGCAGCGACGGACAGAGCAAAGCGTTCGATAGTTTGGGCTCACTTTACCAAAGTTAACTCAGGTGCTTAGTGCAATTTATGTAACAAGGTAGTTGCATCTTAAGTGGGTGAAACCAGCAGCCTCATGAAACACTTAAAAGTTCAACAGTCTATAAATCTGAAGCAGTGCAGTGTGTTTGACTGCTTTAGCAAAGCGGCTAATGCTAATGCCATTGCTAACGTTACTGCTAGTGCGTCCACAGTGCAGCCTTAGTCACGGTGGCTCTAAACTAAAAATTCAGTTTAAATGCATGGTTCATAAGTAAGCCTGTAGTTATTCAGTCACTGTTGTTAGCTGGCTTTGGTTATTAGCACTTCTAAGTTATGTTCTTACTTAATCCATAAACAGCGTCAGTCAAGCAGCAGCCCCAGCTTTATCTGCAGTGGGTAACGTTAGCAGAAGTCAGACACCAAAGTTAAACCCATTTTCCATCACTAAATGAGGAAAATGACACAGGAACAAAATGCAGAATGTGACAGAGCTGTCGCCAAGCTTATTGTAAAAGATTTACTTCACTACAGTGGAGTCCAATTGGTTTAGGTACGCTAGGAAGCGATAGCTCACCTAAGTGTGAATTTTAAGTTGCCATGACAGCCAGAAAACTATTTTTGTATTGCTTATGACTGTTACTGTTACTGCATTTACTGTAAATGTTACTGGAGGGAGAAGACCACAGCCTTTAACCCCAGTTACAACCCCCCTTCCAGAGGCAAATTATCAGACACCCTCATAAAGATATGTCTTTATTTTTTGCAACAAATAATGTAGAGTAGTATCCATAAGTATTGGTATCGGTAAGCTGTATCAGTAAGAATAATGGTATCGATAAAATCCTGACGATGACCCCAACCACGACTGATTTGAGGTTTTTGCACTTTGTCTCTCCGGATCAAAAATGAGACTTCAATTGTTACATAATGAACGTAAATGTTGCTGAAAGGCAGATTGTCGCGTGTCTTTGAGAGCACAAGTCGAGCCGTTTCCTCAATCTTTCAGTCTTTATGGAAAGTTTAGGTAGTGAAACTAAGGTAACCACTAGCTGACTGTAGCATCATATTTAGTGTGAGAGTCTTATCAATGTTCTCATCAGACTAAAATCTCTCTCTAACTATTTCTTTCAAGTGCTCAAAAAAGCTGTTTCACAAAGATAGACCTTGACTATGGCTTAGATATAACAAATAGTCAGATTTACGTCTAAATTCATCCGTTTCACAAAGCAGTTTAGTTCTTGACTTATCTTAAGCAGGACAATGGTGCATTGAATTCTGGGTAGATTAAGACTTTTTTCAAAACAAAAAAAATGGCCGACCGAGTAACCGCATTTAACCGCTCAAGTTAATTTACCCCAGCAGAAAATGTTTGTCTGTTGGAGGTTTTAAGGGCACTTTACTTTCAGCGAAGAGTGTAACAACACCAAAAACCTGATGTGGAAAATAGAATAGTGGAAAGGATGGATTTATACTCAGATACATTAAACTTGATGCTTGATGGACAGATTGAGACGACGGTGAAGTAAAACAAGCAGTAGAAGACCAGGAGATGAGCCGGTTTTAATGCCTGACACTTTGACTTCACGACACACAGCCTTAGACTGCTAATGGCTCAAAATATCAATTTAACCTCAGAAACTTTTAAGTCACCTTGGACTTGATAATAACAGAAAACGACAGCAGGCCAAGTGTCTGTGAAATTTGATTTCGGAGCCGAACAAATGACTTTCCCCTTTAAAATCCCTCGAAGAATGGCCGGCTGCCCAGTGAGTGATTGAGAGCTGGTCTCTCTTCACTGCAAATCTTTATCACGAGCCTTGACAGTGAATAAAACATCACAATGATTTATCAGAATGTAACACAGATGAAAAGCTGACAAGGTCAGAGAACAACTCCTCAAGTGGCAACTGCTGATAAATGGGTGAATGCACTTTGTATGCACCATCACACTCCCACTCGGGAAGTGTCAATTACTTTTCTACGTCCATAACAAGACACTGAGGGCCGGGTGCTAACAGTAATCTGTTTGAGGAAAGTTATGGGATCCATTATAGACAGAAAGACAATGACGAGTGATAAAGAGTCAAACCTATTCTTATCTTTTCTCATTCTTCTGGTCTATGTCACTGATCTGTGTCTTACATAAGAATTACACTACAAAACTAAAGCTACTGTAATAGATATTTTTAGCACTTTTACCTCTTACCTCAAAAACTATTTGAATCACTGTCATTAAATTTGTACCGACATTCATGATCCCCATTTGATGACCCCCTGACTTCTAGTACTACCACAAGTTTCATTCTGAGTGATACGTATCAACAAATATTGGATTAATTGCTATTAATTTGGTACAAACACTTTGGTAAACCCATGAGCCTTCATCTACTGTTCCCTAAGCCTAAAGTCAGGTCAAAATTTCAATGTGAAATATTTGGATTACTGACTATCTGTTAAACTCCCACGGGCCTCATTCATGCTTGTGTTAAGTGCAAACTATCAAATATTAGCATTTTAACACACTAAACTGAGAAGCTGAATGTGGTAGAATTTGGCCTATACGTTATGCTGTGTCTTAATACAGCCTCACAGAGCTGATAGTAGTATTATACCAACAATGGATCAAAAAACGACATATGAGTGGCGTCACTTGTGGTCTACGAAGCTCTGTGGATCTGTTTAGCATCTTTCTGCTTAATGTTGGGTTTTTACGGCCTGTTACTGAACTGTTTAGCCCTCATCAGTGTTTTCTGACGCAGCAGGTGGCTGTTATGGCAAAGGTCAAAAAAACAAACAACATACGCTACCTGGCCAGAAAAACAGAAAGATAAACGAATGCTAGCGAAAGTTAGCAAAAGTTAGCGAAAGTTAGTGTAGCTCTGTGGCTGGTAAATGCTGCCCTCACATTTCCCTCTGCCAGATCTTTTGTAAAACTCCGGCCATGGTGAAGACTTTTAAAAACTTTCCACGACGTGTAGACGGGGCAAATGGCGTTTTTGGCTCGTGACGTCAGGCTGTGCCCCGTTATCTCCTCTGTGAGGCGTCACAAATGAGGCGACATTCCTTGAAAATGACAGAAGTGACAAAAATAGTGATGCTTCTGACCTTGCTCACAGGACTTTTTACAGCCTGCCAGGTAGTCTTCCAGCAATAGATTTTTTCAGACTTTTGGCGGGCCGCGATTTTCTTCTTCTTCATTTGCATGACCGGGTTATATCGGCGCCTGTTGGTGTGGCATTCTCATGACAGCGTTTCTGTTGTGTTTTTGAGTTTTCATTTGAACAGGGATTATTTTAAAAACCGTGCTTGTGTGGACGGGGTTTTTTTGGAAATGAAGGAGGGAAAAACTTAGTTTTGAAAACTACCTGTGTACGTGTAGACATGGCCTAATGTTGCTCCATATCTGCGGGATATAAAAATGAGAAACTGTTTGCTAACAAGTGCACCGTATCAAATAAAAAGGTCTTAGTCAGTGTTGTGTTAACAGCGGATTTTAAAGGCCCCGCCCACCTGCACAGGTGTTTCGACTTATCCTCACTGATTAGACCTCTGCTCAGGCTGAAAGTGAACAGGGTAACCACTCCTGTAAGAATGATCAGAGGGCTAATAGTCACAAAGCTAACAGTCAATTAAGCACAGTCTGCACACTCCCACACTTTCCTGTGAAGATCTATAATCACCCAAAAAGTGAGTGTATGTGGGTGTACCATGGGAGTGCAGGGCCTTTAACTTTGTCTGTGCTACGTTTTCAGCTCCAGGACGTCGATTCTGAGCAGCTTGTTTCAGTCTAGACAGAATTTTGTCATGGGATTAAGAAAGATGTCCTTCTAACAGTCACATTTCTGCGCTAACTACCATGACTTTCAAAACCGTATTTATATCAAACACCTCTGAGTGTTAAATTTAACTCGATTGCACTGCAGACGTGGATGAAGCCTCGCTGTGCTAATCACAGCGGAGCATTTACAGCTGGATCAGTGGTTGCAGGCACCACTTACCAGAGTTTTAATAAGAGTTTGGAGGCAATGAATGATGCGGAAACAACACTAACAACCAGGATATACTATTAGGGTCGTGTATCGCTCGCTGCTGGATACACGCCGTTTCATATATGAGTGGCGTTTGAAGTGAAACTTAATTTGGCTCGGTGTTATCTTAGATGGAGGGAGGAGGGGGACCCAGGGGAGACGAGCAGTTCCCAGGACATTTTGTGCAGGGAGAAAGAGGGAGGAATAGAGGGAGAGAAAGAGTGAGGGAGAGAGGAGGGGATATCTGTTGGAATTCCCTGGACGGCCAAAACCCAATGCCAAACAGCACGCACACATACACACACGTGCATACACACACACAAGAATAGCATTCCTTTCTATAAATAGCAAGTGCTTTGTCCACATCTTCCATATGGCTGTCAAATTATCACAAACCCTCTTCTCTCTCGGTGTATGAGCAGATACAGGAGTGTATATGTGTGTATTTTGCTTTATGCACTGGGTTCAGTTTATTTTAGGCTTCAACACCTCAGGCAGTAGTTCCCCTTGCAGCCTCTTAAATCTCTCTGGATGCGTTTTGCTGCAGCACGCCTGAACACGTCTGAGGAAGCATAGAAGATTCCAGCACACTGACCTGTAACGCTCACTCCATCCATTCAAAGCTTCATGTTTGTGTGTGTTTAAAGCCTCAGAGTTTGTTTCTCTGTATTCATCCATCTTAAATCTGAATGTATATGCTGCATGTATCAGTACTCACTCGTTGTGACCTCTTTGATCATCTCAGCTGAGGCGTGACATCCGTTGACTATGTGTCTGGTCCACAGGGACAGGTCCTTGGTGGTCTCAGCCCGGAAGAGGTGAGTCTCGATGCCGAGTCGTGTGCCGGTCCGAGTGGCAAAGAAGAGCTCCGTGCCAGAGTGAGGAGACCCCCGATCAGGGCCAGAGTGGACCAGCCTGGAGTAACACACACACACACCCACACATAAACTGTCACGTAGTACACGTCATGGTAATTCAAAGTTTAATCTAACAGGCAACTGGGCTTGGTTAAAATCTTGAAGAAGTTTAGTCTTTGCCGACAAGCTTCTTCACTTTTCCAGGCTTTTTCTTCATGAATTGAAGAAGCCTTTCAGATGAAACGCCTTCAAGAAAGAGCCTCTTAGATTGAGCTTGAGAGAGATGTTCCTCACACCATAAGCAAAGTTACATATCAAACTGTAATGAAACGGTTACCATGAATGGAGTGGATCTGTTGTTTACCGAGCAAACCATAAAAAAAGTTAAGAGACAAAATAAAAATAAAGGCTATTAGAAATACAACATATACACTACAACATTAAGTAGTGGAAGACTAAATCTAAAATAGTTGCCAAAATGAACACTGGAGCAAACAAATGCAAGACACAAAATACCTGAAAAACTGTAATAGTGGAAAACTGTTAAAGCAACAACATTAGGTCCAAAATCGCTCCTATTTGCTGGCGAGAGATTACATTTACCTATCACAATTATTTGAACTGGTCTGAATTATAAAATGAATGTAACATATAGCATCCCTAAAGTATCTCTGAATGGGCCACGTTAAACAAATGTCTGTCGCACTATTCTTTTTTAGCCGTGTTGGTTGGTTTCACGGGATTAGACTGAAACATTCCAACAAATATTGAATAGACGGCCATGAAATTCGTTAATGTAAACTTCAGCGTGAGTTACAATAAATGTGTTGTAGATCTGTTCACTTCTTTGAGTGGCACCAATAAAAACACTTTTCATTCCTCACCAAATAGCTGCATAATTATTCAGACAGGCGTTTAACTCGAAGCACGACATCAAAGAACTGTCGCATCTCCAAATGCTTTATGTCGTCTTTGATAGATTAAAACAAACTCATAGTTGTACTGAAATACACCTGTCAGCGATGAGGGGAAAATATGACACACGATCAAAGTGTCTGTTTTTAATAAGGTAATGTTCACCATGTTCAGCAATCTGGAAAATTCGATGATGCAAACATACCTTTTGTGTGTTTGTGATGTTGGTACATATGTGGGTGGACTTACCGTGTTGCTAAAAGTGGATAAGTGTGTGCAGGGCTCTGCCAGGCCTCTCTGCCTCGTGGTAGACTGTCGAACAGCAGCAGGTCCTTCTCCGTCACCACCACCAGCACCGGCTTCCAGCTCTGCTTCTCACTCTCTGTCTGCGGCACAAACAGGGAAACTGTGAGACTACCGAGAAGTTAGGATCCATTATTTATACCTAATCAGACTGTGCAGGGCCGGGGGGGGAGCTATATTCAAACGCGAGAAAACATATTATGAAAAAAGATTCTTAATAAATACTGCACTGTTTTGTTTTGTGCACAATTACCTAAGAGCCTGAAGTAATGACTTTTACTGATCCTGACAAACAGCAAAAGTAAAAGAAACACCTTTTAATTTTAAATCAACAGATCTTCACTGAGCTGTAAAAGTTTAAGTTGTAAAAGTAATTGAACAAAAACGGTTTTAGATTCAAATTAACTTCAGAGAATCGACGAAGCAAACAATCATTCCTACAAGGTTGCTTAAGTTAAACACAACCTTGATGAATCCTCCTCAGACTTTTAGATGAGAGCAGATCAATAAAATCAAGGACCGTGTGCCAGCGAGCTGCTTTATGGGACTAATGCTTTGTCAGACAGAGGAAGTTAAAAAAGAGCACAACTTCATTACTCGAATCAAAGTATAGCTCCTCCTGGTCAAATATTACTCCAGTACAAGTTAAAGTTGCTTACGTTAAGTAAGTCCAAAATATATGGGTGAATCGTCATCCTTCTCTGACGTAGCCATCACTACCACCACTGAATGAACTGCCTGATTGCTCTACGTTCAACCATGGAGACGCGCGAGGTACAGGTACGGCAACACCACTTAAACACAGTTTATTGTCTTTAGGATTTTATAAAAAGAAAAGAAAATTAATCCGCTGACCTCGGAGCAAAAGTAGCGAGTATCGAGAACATTCATAGAAATGTAGTGGAGTGAAAAGTACGATATTTGTCTTTCAAATGTGAGTTAAAATTTTCCGGCCCCAAAAATTCTTAAATAAAGTACAGATACTCAAAAAATGGACAGTACTCAAGTAAATTTACTTGGTTACTGTCCCACAATGCTAATATGTGAACCCGTCTTTCCCTCTCGATTTAATCCAACACTGGGTACTGAAACATTTTATTTCTCCCTCATTGATCGAATACCCCAACATCCATCTGTGTCTTTCCCTGGAAATATGTGTTTTTTATGCTATACTGTTTACCCACAGGGGAATTACCTAATAGCACAGGTAGCTGGTACGCCTGTGCAGGTAAACTTTCTCTGAATGTTTTTTTGCTGTACCCCCCTGCCCACCCCTCGCTTTCCCTTCAGAACGCACACAGTTAATCTTTCAACTAAGAGCACATACACACACAGCCTGGTATTCCATTTTACAATGCTCCATAACTATTCTCATTATGAGAGCTTATCTGCAGCCCAGCAAAGGAATCCTAAGCTGCTCTTTGAAGTTCTGCCTCAGCCAATCACATCGTGGGATTTAAAGGGTCAAGGGTCAGCTTTTTTAACATAATGGGAATATGTTGCTAAGTAACAGTATTGCACTGCATTTGAAGGATCAAATACTGGCAAATTCATGAGGACTAAATTAGACAGGTACGAGTGTGTGTGCGTGTGTGTGTGTGTGTGTGTGTGTGTGTCAGTGAAAGAGCGAGTGAAGCTGTACCTGTGTGTGTTGGTGCTTGTATGAAAGATGTGTGCATGTGTGTGTATAGGAGATAAACATAATACAGAACTATGTATGCAAGTACAACTACCTGTGCACACACACATTTGTTTTTCTATACCTTGACTGCTGGATGCCCTTATACCTTCAACGTTACCATCAAAACTACAGGCTAAACACTAGGCCCTGCCCTGACCTGAACTTAAACTAAACCTTAGTCCCTGTATGTAACTGTTTAAACCTGACTATCCAACATTCACATTAAGGGTTAAGAATCGCAGAGTAACTCACGATATGATACGCGATACATGGCCCCTGATAATGATAATATCACGATACAGCGATTCAGTGATAATTTATATATTGCAAAACAATCATACAATGATACATCACGATATCTGACTAACTTCTTCTTTGGCCAGTTTATTTCTGTTCTCGATACCCTCATTCATGTCAGCGCCACCGTGAGGAGTCATGAAGTAGTGACCAGGTGAGTCAAAATCGCAGGGAAAGCAGTTAACAGCAACATATATTTGTAAATTAAAATATCAATATTTTCCGCCATGCCTATTGATAAATGTATTGAATGAGTCAGGACACGATATATTGCTGTATCAATATTTTGTCCCACCCCAATTCACATTCAAAGTGATAATCTCGAAGATTTTCATGTAAATAAATGTCTGTTAAGTCACTATCTATCACCGAATGAGTTAACACAACGGTGGCCCGATGGCCCACTGATGAAAGCCTTTGCATTTGCAGTATTACAGACTGGGTGTCTGTGGTGACATACACAGAGAAAATCACAATCGGCGCCCAGTTAGTGACGCGTTTTCCATCAGCCAGCAGTGGTTGGTCTGCCAGAGAGGGTAGGCGGAGCCAAGCGGCTGCTTTTCCGCTCTCTGCAAGTGTTGCGAGTAAGCAGTAATCTACTATGGCTGAACAAACAAAGAAGAGATCAATGACCACAGATACAACTTCAAAAATAATTGAAAATCCAAAGAAAAAGAAACAAATTCGATGCTCAGATGAAGGAAAACAGTCTAAAAAGTAAAGCGACCGTCAGCGAGGAAAATCAAGAGTTACAACCGGAGCCAACCGTGGACGTCACACATGCAACACCTGGATATATGGGAAGTGTGCTCCCGCAATTATTGTTTATCGCCATGGGTGAAATCTTACTGAAATCTTCGAGATTACAACTTTAAACTTTCTTCATTAGTTCATATTTTTCTTTTCAACATCTGTCAGTTTTATTATGTAAAAGGATGTTTAACCGATGAATGCCTTCAAACAAAGATAGTCCAAAAGTATGCGCCCGTATTTAAACCGTATTCCCTGTCCCTTTAAATCCTGGAACATCTTTAAACACTTTTCCCTCCTCGTATTGTACAGCGTAGCTTGTTTTAAGCATGCTGGGGCCTTTAAACACTATGTAACACATATTTAATTAAGACATTAAGAGGATTCAAGTAGGAGTCACCAAGTCATTAAATTAATTACGGAAAATTCCATATCATTGATAGAATAATAATTAAAAGGCTGATTATATGGAAGGTGCCCATAAACAAGAAGTAAATTTAATAAATAACAAAACAATGTCAATAAACAACACATATCTCAGATAACAGGCACACATCACATATCATTCCTACTTTTCACAGCTACAGATAAAATCTTAAAACCCTGTCTTTAACTTTAAATCGCCTCTTAAGTAGTACAACTCAAATCGGTCCTCATAAAGATAGAACAAGAACAAACACATTGTCACAAAAAGGTAACAGCAGAGAAGGTACCCCATTAAAAATGTGAGAAATGTAGAGTCATGGGTCTCTCTCTCACACACACACACACACATAATGGTACAGTTGGGAATTATAAGCCATTTTACACTCCCTGTCTATGCACATACACACAGGCACACACACTCTTACCTTCCCTGCCAGCCATCCCAGGTGTCGTATCTCTTTGCTGCCAGCCACCTCCATCCTGGCTGTGTTCTGGACGACCTCTGCCAGCGCCCGCTGCGTGGGGACGGCAGTTTTTAGGGGGGAACGATCATTCAGGAAGCATTAGACTCAAAGCAGCTCTGAGAGGCTGAATCACCGCCACAGTATGTGATCATTAAAGTATCTACTTCTAATGGCCACACTGATGAATAATACCTGTAAAACCAAGTAAATCAAAGACAGACCTGAGCCAGTGTGGATGTGACGGAGTGCATGGCAGAGAACCAGGACAGGGCAGATGGTTGGTCCGGGCAGCGCAGCACCACGGTGTGCCGGGCGTCGGGGGAGTGCAGCTCCAGTTGTCTGGAGGAGGAGATAAGAAAAGTTAAAACAGCTTTAACCTCTCTGCTATCATCACCCGGTGCTAAAACTCTTACGGTTCACAACCCTGGATGAATAAATTCCTTTTGGAATATTGAAAATATATTTCAAGCGTTATCAGACGAGAGCCGGTTCGACCAAATTCTCTTTCCTCTAGCTTCAACAGATGCTCCTTTTCCTCATCCACTTGAAAACGGGTGCTCAGTCGGGACAATGACATGAAGTGCATTGAAATTTGAATTTATTCAAGTCAATAGCTCATGCATCCTCTGTGGGCCATATGACACAATGCCGTCTCCCACTAAATTTCCATAACTAATCTCCTTATATCATATGGGAGTATTTCCGACCTCCGGAGAAAAGCATCTGTAGGATGCTTCTCGGTCTCACTGAACGGCTCTCTGATTGTGTGCTCGCTGAACATGAATTTTAAAAAGGTACACGTTGCAGCATTTACAGTGCGTAAAGCTGTGCAACGTGTTGCAGCATCAGTACAGTCGGTGTTCATCTCTCTGGAGGAAACCAGCGGTTAAAATACTAAGAAGGTTAGCTGTCTGTTGTTCTTTTTCGAGGGAGTAAACACAAATTCCAGGTGCAAAAGAAGAGTGATGTAAATATTAGAAACACAAACTATGGATGACTGTGAGGCTTAGAGGTAAACAACTCCTGTGTGTGCACGTACTGAGATTTGGGGAAGTATGAAGAATATGAACTTTGATTTGAGAGATTAAAATGAACAATATTATTAAAGCAGTTACTATAAAGCTATTTGGATCAATGCTAGTGTTTGAAGTACTTAAAACAGTAAAGACCTGATGTATGAAACAGAATGTCTACTAGAACTGTTGAATAGTAAATCTAAAGCTGTCACAGTACAGGCAGGAAAAAGCAAAAGGAGCAAATTTCAAGGAGTGACGGTTCAGTTTCAACTCTCAAATGCAAATGCATTCTCGATCCAACCCTGAAATAATCCAGCACCTCTGTTAACATCACCCTCTCCGTCCAGGTGCTCCCAGTGGTTTAAAATAGAAACTACTCTAACACCAGGGTGGTTTCAACTCTGCAAACATGCTTTCTTTGCAGCTCTTTTTATTCATACAGTGCACACAGGGGAGCTGGAAAAACCCCAGTGAATGTGATGAATCTGCTCTTCCGTCAGATCCTCAGAGGAAGGAGAGACCGTCTAGATCAGCTCCAGGTGTTTCTCTGGTCCGGGTTAAAAATACAACTGCTGCTTGTAAAAGGGAAGTTGATTAAGGACAGGACAGGGAGAGGGCAGAGGGGGAGGGAGGAGGTGGGAGGAGGAGGACTCAAGGCCCAGATGTGCGTTTGGAAGAAGAATGGTGAGTGTAATACCAACAACCTGACTCCCAAGAGTTATAGTAGACCTTAAAGGAAACATTATGTGGCCAAGAAGTGGACTGTCTTGGGGTAAAACAACCTGTCTTTTGCATGCATGATACATCACATTAACACGGGGAATCAAATGCACTGGATGGCCGTTAAATAAACTTGTATGTATGTAATTATATACCTCCGGTCCTGCTTGATCAAACTCTCACCTGATGAAAGGGTAGTTGTTCCCAGGGGAGCATCACTATATATAAACCAAATATGTATTCAAGCTTGGTAGGTCTGTCCCAGCATACAGATGTGATCCATGGGGCTTTATTCTAAATATACACTGATGAACTCTGTATGAGCACAACAGCCACATGAAAGATGTGTTTAAGGGGCGCTGGCTTAGCTTAGTGTTGAGCAAGCAACACATATACAGAGGCTTCAGCGCTCGACGCAGCGGCTGCAGGCTCGACTCCCGCCCTCGGTCACACCCCACATTCCCTGTCTCTCTTCAGCTGTCTTGTAAATAAAGGCAAAAATAGCCCAAAAATAATCTTATGAATAAAAAAGATGTGTTTAAGCCATTAACTTAGGCAACAATACTGTTGACAGCTGATGTTTTTGATGTAACAAAACAAGAGATAAGTCTAATAAAGCTAAATGCAGGTCACATGATGTTAGAGAACAAGAAAATATGTTTAGATTGCACAATGAATTTCAGAATTTCACAATGAGTTTGTTTTGGCCCGTCATACTTACTGAGGAATGATTGTTGCTGCACACACACATCTTTTTTAAGGTTCTCAAGTCTCAGCAAAGCATATCTCAAAATATATTTCAAGTCCTTCAGGGAAATTGTTCAGAGGCAAACTGCATGTTATTTTTTGTGATTCTGGTTTATTACTTTTTGAATTACATTTGAACATTTCCCTTTAGATTTTAACACGTGTGTGTGTCGATGAGATCTTTCGATGCATAGGCCAAAAAGTTTCAAGTCCCAGGACAAATCAAGTCTTTTCAAGTCAGGTCTCAAGCTGAGTTTAAAGTCTTCCCATGATTTTAAAATGATCACTTATCTGAAATACATATAAATCTTTACCAAGTAGTCTGAGATTTGCAGGATTTTCATTTTCTGTGCAACAACTCCTATCAAAAGTACAGTAGGAAAACAAAATAATAAAATACTAATTATGCAGAGTTGTCTGATCCTCTAAATAGTTTTTATATAATATAAATATAAGTAGTAAGTAATACAGGACAGACGTGCATCAAAAGTGGTTTAAGGATCAGCATCATGGTTCTTAAAGATTTAGATGATCCACCTGTTGAACTACACAGATCTACTGCTCTGCTTCAAAATGAGGTCTGTAAGTTTTATTAAGCCTCTTGAACCAGGATTTTGCACATCCTTCAGCATGACGCTGCTGGTTTATAGGGTGAGATTTCCTCAACAGTGTTGCTGGACACAACCTGAGGGTCAGGAGACGTGCATTTGTGTAAGTAGAGACATGGAAATAATCCAAATAATGAGGTTGCATCATTCATGTTATAAAGTCGATTTCGCAACACTAGAAGTTGCGTTATTCTGTCACAGTGTGCAGACAAACACCTGACCTGGGTGAAAGGTAAATGAGAAATTCAGAGAGGGAGCGTGTATCCTCACATCCTTTGAGGAACTTGTCCGGGTGAAACTGAGTTTCACCTGTGAGGAGCAACTTCTCCCTTAACACAACCCAACATGCTTTCTGTGGAGGTTACACATTCACCCTGCAGGATTTTTGAAAATGTAAAGTTAATAGAGAAAAATAAGGAGATAAATATCATCTATGATAGGTGATAGTTCCTTTACTACTTGTGTATTTTCTTCATCTCTATATTCTTAATTTCCTCGTCTCTACCTTTCCTGTTCTTTCCTGTTCTTTCCTGTGCCTCCACGGCCTGCAGCGCTTAAATCCACACTGTTAATGATAAGAGTTTAATCCTATCATTTCTGAATATAATCTGTCTCTATTTTTAGCAAAAATACTTCATACCTGAAACAGTGTGTATAGCTATGTGAGGCAAAGGCTGTCCAAGCATTACATAGTTAAATTAAAGATAAATCAAGTCTCCTCTCTTTTCTTGTCTTTTATCATTTCTTCTAATCTCTGCACACACCCCGCCTTTCCTCACATCCCCCTCTTCAGTCTGTCTCTCCGGCTTACAAACAGTTTAAACAACATCTGCTGAAATGAAAAGAGAAACCTCTTAGGGACGCAACATTGCACTGAGTCTTGTATAAAAAGATAAGCCAGATTTTGCTGTCATTTAACATAAAGCCTCTTAAACCCTTTCAGCTCTGAACACGGAATAATAACAGAGTAAGTTTAGTTCTGCTCAGGAATCTGTATCACACATTCAACTTTCAAGGCTAAATGTGAGCTTCATGGATTAAACAGACCACATATCAGCGTGGGTGTCTCTCATTTAAACATTTACTAAATATTTACTGGAGAGTCAAAGGGGAATTTGTTCTGGCTCTGAGGATAAGGAAGAGCTTCATAAAAAACCTGCTGGTCAAGGTAGATTTGGCTGTATCTGTGCTTGGGAATCTGCCCTCCAGCTCCATTAAACCACAAAACACTGTGTTATCTTTGTGAAGCAAAAACTCAGCTTGACGCAAGATGAATTATTGACTCCAATTCTGTCTAAGCTAGCTGAACAATAAAGTCATAGTTACAGCCAACCAAGTAAATGTTCAACTTTCTTGTGCTCTTAAAAAAGTTTAATAGCTCAACTAAGTTTTGTGAAAATGCACCTGAAATCTTTTTACCAAAAAGTGCATTTAAAAATGTCAATTTGTTATATGTTTATTTCACAATAAGGTTGTCAACAATCATCAAAGACAGTAGACAAAAACGTATTAGTCTAGGATAATCGACTCCCAGCTTTTACTGCACACTACAGACATAAGAGTTGTTTCAATTCTCTTCTCCAATACTGGGCAACAAACAAAAATAAGTGTTCATTTCATTCCACGTATGTCTTGGTCTGATTTTCAACTTTACACCCTTATCTGGTCCAACAATGTCAAAACAGTTATATTTTAGGTTTACTAACGTATATTTTACTTCATCAATTGTTGGGAAAAGAAAAAAAATGTTGGTTACTGATTCTGGAAGTGGGGCGAGTATAAAAATTTAAAGGAAGAGTTTCATTAGACACAAATGTATGTCCCTCCCCCAGGAAACACAGGACCTACAAGCTAGCTAACAGTATGCTCGTCTCTTTGTTTGTGTTTGAATGTTCTCACATTCATAGCTATTGGCTAGTGTAAACTAAAAGCAATATCTGGGACCCTCCCTAGCTTCCTGTTTTAAAGGAACAAATCTGTTAAATAAAAAGCACTCTGATATCTGTTTTATGAAAACTAGCTATTTACTTCTGCTGATATAGTGCCAACATCCCACAAGTACTTGTGTTTAGTAATATTAAAACGCAACAAACCTGGAGTCGTGTATTTCTAGCTAAAGTAAAACAAAGTAATAGTGGGGGCATAACTGTACTATCAAACATTAGCTCCTGCATACAATCAAAACAAACTCATTTAGCTAATTTAACAGCTAATATTTTTTTGACCCATGAGGGCAACTTCATTGCAGTTCGTCTCAGACTCTTAGCCTGAAGCTCAGCAAAAAGATGGTTCTCAAATGCTTTTGAAATGAACAGTGTTAGCCTGACCTCTGATTTTTGTCGGAAATGTTTTCAAGCAGAGATTTCAAACCTTGGGGGTCACGATGGTACTCATAATGCCAAGGGCAAACTACAGAGTACTGCTCACGGACACAATCTCTGTCAACAAATTGACACATTTCCAGCAAACACATTTAAAAAATCCTGTACTGTTTTGATTTCTTTCTTTGAAATAAAAGTTTTATCTTACATGAGAGCCAGCAAACAGAGAGCCATCTGTTCTTTCAATTGATAAAGTTCTTATCTTTCATTTTAGTGTACAAGTGTTTTGTGATTGATTGTGAGTGTTAGCATTTACATTTCACGGCTTCAGCGTTGAGCCGTCTAACAACGTCAAAACAGACAGAGGAACTTTGAAGTCACTGCTCAATGTAACGACTTGACTTTGATGTTGCCTCCATCGTCTGAGGCTTTGAAGTTTAGTGAGGTTCAACTATCTCACACTTCAAATATTATACATATGCAGAGAGGGACACACATGGACGATAGAGAGACACTAAAAGCTTAAAATAAATCAAGAGAGGGACAATAATGGGAGGAGGATGGAGCTGGAAGGAGTGAATTGATTCAGACATACAGAGGGAGATAACAGGAAAGCTGGGAAAACACGGCAAGCGAACATGAAAGAAAAGAGAGACAGCAAAAGGACATAAGGGCAGAAAAACACAAACAAGTTAGAAAGAGTAAAAAAGACAAGACAAGCAGGAAGGGAAAAGACTTAGTTAGAGAGGCACAGAGGGAAAACTGGGACAGAAAGCCTAATTCACAAACTGTGACACCAAAAATGTAGAAACAGTAAATCTGTTTTTGCCCCCATGCTGTTTGATATTGCCTTTGTTATATTACCAACCAATTAACCAAGAGCACCTCTTAACAGACCACCCCCTGCTGACTGAGAGTTATCTGGGCGCTACTTCAAACGTCTGTCTTTAAGAAAAACTGAAACCGCCTAAAAAAAGTCTAAAAAACCCCACTATTTGGTAATCCCATCACGATAGCAGAAGACTTCTCTTTTCTCTCTCTGTCACAGTCTTAAGTTGAGGATCAGAGAAGAGTTGGTTAACCTTCAGATAACCATCTTTTTGTTGTTTCAAAGTTGAACTCTGGAGCATTTGTCTGTGACAATATCGAAACAAAGCCTGTAAGTGTAGGCAGTTAGCTCAACTTCGCCACCACACTCTGATGACACACTTCTATCTCTGGAAAATATATCTAACACACCCTCTTCCTAACGGCAGTGTATATGAACTCTAAATGAACTCCAAAGTCTCACTTTTATGATGAGGAAATATGAACTATAAAGATTATCAAACTGTCTTGCTTTTATGCTTTTTCTTTTAAGAGGATAAAATAATCTTTGGACAAATTTGTGCTAAAGGTGTCCCGGCACAGACAACTTCTGATGTGCTCTGAAGCAAGTTTAAGCTAGGGTTGACAACTTCAAATAGTAAGAGTTAGCTAGAATTTTAATGTATTTAACCGCAGAAATATCAAAGCAATTTACCAGAAACACATAAACCTGCTCACTTTCAGTTCAGGACAAGTCCACAAGAGACATTGGGGAGAGAAGCACGGTGCAGCGCCTCATTGTCATTGTATCAAAGTTTCTTTGCCTTTCTTGTGCTACTAGCTCGCTAGCTTTAGCATGTGGAAGACTCTGCTCTGCTGCTTTTTACTGTTATTTTTGTTCAGAGCATTTAATTTATTGTCTGCTGTCCGGATGTGAAGAGAATATGTACAAAAAAAGTAAAACCCAAATAAGTGACCTAGGCTGTCTGTCCTTTTGCAAAATGTCCTACTTAATTTTATATCCGAGTTGAAGCTGTGGAAGCTAGTTCGCCTGCCTTGCTAACGTTAGCAATTCCCGATACCCCCTTACTTCCGTTACGGTTATTTCAACACTGGCATCTCCTTCACACTTGGTGCTGTGTTATTCCTGCTTTATATAAAAGAGGTCTTCCATAAGCTAGCTTTGTCTTTGTTTCTTGTGGTGACGGTAAAAGATCAGACAGTCATAACTCACAGCATCAATTAAGCTAGTCCTGTAACCTTTCCACGCAGTACAATACTCCGGATTTGAATCTTGTCACTGACTAACAACAAATTAGTACAAAAGTAAGATCATAAAACAAGGAGTTATATACTTTTAGCAAAAATTAATTCAAATTCAATGTGGAAGGATAAGGTTGGCAATATAAACGTATTCGTCCACTGTCCTTGAAATCCCCTAAAAACAGGAATTCCAGCAACCTGTGTATCAGACTCTTGATAGTTTTGAACTTTCCTGAACTCTCTCTGGCACTCTGCCCAGAGCTTATTTGATCCTACTAAAGATGTAAATCTTTATTACACCAGTTGGCTGACGAAATTATGTGAATTAATTGACAAGTTATCAGTCGGTGGATGTAAAGCAAGAAGGACCAGAGGAGCAGACAGATAATTTAAAGAGGGACTTAAAGTGACAGCAGCTTCTCCAGACAACTCAAGTATCAGCATACGGGGATGTTTTATTGTGTGTGTGTGTGTGTGTGTGTGTGTGTGTGTGTGTGTGTGTGTCACCTACCTGTTCTCAGGGTCTGGTGTGGTCATGGCTCGGGTTACATAGCACATCTTGAGCGGTATGCACCTCCTGTCACCCTGCAGAGACAGGGAGGGCTGGGTGGGAGAGCTCGGGAGGTCAGATGAGGAGGAAGAGGAGGAGGAGGTGATGGGAGGACTACCCAGACGGGGAGACTCTGGAGGGGGGGTTTCCCAGCCGATCTCTGACACGGGGGAGCCCCTTTTGACGTACGGCGTGGCCTCGCGCATGTACTTCACTGGGCGGGAAAGAAAGAAACACATTTCCAGTTAACAGTAGGAAATTTTGAGAATTAAATGTTAATTTGAAAACATTTAAAAGCATCTCATAACTATAACCCCCACTCAGTAGATTTCTGCTGCATTTTTTGGTTCAATATTTGGGCGAGCAGCTGCCATAAGATGACTGATTCACTCATTTCATGGCGTAATTAAAAACTGCAAATTACTTCCCTCTTCACACTCAACAGTTTGCGGTTCACCTTGTTTTATTAAATGCTTGATGAAATGTTCTTTTGTAAACCAGGAAAATGTATGATTGAATATTCATAAATAACATTTATAGCATTTAAACAGCATTAAGGCCAACTGCACTGAACAAAGAAGTCTCTTTACATGAGCATCATTTATTTTAATCATTTAAATCTCCTCAAGCTACAGTATGTTTAACATCATTTTATATAAAGCTCATGTTAGGAGCATTTCAGAGCCAATAAAGACATTGCTGTTTAAAAGGTTTTGAAGGTAGTTTGACTCATTATCAGGTCAGAGGAAGGATGTGGGCACACCACTGAAAGTTCAGTAGACGTCAGAAATAGAAACTAAAATAATGGTACAGCTGCGACATGTGGTTAAGTATGACTGACTGTCATAAGGCAGCAGACAGGAGGCAGAATGGAAATTGTCAGCAAATCTCTCAGCATATACACCAATAAACCGTAACATTATGACCGGTGACAGGTGAAGTGAAATGCATTGATTATCTCGTATGAATTGCACCTGTCAGTGGCTGGGATATGTTAGGCAGCAAGTGAACCCTTTGTCTTCGAAGATGTTAGAAGCAGGGAAAACGGCCTGAAAAATTGTGAAGGCTAGACGACTGGCTCAGAGCATCTCCAAAACTGCAGCTCTTGTGGGGTGTTCCCTGTCTGCAGGGGTCAGGACCTACCAAAAGTAGTCAAAGGAAGGAAAACTGTGTTCCTCAAATTGGTTTGAGGAACATGACAACGAGTTCAAGGTGTTGACTCGGCCTCCAAATTCCCCAGATCTCAATCCAATCGAGCATCTGTGGAATGTGCTGGACAAACAAGTCCGATTCATGGAGGCCCCACCTCGCAACTTACAGGACGGGTCAGGGCTCTTTTGGCGGCAAAAGGGGGACCTACACAATATAATGTTATAGATGATCGGTGTATATTCATGCAATGTGATGGGTAGTGAAGTAGTTGGTAAGACATTTTTGTTCAAGGAAAAGTTCTGACTATCATTCAAGAACCACAAGGCCATCTTTACAGGTTTGAATAGGGTGAATAGATTTGTAAAAGGAGACCGAAGCCAATCATGTAGATACTAAACTACTTATTCTATCATTGAGGAGGATGAAATAAAACAGCTCTTGTTTTTGCACAGACATCAGGATGCTCAGCTGATCAAACGATTACCTTTTGTCTTCATATCACAATGAGCACATTCAGCTCACTCTGCTTTCAATTTCAAAAGGTAAAAGCAAATTTAGACTCGGGTGTCTCTTCACCGCTCAGTCAATTTATTAAAATGTCGGCACTCATTCTGTAAACTGCTCTAATGGTTCACAGCTTGTCTCTGCACGCTGCCACAGGCATGCAGTATCAGGAGAGTTACGGTCCTGAAAAATTAAAGTTCCCCCCACATCCTCCAACAGTTCCTGATAGGACGCTCCCAACTGATGCTGCCTGAATACCTCAGACACCCCCTTTTCCAAACAGTCGAATAAAAGCTTTACTTGTAAATGTCACACTCAGACTCACTGGAGGCGTCATAACTATTTTAAATTCCTGGTGTTTTTAGGTTTTAGGAGGGGAGAAGAAAAGAGAAGACAAGGACACATTTCTCTGTTAAAGGCCTAGATGAAGAGGGTGCTCAGTGTGCTCTCTTTGTCCTGATTGTTCTGAATCCTCTGTACGCGCTGGAGGTTTAATTGGCATATCCCACAATATGAGTCCCGCATAATTGGCATATGGCTGGTGGCATTTGTAATCCTGGATGGGAACTATTCTTGGGAGAAGCACGTTAGACCCCTGTGAGACTGAGAAACAAGCCTAACCGCCAACCTGTAGACGAGAGATGACAGGCCGGCACATAACAATGAGGAGGAGACGGGGGGAGTGACGGTGTCCTCAATGGACCCACAGAGATGATGTGATCCAGCCGCACACAGAACAACCCACACAGTCAGATCGTGTTAACGGACTGAAACACGACTGATCCGTTTGGGAAAATGCATGAAAACAAGGTTGAATTAAATGGACTGAGAAGATTGAATCTGCTGCAGCGGGATGATGACAACCTTGTCTGGCGTTGTTTGTTTGGAGACGTGCATTTACGAGACTGAGGTGACACAAAGGGGGGACAAACGCTGTTAGATTTAAATGAGAACGACAAAGCAATGCAAGTGGAAAAATGCTCCGTCTTTCAGGAAGACACTAACCTGATATTGAACAGAAGTATGAAACCTTTACCCATGATTTCCATCTTTAATCAGCTGATTTGAAGAGACTTTAAAGAAAGGTAACACACTTCTACCAAGGCCATCTCCACTACCAACTTTCTGCTGACCGAAATATTATTTCTGTTCTCCATCTCAGTGAACGAACCAACAAATTCATCTACTACAGGAAGTACTTCAAACTAGTTTGACTGTCCCATCGTGACTCAGTATCACAAAGTACAATACATCCTTGTCTCAACTGGAGAAATCTGCAGTCTCCACTTCCAGCCTTTCATCATCCGTACATTACTGTAACTGTTTGTTTTGTGTCATTGTCTTGGACTGTTTTTTTTTCTCCATGTCACTTTTTTGTTAAGTTATCTTACCAATAATTACTCCCATTAACAACTGGTATCATCCATCAATCTGGCTTTAGACTTCAGACAAGGACTCACTTTTAGAAAAACAGAATGGAAAGCAGCACCAAAACAATAATTCTATCAATCACAAATTAATTGCTAACAAAACAAACTGTAATTGATTTGATGTCAGTAGGTGTGCAACGATTAGTCGACGTTGTGAACTAAAATCGAAGACAAAATTAGTTGCCAACAAATGTAATTGTCAATAATAGTTAGTTACGCGCTTTTCGTGCTGTGCGTGGACATTACATAATTTTCAGGAGCTGAGTAGCTGTGGGGTGAGCCATCTCGCATCCTTACTATCTCCTCTGAGAGCTACGCATGCAAAACAGCGACCAGGAAGCGACAGGTAAGCAAAACATAGCAAAATGGCGGCGGCCGATGCAACAGCATTGCATCCTAAAACTTCTAAAGTCTGGGAGCATTTCACCCTCAAGGCTGCAAAGAAAAGGATGGCCTGCTACAGTTGTAAAGCAGACATTGCTTATCACAGTAGCACGTCAGTAATGTGCTAGCATTTGAAAAGAAGGCATGCTGGACTTGTGGATGATGAAGACTCGCACAGATAAAATAGTTAGCTTCTCAGCTAGCTAACGTTAGCTGTCTGTAGACAGAGTTGTACTGGCTTTTAACATTAATATAACGCTGTAGTGCTTTATAAGAACCTGACGCATCTGTCTTTTAAACATCAAGTGTTACAGCCACACTGTGTGACATTTACATTTTCAGTCCCTCAACTTAAACACTTCACAAAGTTTGATAAGACATATTTTTGAATGAAGAACTCATAATTATTGTCGTTGTTAGTTAACATATGCTTAAAAGAACCTCCAACTAAATCTAAGAGACATTAAGTTATTGTGCAATTCATTATCTGATTAGTTGACTTATCGTTTCAATAATCGATGACTAGTCGACTATTAAAATAGTCTTTAGTTGCAGCCCTAGTTATCTGTCATCAATCAAGAAAAAAAGGCCAAATACTCTGGTTTCAGGGTCTTTATCACTGTATATAAATTATTTCTTGGAAAGTTATCATTTCATCCCTAATGGAGACAAAGACGAGGCAGAAGTCTGCTTTTAACTCAATGATTTCTAAATGATACCTCTATAATGTGGCCAAACAGCTCATTTCCCATGTCTGTCCTCTCGAGTCTGTGGTTATAAATCCACAGCCCACTGTCTGATCTGCCAACATTAAAAGCAAATCAAACACAGCTATTACACAAACATAATATTTAGTGGGTGATTTATTTTCAGTTAACATTTACTGGGACAGTCTGGAGAGAGGAAATGTAAACTCATGGACCAGCGTCACTGCGCTGCCCAGAAATAGAGCTGTAAGTGTTTCCAGCGAAGGGGAAAATAAACGGGGTGGAGTCCGTGTGATCATTACAGTGGAAGTGTGTAAATGAGTGTGTGTGTGTGTTCCCCTGGGTTATGTTTCTTTTCTGTTACAAAGCCAACTCTGCACAATTACCTCAATAACACGGTGAGAACTTGGAGAGGATTTGGTTTGTGCTACTTCATTGGAAAGCAGCTGGTTCGGTGTTACATAACTCCAACCAACCAAACCAAATGAGCCGCTGCCCTCCCCCATCTGTCCGACTTTATCTGCCATTTTTCTGCTTCATGCTTTAGAAAAAGTAAAACTAAATCTTTTTTATGGCGACTCATGCTCTTAACTTAATGTAGAAACAGTTACATTAGCCATGATGCAGATGTCTGAATGGCAGCGAATCACCAAGGAGCAGCTGTTAAACTCACCATTGAGAACGCCATTCATTCCCATTGATGATATTTTAAACTGTAGTCAACCCCACTCACTTGTACTTCTCCTTAATGAGGCTATTTATTTCTACACAAGTGTTAGAGCTCGTTGGGTTGATATTGAAGTCAACAGTCCACAGATTTCACTTCAGTGTACTGCACTCATTCACAATGAACACACACACACACACACAAGTTCAGTCGCATTCCTCAGCATGTGTTTGCGCAGCTCCGACCCCCTTCACGCACACTTTACTATATTAGTCTCATTTTGTCTTTTTCACTTAATGGTCCTTAGCAATATCTAATGAGCTCTGAAGTCATTGGACTTTCTACCATATGTCGGAAATGTGAGAAAATGTACCAGCAGAAAAGAGAAACCTCCCCTCATGGAGCCTGTGGGAGGGGCAGCAGAAGCTGGAGAGAGAACAGACGAGGGCGAAGAGGTAGAAAAGAGGAAAAAGGCTCCTGTGATTGCAGAATGAAGCCTTTTACTCCTTGTAAGCACAAAAGGCCTTTACAAATCCACCCTCAAGGCATCTTTTTGTACAGTTTGGAGCTGTATCTGAAAGAGTTCAAATATCGCCTTAACTGAATAAAGAACAGTAACTAAGGCTGAGGCCATTTTATAGAAGGCATTTGACATTAAAGAAGGTAGAATTACTCATTGACACTGAACTTTGAACTTGAAGTCAAACAGTTACTAACTCTCTACAAGCTCAAGTAGCACTAAGAAGAGAAGAGGTATGAAATACAGTATGTGCTACAAGAACAGACACTGATCTGATGAAGATGTTTGCTAAAACACTGATGATGGTGGATCTATGAAATAACTATTTTGTAGGTCTTTCTTATAAAGAACTGAACATCATAATATGACATTCTGGCTGTTAATAGAGAAACACTGATGGGAACATTTTTAGTAACTGAAGTGAAGTAGAGTTACTAAATTTTTACACCACACAGTGTGTTCAGGGGGACATCCACATTACACTCGGCAATAACCTGAATAATAATAAATCAATTAAAAAACTTCCCTTGTACGTTTTAGGTGAAAAATCCTTATCTTTTATCACATTCCAATTATTTAGCAGATACTTTTGTCCAAACTGACTATCCTAGTGACTGTCCAATCCAACTTGCAACAAGAACTAGGCTACTGAAAGTCCATCAAGCTTTGGATTTCCCCACAGGCGGTGTGCATACTGTTACATTAAACACCTGTGTCCACCAACAGCTTTTTTGCACCTATTTAATAAACAAAACTGATGCAGTGTAGCATTTTCAGCGCTCAGCGCAAAAATCCCCTCCTGTTCCTTGCCTCTGCGCTCACAGCTGTCTCTGTTGAAAATAGTTCAACTTTTTGAACACCGACGCGCTCGTCAATGTTACTTTACACTCACCGACCAATCAAAATGAAGAAGGGGCATGACTTCAGATATCCACTTTGTCAACAACAATGGTGGAGGAGAAGCTAATCCCTTTGTTTTTAACAGGGGGCAATATCCAGGTGTAGAGCTGCTGCCAACACCAGGACATGATTCCTTTCCATTGTTTTAATGTTTTCTTTGTAAAGTTTCCTTGAATGAAAACAAATATTAAGCATACAGAACAATTTAAAACGGACTTAACGGTCACTACCAAGGGAAGTGGAAGTGCCACCATACCTTTTGTAACCTAGCAACAGGAAGCGCCCCCGAGAAGCGCTCTGAAATTGATGTCATGGGGGTTGCCAGCGCCAAAAACGCTGTTATGGACACAAACCCTGAGAGAATTAAGAAAGTGGTGAACAGGAAGTAAAATCACAACAATTAAGGAAAGAATAAAACTTGAAGTTTATCTCCTCTAATGCACAATGCAGTCATTAGCATATCTAGCTATCAGACTAACCACCGACAGAGCTAACATAGTGTTCCTTCAACGCCAAGGAGCGTACAACTAGCCTACATTAGCTTACAAGCACATCCCATGTTCATATGTGTAGACTTCAAGTGCATATTCAAAGCCTCTGTAGAAGATTCTGGTTTTGAAGCCAGTCCCTGGGGAAAAAGTCAACCAGACAGGGGTTTTCAACCTATTGTAGAAGCTGCAAAATAAGCAAATTAGCAAGCTAACGACAGCTTATTTGTTTCTTTGTACTTCTATCTTAGTGCGCTAAACCTCTATAGGAAGAAACGCATGATACATGTCATCAAAAGAACTTAAATCCTACATGTAGTCTTCTGTCCTTCTCTTGAATATTTAACTCTAAACAAATAAAGTTTCCAAATGTTTGCTCACAAGAACAAAACTATGCATTAGCAACTCTTAAAGCCACAGGAAGTTAGCATAGAGTAACTGAATCTGTCAAATAAGTGGAAAAGTGGCCCAGTTCATTACATTCATAATGATCAGTCTTTAAACCAGAGAGCTGTGTGTTACATGTTTCTACATTTGCATAAAAGGCAACATAAACCACCCTACAAACCACAACCACAAAAAGTGTGAACAGATGGCAGTTCATCTAGAGACACTGTCTGTCTGTAAGTCTGTAAAGCAGCATAGCGGTCTAACAGACTTCCTGTTATGGGCCATTGAGGGTCAACTTGAAAAATCATAGAGGAGCTAAGTTGAAGGATTTTCTAGGGCCTAGAAAAGTAGGGAAAAGCGGTTACACCTGGGGGAGTTTTTGTCTCCACACAAAGCAAACAAAAATAAACATATGTGCTTTACCTCTCTGCCTCTGCTTGTTTTGGCTGTATGATCATTCATGTAGGAGGATATGAATGATTCAATCTATTATCATCACCACAACAATCACCGCTGCTACTGTTCTTTTGTCGTTATTATCAGGGCCATCATCCGCTCTGACTCAGAGTCCATAAACAGAAGCAGAGGAGATGATGGTGTCTCTGATGGCATAAACATACAGCTGGTAGACACATTGACTCTCTCGCTCTCTCTTTCTTTCACACAGCGTCTAGACAAAAGTTCTGATGATTAAACTTGATTACACACATGAATATACTGTAAACGTCCTAGTAGGCACAATCTCATACACACGCTCTCTGCCTCACACTGCTGACAGCAGCACATTCACACAGTCATGCACAAACCCATCCAGATGTCAGGTGATGACAGGTTCAGCTTGTTAAGGGATCAACAGGACAGCTTACAGGACACTGACTCACTTCCTGTCTGCTGGAGTGTGGCAGATGTTCTCTATTGTCTTCTAACTTTTAGCTCCTAATTTCTTTTCCTTGTTTAGGCTTTTTTGGACGGAAATAAAACAGCTTCTTCATTGTGTGTCTGCACTG